>NW_005367431.1:4311199-4334697 GCF_000412655.1 Myotis brandtii | reverse complement strand
CCTTTACTGAGGGACTGTAGTTAAGTTTTTGAGGAGTCAAAAAGTTATCCTCAGGTTTTCCACTGCGTGAGTGTTGGGTTCCCCTAAACCCTCTTGTGTTCAAGGATCAACTATATTTGTAACTTCACTTTTATTAAGTTATTTCTGAGCTATTAATTATTTTCTAAGAACATAAGTCAGGTTTGAAACAAGTAAATAGAAGTGCTTTATTTAATTGTTTTTCTTTGTTTTTTTTTAAGTGACCTGAAAAAATGTCTGGATTTCTAGAAGGCTTGAGATGCTCAGAATGCATTGATTGGGGGGAAAAACGCAATACTATTGCTTCCATTGCTGCTGGTGTTCTAGTAAGTGTCACTGATAATTTGGGTCGTCACTATTTTGGTGTGTTTGTTTTTATGTTTTAAATTCTGTATGCTGTTTTAAATTAATGTTTTTCATTATATATTTGCCCTTGATAATATCCAGAACCAGATTAAAGTAAAATAAATTATCTTGTGGTGTTAAATTGACTTTAGCATCCTACCTGAAACCATCTGCAGGCTGCACTGTAATTAATCAAAAGGAAAAGCAGAACTGCAGCCATTACTTATTCACAATGTCAAGAGAATAGCTAAAATTCTATCAACAATAATTATTCTCTATATTACTTTGAAGTTTTGTTTTATTTTTCAATACGTATATCTTTCTGGAGGCTTATATCAGCAGCAGGCCATTCCTCTTGTCAGTTGGAATCTGAATCATTTTATTTCTTTCTCCTCCTTGAGATATTGTAACTGATTTCTAGTTCACAGAGTAAGATTATAGGCTTTATTATGAAAATATAAATATTGATTAAAATAGACTTAGAAAAGAAGTTTATGTTAATATTCATTGCTGTCAGATTTAAGGGTGTGTAATATTTAATCAGATATTAAACCATGTGCCAGTACATGTAAGAAATTGCTGGAACATTTAAGAAAAATTGGAAATTCATTGAAGGGATTCCTTCACTTTAATACCTTGCTTTCTTTTGCGCCAGTAATATATGCAATTTCTCCTTGATAATCACCTTTTTTGTTTGTTTTAGTTTTTTACAGGCTGGTGGATTATCATAGATGCAGCTGTCATTTACCCGACTATGGAAGAGTTCAACCATTCATACCATGCCTGTGGCGTTATAGCAACCATCGCCTTCCTAATGTAAGTGTCGTTGTCAGTGACACTAATTACATAGGTTGTCACAAAATAAAAATGTTTTACACATAGTTGAGTAGATTTAAATTTTTGAAATGTTGTGAAGTTAACAGGTTGGGCATCGTTTAAAAGTCAAACAATAGAGGACTTATAAAGAGAAGCCACAACGCTCTTTTCTATTCTTCCTTTTACCTCTCCTCTTCCACTTCTGTCTTCCAGCTCCTCTCAGCTGTCCTATTTCTATTCTATCAATGTTTATAACATTACTTTTAGGTCAGAAACCATGTAGTACTTTGTCTAAGGGTTTGTTTATTCATCTACCAAATATTTATTAAGGTTTTATAGTCCCAGACTCTGCTGTGGAAACAGGAAATCGAGTAGTGAATAAATCAGGAAAATCCTTGCCTTTTTGGAATTCGTTTTATAGTCCCAGACTCTGCTGTGGAAACAGGAAATAGTGAATAAATCAGGAAAATCCTTGCCTTTTTGAAATTTATACTCTAATGAATGAGGCAGATAGTAACAAAAGAGAAGTAAATTAAATACATAGCATGTTAGATAACGGTAAGCACTAGTGAGAAAAAGCAGAGAAGGGAGATATGAAATGTCAACAGAGCGTGTAGAGATTTCATACCAAGTCAAGGAATGCCTCACTAAGAAGGTGGTTTTTGAGCAAAGACTTGTAGAAATGAAGGAACTTATCATGGGGATATACATATAAGAGAGGATCGTTTCAGACAGCAGCAAGTACCAGGACTCTATGGCATGGAGATCAGTAAGATTGGAGTGAAGGGCTAAGGTAATAAAAGCTAAAGAAGACTGAAGACTGTTCCAGACTGAGGAGACTAGAGAGATATTAGAATAAAATATACCTCATGATTCTGGACAGGATTCTTTTGCTATTAAGAGCATTATTGGGGGGGGGCGGGGCGGAGAGAGCATTATTGGGACAGTTGGGAAACTTGAATGAGGTCTGAAGATTAAATGGTAATGAATCATTGCTCATTTCCTGCTTTTTTTTTTTTTAATATTTTATTGATTTTTCACAGAGAGGAAGGGAGAGGGATAGAGAGTTAGAAACATCGATGAGAGAGAAACATCGATCAGCTGCCTCCTGCACGCCCCCACTGGGGATGTGCCTGCAACCAAGGTACATGCCCTTGACCGGAATCGAACCTGGGACCCTTGAGTCCGCAGGCCGACGCTCCATCCACTGAGCCAAACCGGTTAGGGCCATTTCCTGCTTTTGATGGTTGTATTGTGGTTCTTTAGAACTGTCTTGTTTGTGGGAAATACATATAATTGTATGCCTTGTTTGTAGGAAGTACAGTTCCTGGGATTGTGGGTCATCACGTTGACAACTTTAAAATATTCAGGGTCAAAAATTTAAAGTACTTGCAACTTTTCTGTAAGTTTGAGATTACATATAACACTAGTAATATCAGAGAACAAACAGAGATTGTTTAAGAATGTACTGAATAGTTAAGACTGACAATACGGGGTCATGGCTATCTAATAGAAAATTGTGAATTTTATTCAGATGGCTCAGCAAGGAAAAACAAGAGCTAAGAACCACTAACACAGGAACATCTACATTTTTAAAAATATGAAGCTTGTTTTAAAATATATCTATTTTCCTGGCCTGCGTGGCTCAGTGGTTGAGCATCGACCTGTGAACCAGGAGGTCACAGGGTCAATTCCTGGTCAGGGCACATGCCTGGCTTGCTGACTTGATCCCCAGTAGGGGGCGTGCAGGAGGCAGCCGATCAATAATTCTCTCTCATCATTGATGTTTCTATCTCTCTCTCCCTCTTCCTTCCTCTCTGAAATCAATAGAAATATATTAAAAAATAAAATATATCTATTTCATGTACCAAATAATTTAGTTAATGTCATTGAAAATAATTATGAGTATTTTGATCATTCTAAAACTTAGATTTGAGTCCTTCTCAGTGGTTAGAGTGTCAGCCCAAGGACTGGAGGGTTCCTGGTTCGATTCCTATGAAGGGCACATACCTCGATTGCAGGCTCGATCATCGGCCCTGGTCAGGGCCCTTGTGGGAGGCAACCAATCGATATGTCTCTCTCACATCAATGTTTCTCTGCCTTTGTCTCTCTCTCTCCCTCTCCCTTCCACTCTCTCTCTCAAAATCAATGGAAAAGTATCCTCAAGTGAGGATTAACAAAAACAAACAAACTAAAATTTAGATTTGAATGAATAAATTAAGACTATATTATTGAGAAAAAAATTAGGATTCAAATATTCAATACATTTATTGAGCACCTACCATGTGTTAAGCCCTGTGCTAGACACTGAAAATAAAAATGGGAAACAAGATAGACAGAGCTCCTGCCTTCATGAAGCTTATATTCTAGTGGTATATGTGTGTGTGCTAAATGTATATAATGTTTAACTTTTTAACTTGCTATATTGTGAACATTTCCCATGACATTTAAACATTTTTTAAAGGATACTTCTAAAGAAGGCAAGGCTATCTCAGTCTAGAGTGGTACTGTGTGAAAGTCAGTGAGACTTTTTATGTTTGGAAAATCTATCAGGAAGTGAAAAAAAGATTTTACCCTTGATTCTCTTTGTGTTGAGTATGTCTGATATGTACAAATGGAAAACTAGATGGGACCAAGCTAAAGATTATTCTAGTCTTAGCAAGATAAAAAATTTTTTATTGAGGTATAATTGACTATTTTGAGAATTTCACTCTCACATTTTAAAAAGCATCAGAATGATCTAAAGGACCTGTTAAAACTCAGATTGCTAAGCTGCATACCCAGAGTTTTGCTTCATAAGTTTAGATGGGGCTGGGAATTTTCTTTCTAATGTGTTCCCAGGTGATGGCTGATTCTGCCAGTCTTGTGACTATAACTGCTGCTTTAGAGCATATCTGATTGAAGGGACTTGCTTAAGATCATATGAACCCATTACTCTAGACTCATGAGGCCTAAGCTTAAATTTGAGGAATTCTAGCTTATTGTATCTGATAATCTGATGTCATGGATAGTCTCCTCTTGGCATCGGAAACCCTGATTTCTTGGTTTTATTTATACAGGATTAATGCAGTATCGAATGGACAAGTCCGAGGAGATAGTTACAGTGAAGGTTGCCTGGGCCAAACAGGTAAATAGGTACAAATAATGTCTTACTATGCATCCTTAAAATGAGAATATACATGGAGAATATATATAACTCCTTCAGATCAGGAATAGAATGAAGGTGTATCTAGAGCAGAAGTTACAGGTTCCAAGGCATAAGGTAAAAGTTGCATTTGGTTAGATTTGGCTTTAAAGTACAGAATATGCAGTTTTGAATATATAACCCTGTGCAATAATGTAGATATAAATGTACACAGTAAAGAACAGTATATAACGAATGTATATGCAAAATAGAACTTACCTTACTTCCCAGCTATCCCATATAAATTTTCTTCTCTTTTTTGCCAACCTTATTTGATTGAACTAGCATTTTGAAATAGTTTAGAATCATAGGTTTTAGTGTCTGTTTTAAAATACACAACATAAAATTTGCCATCTTAACCATTTCTAAATGTAGTTAGTAGTGTTAGTATATTCACATTGTTGTGCAGCCAACCTCCAGAACTTCTTTTTATCTTGCATACTGAATATAATAATAGAATTTTAGTGTGTGGGTTCATCCAGGCCCTTCCTCCTCAGCTGAGGAAATCATATCCCCTAGACTCCATTGCCATGCACCCGAGGTAAGCAGGATACAGGACATGTGTGGCAGTTTCTAGAGTCCAGTTTGCTCAAAGAATTGAGGGGACAAATATTTATTAAGCAATGTAAATGGTAAACTGAAAGTATTACATCCATACAGAAATAAACTTGGATGTAGGCAAATTGCAAGGTTTTTTGTTGTTTGTATAATGAAACTAGAGGCCTGATGCACGAAATCATGCAAGGGCTTTAGCCCCAGCCCCTGCCTGCTGTGGCTTTATCCAGGAGGAAGGACGTCTGGTCTAATTAGCATATTGTGCTTTTATTATTATAGATAGGAGAAACCACTAGTCAGCTATGATCTCTCCTTGGTTCGTTCACTGTCTTCGTAGATGAACTTAAGTAGAAGAGATCCAGAAACATGTACCTACCATAACTTTATAAACTAAAGGAATAGGTGAATGTTAGTAGTTAGTGTTGATAATAATCTTCTATATACACTAGAGGCCAGTTGCATGAAGATTCGTGCAATAGGCCTTCCTTCCCGTGGCTGCCGGCAGCGGTTTTCCTCTAGCACCCGGGACCCAGGCCTTTGGTCCGGCCGCAGTGGAGAAGCCAAGCCTCAAGCCGCTCCGGCCACAGCAGCAAGGCTTGGCTTCTCCACTCAGGCCGCAGCAGCGAGGCTTCAGTCGTCTTCAGTTTTTGCTCTGTGCCTGCATATGCAAATTAACCACCGTCTTTGTTGGGTTAATTTGCATACTCATCCTGATTGGCTGGTGGGTGTAGTGGAGTGACACCAATTTGCATGTTTCTCTTTTATTAGTGTAGATAAAAGGCTAATATGCAAAGTGTCCCCTTGGGAGTTCAACCGGGAGACTGGAAGTTCAATTGCTCACTATGACGTGCACTGACCACCAGGGGGTGGCGCAGAATGAAGGAAGGACCCAGCTGGCAGCCGGAAGGTCCTGATTGCCGGCCAGGCCTAGGGACCCTACCCTGCACTAATTTTGTGCACCCGGCCTCTAGGAAGACAATAATAGCTAGAACTAAGACTAAAAGAATATGGCCATCGCATCTTTAAATAAAATTTGTCAGCTAGCATAGCTTTGGGGGGGTTCAGAGACAGTTGTATTTGTTTTGTGTGTGTTTTAATATCACATCTATGAGTAGCAGCTTATTTCATAACTATTATTTTATGTTTGTATATTAAATAAGAAATATATACATAGCATTCTATTTGCCATGCTAATTAAATAAACTCAGCTTGGAGTTCATTTTAGGCAGTGTAATGATTTTATAGCAGATCTTCATAAATATTATTTAAATGTGATTTAAGTCTTCCTCTATTAACATAATTTTAATGCAGCTTTTCTAAGTGCCAGCCACAATAAATATGTATTTATTTTGCTGCCAAACTACGATAGTGTTTAGATTCAGATATCACTGAATATGAATCTTTTGTAAGTATACCTATGTTTTTGTTTGAAAGTTCTCTTGGAGGACTTTAAATTTTGCAGCACAATTTCTAAAAATATATGAAAAATGAGTCTAAATACGGTGAAACATATTTTGTAAGATTTTTATTGGACAGTTGAGGACAGTTTTTCTTAGTGTAGATATTTAGGGAAAGTAAATATAGGCACTTAAAATACACAGATCAGCCAACAAGAAAAAGACCCACATCTTCACTGTTGAAAGATACTCAGAACATCTGGTCTTTTTATTTTAGACTCTAATGATAACTACACATTTTTTCTGTTTGAGTTTTTGAAAAGTTAATTGAATTGACTGCTGCCATATGAAAAACAATTCTGGTAAAATGTTAATTCTTTTAAGGTGCTCGCATTTGGCTGTTCATTGGTTTCATGTTGGCCTTTGGCTCTCTGATTGCATCTATGTGGATTCTCTTTGGTGGTTATGTTGCTAAAGGTAAGAGAGAGCACAGCTTATATTTTACTTCAATGGAATACTGAAATAGAGCATTAAAGTTGGTTATTTTTTTCATTAGCTTTTTTCATATAGCTAGGCCAGCTACTAGCAATACATTTATGCCTAGGAACTCCCCTCTCCCTATCAGTATTTTGTTTTGTTTGGATGTTTTTAGTATCTTGGAAGGAATAGGACATAGCTTGCTATTCTTTGGCTTCCAAAAACCTCAAAAGCAGAATATGTATGTTCTCCAGCTACTTGGCAGGTTTTGATTTGCTGAATAATATCCATGCAAAACTCTAATATCCTAGAATTAGAATTTATTGAGCTGATAAATTTCTGATAATGACATCATTTCCTTTTAGATAGCAAAGTAAATTAACATTTCATGTGCATCTGTTACATGAGGCCAGTTTAAGGCAAGCTCAGATAAAGGCCTGCTCTTAGATTCTTGGCTGCAATTTCGCCTGAGGGATATCAGAAAAATATGCAAGACCACTTAATGTTCCAAGTAAAATTGACTATGTTTATCATAGTAAAAATACAATACTAATGATTTGTAGAAACTGGACTAGCAGAGATATAATCTAACCCTTCTTTGAACAAAACGTGATTCTTAAACTAAAATCATGAGTTTCCTGAATTTTTATTAAAATCTTTTTAAGTCTTACAGATAAGAATGATAGGCATTTTAAAATATTTATATCTTTATTTTGTTTATATGTTTATTATTATAATCATGTTGCCAAAAATGTAAAAAAGAAAAAATAGAAAAAGAAACTATAATAATCTTACTGCTCTTAAATATTTTGGTACATTTTCTTTGTTCTCTTCTGTTTTTTATGTAGTTATAATTATAGTATAAATAAACTTTTGAAGCCTGCTTTTGCATGTTACATAATATGGTTCTCTTGCTGCTACAAAATCTTTGTCACCATCATATTAGAAAGAAAAAAAAATTACTTTTTTAAATTTGAATTGCATAATACTTGTTCATTGTAGAAAACTGAGACGATACAAGAGCTCAAAGAAGATTATAAAATTACTGATAATTCTTCTTTCCCAGATACAACTATTAATACAGAGTTCCTTTATGTAGGAATGTGTTTATATCATAGAATTTTAAGATTTCTTTCCAAAAGGTTTTTGGAGCCAGGTTATGCTTTGAGAATCATTAGTAGCAGATCTATAGTTTTATAAAGTTGTCTTTCTACAGGATCTTTATGAGCCATTCTGTTTTTTTTTTATTTTATTTTATTTTATTTTATTTTATTTTATTTTTATTGACTTCAGAGAGGAAGGGAAAGGGAGAGAGAAATAGCAACATCAGTGATGAGAGAGAATCATCGATCGGCTGCCTTCTGCCTGCCCCCTACTGGGGATTGAGCCCATAACCCAGGCATATGCCCTGACCAGGAATCAAAATGGTGACCTCTTAGTTCCTGGGTCAACACTCAACCACTGAGCCACGCCGGTTGGACGTTCCTCAGCACATTAAACAGTGTCAAACATAGTATGTAACCAGTATTTGTTAAATGAATGAAGGGATCTGTCAACTACTAAACCAATACTAGACTCTGTCATGTATTATGTCATTTAATACTCAAACCAACCATAGTTACCATCAAAATCAGTTATATTAGGAAAACTGATATGCATCAGATTATCAGAAACTAAAATGTTTTGAGATGATAAACCTCTAAAATTATTATTATTTTACATTAACATTAGTATATTATTATTATTTTTACAGAAAAAGCCATAGTATACCCTGGAATTGCTGTATTTTTCCAAAATGCCTTCATCTTTTTTGGGTAAGTTTGTTTTGCATTTTTCATCCTATCTTTTTTTTTTAATGCTTTTTTTATAATAGTTTCTTTTATGTCATTTATATATTTAGTTGCTTTATTTACCCCTGTTCAGTGCCCCTCCATGTTATTATCATCCTATATAATAAAAGGGTAATATGCAAATTGACCCTAAAGGCAGAACAACTGGGAACAACCAGTCACTATAACATGCACTGACCACCAGGGGGCAGACGCTCAATGCAGGAGCTGCCCCCTGGTGGTCAGTGTGCTACCACAGGGGGAGGTCTGCTCAGCCGTAAGCCGGGGAACAGGCCTAAGCTGGCAGGTGGACATCCCCCGAGGGCTCCTGGGTTGCCAGAGGGATGTCTAACTGCCAACTTAGGCCTGACCCCCCCAGAGAGCGGGCCTAAGCCGTCAGGTGGACATCCCCCGAGGGGTCCCAGACTGCGAGAGAGTGCAGGCCAGGCTGAGGGCCCCCCCACCCCCAGTGCACGAATTTTCATGCACCAGGTCTCTAGTAAAATATAAAGAATGAGAAAGGTTTTTTTTTTTTTAAAGAATAACTTATTGACTTTTAGAGAGGGGAAAAGAGAGAGAGAGAGAGACATTGATGCTCTTTCTACTGCCTTCTGCACACCCCCATCGGAGACCCTGCCTGCAACCTGAGCATGTGCCCTTGATCAAGAATTGAACCAGCAACCTCCTGGTGCAAGGGATGGCGCCCAACAATTGAGCCACACCAGCCAGGGCAAGAAAGATATTCTTAATACATGGGTTAGTTTACTGCCAACCTTTGGAATATACATTGATTTTTAAAATTGCTACCACCACCCTGGCTGGGTAGCTCAGTTGGTAGGAGCATCATCCTGATATGCCAAGGTTTCGGGTTTGATCCCTGCTCAGGGCACATACAAGAATTAACCAGTGAATGCATAAATAAGTGGAACAACATATCAGTGTTTCTCTTTTTCCTTCTCTCTCTTCTCCCTCCCCCATTCCTCTCTCTCAAATCAATAAATAAAAATAATTTTTTAAAAGAGTAGAGAAATACATTGAAGAGTGACCTGTTAAACAAGAATCAAGAATCAGAATTTTTTTTTTTGCGATTCTTTTTTAAAAGTTGATTTTGAGAGAGAGAGAAACAGCGATGTGAGAGCGATATATTGACCAGCTGCCTCCTGCACACCCTCTACTGGGGATGAGGCCCGCAACTTGGGCACATGCCCTGATCGGGAATCGAACCAGCAACCTTTCGGTGCACGGGTTAACCTTCCAACCAACTGAGCCACACTGGTCAGGACTCTAAATCCTTTTCTAACACATTCAGACAGAATAAATTCTCTATGTTTCTGTGCTCCCTTAATATTTGGTATATGTACCTCTTCCCTCCTCCCTGAATACTTACCACATTGGATCATCAAGAATGTGAGCAGCTTGCCCTGGCTGGTGTTGCTAAGTGGTTAGAGCATAGGCCTGTGCACTGAAGAGTCACTGGTTTAATTTCCAGTCAAGGGCACATACCTGGGTTGTAGGTTTGATCCTCTGCTCTGGTTGGGGCATGTTCGGGAGGCAACCAATCAATGTGTTTCTCTCACATCGATGTTTCTCTCCCCACCCCCTCCTTCCTTTCCACTCTCTAAAAAAATCCTCTGGTGAGGATTTTTTTAAAAAAAGGAACAACTTGAGAGCAAGGACTATATCTTATTTATCTTTATAGCCCTAGCATCTAGCTCCTAGTACCTTGATACTCAAAAAAGGTTTGTTGATTCCTAGCCAGTTTGGCTCAGTGGATAGAGCGGCAGCCTGTGGACGGAAGCTGTCCCAGGTTCGATTCCTGTCAAGGGCACATGCTCGGGTTGTGGGCTCAATCCCCAGTAGGGGGCGTGCAGGAGGCAGCCGATCAATGATTCTCATCATTGATGTTTCTATCTCTCTCTCCCTCTCCCTTCCTCTCTGAAATCAATAAAAATAAGTAAATAAATAAATAAATAAGGTTTGTTGAATGAATTTGATAAAAGTCAGACATATAATGGTTACATACTAAGCCTTGATTAACTTTTTAAGAGTGACATATGTCCCCAATACTCATAGTTAAGGATGCAGGGACGCTGGTGATAAATAGCACAGCTGAGCACAGTGAAGAATTTACTGCCTTAAGAGTGATCAGCTTCTGTTCTGACACAGGGCATGGTTTTTTTCATACAGCTCATCAATTATTCTTTGGAGCTAGTTTCCCATGATTCTAAGTCTCACATATCTTTTCTTTTCCCAAACGTAACTAGTCATGTGATGCTTCTCGTTTTATTCACAGAGGACTGGTTTTTAAGTTTGGCCGCACTGAAGACTTATGGCAGTGAAAACATCTGATTGATTGCTCCTGTACAACAGCCCTGCATGGGTTTGTTCTGTTGTGTTTGTTTTTTATTTTTAATACTCACTCCCAATCTTTTGTAATGACATTTTCTAAACTTATTTCTGAGTGTAGTCTCAGCTTACATTTGTGTGATACTAAAATCATGAGAAATCGCTATTTAAACAATAACAACAAAAATCTATTATAGTATGCATTTGATTAACTTATCAAATGTTAAGGAAAAGTATTCCACGTAAGTTTTGTTAAGTTTTATCATGGTATAATTGTAAAAATAAAAATAAATCAGAAAAGAAATTGTGGATACATCTTATCTGAGTATTTGTCATAGCCAAGATCCAAAATGCAATTGAAGTGCTCTTAAAATATGATGTGTTTATTTAAATGTGGGCTCTTCTGTGTCAAATATTAAGTGAAATATAAACATTTTCTTGTTTTTAAAAACTATTCGGTGGTCAGAATTCTTTTTCACTATACTTTGTGTTGGGTTTATTCAGTTTTGCCAAATTCTGAAAATGTTTCAGTGTAAGTAAGTAGCTATTAAAAGTCTCCCAAGGGGTGAGTGAGCATGTCAGGAGCAGCTCCTGATCCAGCCACCAGGCTCCTCAAAAGTGTCCCTTCTGGCCCTGGCTGGTTTGGCTCAGTCCTTCGTCCTACGAACTGAAGGGTCCTGGGTTCAATTCTGGTCAAGGGCACATGCCTGGGTTGTGGGCTTGACCCCCAGTAGGGGGCATGCAGGAGGCAGCCGATCAATGATTCTCTCTCATCATTGATGTTTCTATCTATCTCTCCCTCTCACTTCTGCTCTGAAATCAATAAAAAAATATATATTAAAAAAAGTGTCCCTTCTGTGCCACTGATCTGTGATCAGTTGTGACACATGGTTCTGGTGGGACACACAGTTACTCCACAGCTACCATTGAAGGAAAGAAAAAAAGGATAGGGATTTGACACTAAGGTAACAAATTTTGTTGGTGGTGGTTTGATAATAAAATTGGATTCCATGTTTCATTGTATCTCTGTAATGAAACACTATGCTCAAAATAGACCAGCCAGGTCAGTTATAATTACAAACGTTAACTACCCGGAGTGCTCATAGTCTCTTCCTCTTTGGATCCCTGCTATCCCTTCCCTCTCGCCCCCACCTCCCTCCCAGGCTCCCCACTTTAGCCAAGTGGGATTTTTTTTTTCAAGTGGGATTTTTTTTAAAGGAGCTAGCTAACTATGGGTACATGTTCTTCAGAACTACAGTTTGAAATGTTTTATTTTATAAAATTTGCTACAATTAGCCTTCATTAAACGAAATATCTCTCAGATGATTTAAACCTGTGGTACTCCTTTTCTTGTCAGCCACAGTTACCTCCCTGTATGTATGTTTTGAATATGGCCTGGTCACTGCTCAAAGAAGTAACTATTGCTGTCATCCCACAGCAAATCAGCCATGGTGAGTTTCAGATCCATAGGCTGTGAGAATTGGAGGGGATCTTAGAGGTTGAAGTCCACCTTCTCTTTTCACAGATGAGAGAAATCAGACCATGCAAATTTAAATGATTTCCTCAAGGTCATGGAACTAGTGTTTTTTTGTTGTTTTTTTAAAATATATTTTATTGATTTTTTTTTTTTTTTTTTTTTTACAGAGAGGAAGGGAGAGGGACAGAGAGCCAGAAACATCGATGAGATAGAAACATCGATCAGCTGCCTCCTGCACACCCCCTACTGGGGATGTGCCCACAACCAAGGTACATGTCCTTGACCAGAATCGAACCTGGGACCCTTCAGTCCGCAGGCCGAGGCTCTATCCACTGAGCCAAACCAGTCAGGGCCATGGAACTAGTGTTTTAATGTTGAGGCAGTGCACCTTGACCATGATGTCTTTCCCCACAGTTAATTCAGAATGTGTTCAGGGAATAAGAACTACTGTACCTTGAAAACTGTTGGAATAAAATCAAGGTCTGCAAGGACTAAATTTAAGTGAGCTCATTTCCCCCTATTTTTTATCATCTGCTCTGCTGGTGTAGACAAGAATTAATTGGGTAGCATACTTTATTAAGCATGAAAAAGAATCTACGAATTGTCAAGAAATTTAACCCAAACCTTAATGAGGTGCCTGCATCCAAGAAAATATTGGTAGCATCATTTTTAATGAAACCAAACATTTATTTAAAATTGTTATGAGCCCTAACCAGTTTGGTTCAGTGGATAGAGCATCGGCCTGCAGACTCAAGGGTACCAGGTTCGATTCCGGTCAAGGGCATGTACCTTGGTTGCAGGCACATCCCCAGTGGGGAGTGTGCAGGAGGCAGCTGATGGATGTTTCTCTCTCATCGATGTTTCTAGCTCTCTATCCCTCTCCCTTCCTCTCTGTAAAAAATCAATAAAATATATTTAAAAATAAATAAAAAAATAAAATTGTTATGAAATTACCATTTAAACAAGTCTTTAGTCTTTTATTTTTAATATCAAATCTATTTCTGACCTGTTTCATTGTACATAGGGAGACTGCAGTAACGAGTTTGTCACACAGAAAAAATGTGGGCAACAGTGAAAGGAAGCTCTCTTGTTTAGGAACAGGCCTTGTTTTTCTTGGATGCCTTTGCTTAAAATCCAACAGCCAAATGAGGAAACTGTAAAAGCAAAGCAAACATTTTTGTTACAGATGAATCCTTCCACTCTTAAAATTTGTGCACATATTGATTCTGCCTTGATATTTTGAAATTTATATTGACCAAAATGTCTCATCACAGAGGTTTTTGCATAAAATCTGAATTGGAAGAGCTCCTAGACCAGCGCTTTCAACCTGTGGGTTGCGACCCCTTTGGGGGTCGAACGACCCTTTCACAGGGGTCGCCTAAATACATCCTGCATATCAGATATTTACATTACGATTCATAATAGTAGCAAAATTACAGTTAAGAAGTAGCAACGAAAATAATTTTATGGTTGGGAGTCACAACAACATGAGGAACTGTATTAAAGGGTCGCGGCATTAGGAAGGTTGAGAACCACTGTCCTAGACAGATCTCATTTCGTATAGCTCCTTACATGGATCATTGCCGAATAGTCCTCTGGTTTTTTTTTTGAACACCTCCAGTAGCAATGGACTCACTACCATGTAAAGGAGCTAATTCCATTTTGCAGACAGTTCAAATAGCTAACAATTTACACTGCATTACTTACTGGGCCCGGGTACACTTTTTGGAGAAGCATAGAAAAGAATCTTTTTTCTCTCCTACACAACAGCTTCTTAGTATTTGAAGATAGTTCTTAGGTCTCCTTTGGGTCTTCTGCAAGCTGACTACACCCTGAATTCTCTAGTTGTGCCTTACAATATCACTACTCATTGAGGCGCTTGGATCACAGAATTCTAGAGTTGGAACTCAGAGTAGCTAACGTGGGGTATATTCTATGGATCAGGGTGCTAACATTCACACACATTATCTCCTTTGAATCCTTACAACAACCTAGTGAGACATTATTATTATTATCTCCATTTCAGAGATGGGAGGCTGATTCTCTGAGAGGTCACAGAGTTAGAGATCTGTCTGAATGCAGAATGTGGAATTTGATCTCATTCTACCAATGAGGAAACAGCCCCAGAGAAGTAAAGCAATTTGCCTGAAGGCACCAACTTGCCTGGGGTGAGCTAGGACTAGAATTCAGATCTGCTTCTGCTAAAAGGGTAAGAACACTTGCAGGGCATGGGAAGAGACTGGCTGTTGGGAAAAGCCAAGAGCCAATGACTAGAGAGAAGCAGATGCAGGATGAGGCAGGTTACACACAACAATGTGGATGGCTCTCGGAAGAATGCCGAGTAAAAGAAGCCGGGTGAAGAAGGGCATGTATCCTATGGTTGGTTCCGTTTATGTAAGTTTATAGAAAATGCAAACTAGTGTGTAGTGACAGAAAGCAGGTCAATGGATGCCTGGGGATGGGTGGGGTGGGGTAGGAAGGGAGTCGTTCCAAGGAGGCAGGAGGAAATGTTTGGTGGTGATGGGTATGTTATCTTGATTGCAGTGATGGTTTTCACAGGTGTAGAGTACATTTAAAAGTATCAAATTGTAGGCTTTAAATGTGTGTGGTTCATTGCCAGTTACAAAGCTGTTAGACGAGGAGGGAGGAGGAGAGAAGAGGCAGGTCCTCTGTTTTGCCCCTACAGAGACAGGTGTCAAGGCCCGTAATAAAGCTGGTTCTCTGACCCTTTAGTGATCAGTGGATCGGCAAGCGGGTGGAGAAAGGATTGGCCTGGGACTCTGAGGGCCTGGTTCCTGGTCTTGTCTCTGCCACTCCCAAAGTATGATACTGGGCACTAGGGTGACCTCCGTCAGCCCCCCCCTTCCCATTTGTAACAGGCAATATTGATCCCTGCTTCCCCAACCTCAGCTTCGATTGGAAGATTACCCAAGGCAACATACATCAGAGTGCCTTGTGAACTATGAGTGTAGGTCAAAGGGAGGAGGGCAGGGGGTGACAGTGTCTAGCCCAGTTATAACAACTGCTACAATGTAATGCAGGTGACTAGTTGGAGCTTTGTGTCCCTTGGCTAAATGACCCCAGGTTCTATACTAAAAGTTTCCTTGTGTCCACCAGCTATAATTTATCAAGAGTTGTTTTAGAGTCAGCTCTGCCACTCAATCACTGTGAGAACTTGGTCAGTCCTGGCTCCACTCTGAGCATCTGTCAAATGAGGGTATTAGACTTGCTGGCCTCTGCGGTCCTCCTGGCTCTTGCATTCAGGATTCTATCACCTTCACGTCACACTATTTGCTCATGTTGACAACTCCAGGTGGAAAGAAGTGTGGCCAGAGACAGTTCTCTTACCCCTGGCCCTCACTGGCTCTGAGGCATCAGGGAAATGGTAACCTTCACCACATCGTGGATTTGCTCCTCTTTCCTTACTCTTCATTTTCATTTGTTCTTATTTTACTCTCATAAACACCAAGGTAACATATGCCCCAATACCTTTTTAAGTTCATTCACTCAACATCTATGACATGAAGAGGTTAAAAAAAACTTACCTCCCAGAAAGCTTGGTCATCAAAATATTTAGCCACATGAGGTGCTTTCCATATTTTGAGGTTTAAGATGAGACCTGTTTAAATTCATTAAAAAATGTTGAACATTTAGAGCACAGCATTTGTTATCTCAAAATATCATATGTCAACTATAGTATCTCAACAGAAATCCTTTTTTTTCCTCCCACAACCAGGAGACAGACAAATGGAAGCACTGTTCTTCCTGGGCCCGCTTAATTGATCCTATAGATCTTTTAACAGGAACTGGCTAGAGCAATTATTTCTAAAAGATTTCGATTACTCTGAGAGGTGTAGGAAAACCATGGATCTGACACGCTTCCCGAGATGGAATAGAAGGGCCCTACCAGACTGTACCAGACTGTTTCAAAAGCTTATCCATTTGAAACGCAAGAGCTGCCATGGAGAGCGGCTCAAAGTAGGCACCTTGTAGGTCCAATAAACTCCCACCAGCCTCAGCTCAAGGTTCCACTTGTGTCGTTAGGAAAGTAATTTATAACCACTTGCTTTTGTCCCTGTTCTTTTCACCTGTCCAGACTCTGCCTCGAGGGCTTGGTCCTATGCATTCTGCCACTGAGTATAACCTGCCAAATCTCCCAGAATCCATGAAGTGAGCGCTTACCTTTCACAGGAAGCAGGGACATGCCCTTCATCGATTTATATGTGTGTTTTTTTTTTGTTTGTTTTTTTAAAATATATTTTATTGATTTTTTACAGAGAGGAAGGGAGAGAGAGAGTTAGAAACATCGATGAGAGAGAAACATCGATCAGCTGCCTCCTGCACATCTCCTACTGGGGATGTGCCCGCAACCCAGGTACATGCCCTTGACCGGAATCGAACCTGGGACCTTTCAGTCCGCAGGCCGACGCTCTATCCACTGAGCCAAACCGGTTTCGGCTATATGTGTGTTTTTAATGATGATCAGTCTCGATGTATTCAGGAGTAAGATTAACAAGAGTAGGCGCATGCATAGTCATATTTTCCTGTTGTTGTGCATGCCTTTAACTGATATTGGCAGGGAAAGTACAATTAGCATGTCTCATTTTGCTAGAATTACTCAGAAATGAGCTCTATCACCGACATGAATTTTCCAGGTAGCTGAGGCTTACTCATCACTAATGAAAATCCATCTAAATACATAAATCCATATTGCATTTTCTTGTCTTAGGAGTCATCACTGAATACATTTAGATTCTTTAAAAAATCAGAACTGTTGCTGGGAACATCTACTTAGGAATTGCTATAGAACACAGGTAGATAGCTGTCAAGGGTTGTCGGCCTGCTCTCCAGTTGTCTCATTTTGCTAGAATTACTCAGAAATGAGCTCTATCACCGACATGAATTTTCCAGGTAGCTGAGGCTTACTCATCACTAATGAAAATCCATCTAAATACATAAATCCATATTGCATTTTCTTGTCTTATGAGTCATCACTGAATACATTTAGATTCTTAAAAAAATCAGAACTGTTGCTAAGAACATCCACTTAGGAATTGCTATAGAACGCAGGTAGATAGCTGTCAAAGGTTGTCAGCCTGCTCTCCAGCAGCCCAAGCTTTTTGTGTTCTTGTGTCTGATTTTAAGAATTTCTTGTCCTCTGTGAGACTCTCTGCTTTCACTTCTAACATACTAGTGTGCCTTATCTTGGGGAACCAACCCCACTTCTAATCCATTTCTAATCTTCCTGAATTGGAGACCCAACAACCATACCTGATGGGGTTGTACCTTAAATAGTATAGACAGATTCCAAGTAATGGGTCTCTTGACAAGTAAAATGCTCGGCTTTCAGAGGGCTATGGGTGCTATTTTGGTTGCTTGGGGGCCACTTACCCCTTCTGTTGTCCAAGTTCTTTTTTTAAAAAAATATATTTTATTGATTTTTTTACAGAGAGGAAGGGAGAGGAATAGAGAGTTAGAAACATCGATGAGAGAGAAACATCGATCAGCCGCCTCCTGCACACCCCCTACTGGGGATGTGCCCGCAGCCAAGGTACATGCCCTTGACCAGAATCGAACCTGGGACCCTTCAGTCCGCAGGCCGGCGCTCTATCCACTGAGCCAAACCAGTTAGGGCTGTCCAAGTTCTTTTTCATCAGTTCCCTTATGTCCAAAGCAACATGTGAGGAGGAAAGCCATTGGTTTTAACTCTTCGAGGAATAATCCAGGTGTCTTTCCCACTCTTCTCTTTCTTAACCCCATTGGAGTATAAGGAACACCCCGCCCCAGAGTCCTTTGCAAGTCACTGAGTCAGTGTCCCTTCGGTAATACCGGTGAAGGGGGGAAGAGCCCCGGTGCAGGTTGCCAGATAAAGTACAGAATGCTCAGCTAATTTGAATTCAAAAGAATGGGCACCTTATACTTCCCTTTGCTAAATATGACCACTCTACCCAGGATAGAATGTAAACTTATGGATGAAAGCATTTTCTCATCTGTATTTAGTTAATCACCTCAGACTCAAAAGCTGAGGCCAGATGGTACATTAAGGTAATTCTAGACAGTTGTACTCTCTAAAACCACCCAGGGAACTCCAAAAAGTCCGTTCCTACATGTTTCAGAGCTGAAAGGAAGCCAAACGGTTAGTTACCATAATCCTTCCATTATACAGAGGAGCCAGCCAAGCCCAGAGAAATGAAGTAATGTGACTAACACCACCCAGTTCATTAGTGTCTGCTTATGCTACTTGGTCTCTTGTTTGGCATCCACTGCCTGCCTAGGGACACAATATATGAGTGTCTAACCCATAACAGCTGTTCACTTAAAGAATAAAAGTGAACGTTTCTGAAAGAATGCATATTTTCACCTGGCATATAAGTAAGATTGGCAAATTAGCGACTCTCCCAGATTCTTTGCTGTTCTATCATATTGCAGAAGCAACAACATACTTCAACCCTCTGTTTAAAGATCCCCAATAGCTCCCCACCTCTCAGAGTGACCTGACTCCTTGCTACCACTCTGCCCTCAATCCGGCCACTCTCCCCCTCACTCTGTCCACATCAGCTGCACTGACTTCCTTGCTGTTCCCCAAACACACAAAGCATGTTCCTGCCTCAGGGCCTTTGCACATGCTGTTCGTTCTCGTAGAATGCTCTTCTCCCAAATAAGCATGTTGTATGTCTCCGTCCTCTGCATTCAGGTCTCTGCTCAAAGCTTTACTAGCTAGGCCTTCCCTTACCACCCTTCCAAAAGAGCAGACTAGTTCCCCCACTCTGGTTTATTTATCTTCATAGCACTTATCACCATCTTGCATAGTATGCATTTATTTGCCTTTTTATTGTCCACTAGAATGTCAGCTCCATGAGATCAGGGCATTGTTTTATTCACTGCTTTGTCCCTAGCGCTTAAGAATAGTGCCAGGCTCGTAGTAGATATTGAATAAATATTTGCTGAACCAAATATTATTATGGATGTCCTCAGGTAAGCATTTTGGCACAAGGATTTCCTTGGCCTTCTGTACAAAATTGGGTGCAATCACCAGTCCTGGCTCTAAGAGGCTGCAATGTTACCCCTCTTCCTTTCCCTGGCCCTCAGAGTGCACAGCTGTGGCAGGTGACCTGTGAGGGCCTTTCCAGTTCTGAAATGATGTGATTCTGTTTGTGTTTTTTAATCATTTGGCTGGAGCTGAGGAGGTGGGCTCACAGGGAACTGGATGGGCTCGTGCACACCCAGCGATGGGGCAGATGCACTCTGAACCCGGGCCCTGTGCCTGGGCAGTGATGGGAGGGTGAGCGCACACTGACCTGTTATGAGACCAGATGCTAGACCCATCGCCATGGACAAGCTGAGTACCCCAGTGTCGAAGAGCACCTGGAAGCCGAGCCTGGAAATGACAAAGCAAAGATGGTCGTGTTCAGGTGTCAGGCTGCAGAGGTCATGGGGACCAAAAACACTGCTTGCATGAGTAGTGACCCGGTCACGAAGGGCCATCAGGGCAACAAGTGTCCTCTTCCTGGTGGTATATTCCCCTGTCATTTTCCTGCAAAGCCATGCAGACATGGAGGAGGGGGATTCCAAGAACCTCTTTGGCCTACTTTAATCCTCAGACCCCTGGATAATGAACTAGACCAGGAGCTAGAAAGACCAAGTTCAAGTCCCAGTTCTGTTACCAGCTGTGTGGCCTGGAAAAGTCACTTACCCTCTCAGAGCCCTGAGTTTCCTCATTAGGCCATTAAAGATGAAGGCTTTATTTCTATCAAGTCAAGGAGGGGTACAGTTTGGCTATCAGATCCATCTCCCCTGCCTACCCCTCTTGAACATGCTTCCCTGTTTGTTGTCCTTCAAGGCAACCCCAGGACTTCACTTCAAACAATTAAGCAGCCCTGAGAGGACATTGACATGCCCTTGCAGTAGAAATATAGGGAGCAGTGATAAATTGGACTCTATTAAAGTTAAGAACTGTTCGTCAAAGACACCATTAAGAAGGTGAAAGATAACCCACAAAGTGGAAGAAGGTATTCACAGTATATCTGATAAAGGATCTATATCCAGAACAGATAAAGAATTCCTAAAGATCATTAAGAAAAAGACAAAACAACACAAAATGGGCAAAAGAACTTGAATAGACATTTCAAAAGAAAAAATGTCCTAAAGCATATGAAAAGTGCTCCACTTAGTCATCAGGGAAATTAAAATCCAAACAATAAGTTTGATGGCTACATGGCTAACAGACAGTACAAAAGAAGGAAACTATGGAGAGTGTTAGAGAATATATGGGGTACAGGGAACTCTCATGTGTATAGATTGGTGCAAATCACAATGGAAAACTGATAGTATCCAATAAAATGGATGTATGCAAGCTGTATGATCCAACAATTCCACTTCTAGGCATATATTCACTTGAAGTGCATCCATATGTTCCCCCAAAACATTAGACTGTTTATAGCAGCAATACTAGAATGTTCCTAATAGCTCCAAACTAGAAACTGCCCACATGGTCATCAATAATGGATCAATGAATTGTGCTGTATTCACACAATGGAACACTTGTTTTAACTGTGTTTTCTTAGGCTCTGTAATTTGTCTACTACTTGGTACTCATTTATCACAGGGCCACACTAATGGGCCAAGCTGTTTACCTCTCTCTCTTGCAAGTCAGCTTTTGTGGGAATGCAAAACTCATATCACAAACCCCCCAACCACAAACTCTAACACGTATTTTCACTTCCTGCCCGTTAGGGGATGTCCCCACCGCTATACTCCCACAGGCATAGTCTCAGTTCCCCCGTCCTCTGCCGCCTGGTCCCGTGGGACATGTGGCCTTGCGTGGTATACCGTGCCTCTCATTTCAAGGGGTGCTGTGAGTAACGTTAAATTGTCCTTTCAGTGGTATTGGCCTCTCCATGTTGTCACCCAGTCACCTTTATAAATTAAACCTAAGCACAGTTCAACACTGTACCCCAATGAAAATGTACAATCTACAGAGATACTCAACAACATGGGTGAATCTCACAATTACAATGTTGAGTAAAGGAAGCCAGGCACACAAGGACACAGACTTCCGGTATGACTCCATGTGTATAAAGGACAAAAGCAGGCAAAACTGATCAATGCTGTTAGAAGTTAGAATAGTGGTTACCCTGGGACAGGACACGAAGGAGCTCTGGGTGCCTGTTATACGGATGTGTCAGAACACTGATCAAGTGACACCCTTACGATATTTGCACTTTTCTGGAAGTAGACTGTACTATTAAAATAGTTTGCTTGTTTTTAAGTAACATTAAGTGGCAGAATAGAAGCTAAATCCAAGTCTGCTGACTGCCAACCCATAATTCACTCTATCCTGGTGCCATCTGAAAGCAAATATGAAGCAGAAATCACCATACAACAGTCCCCACGCAAGATGGATCCCCTGTGCCAGGCCCTCGATGCCTTTCCAGCTAATTTCACATGATCCTCACAGCAGCCCTGTGACAAGGTGTTTCACCAATGGGGAGGTCCGGGTTAGGGAAGTGGGCCAAGGGTCCCAATGTCACAGGCTTGGAATGGATGGTGCTTGGGACTCAAACCAGGCAGGTCTGTCTACCCACCAAGGCTGGCCAGATCCATCCCAGCTTTCAGCATTGGAGGGTTCCTTTCACAATATGGCCATTCTGACATTCCAGAAATAGTTTTTAAAAATATTTTTCTTTAAATAGACTTTTTTTGGTTACGTTTAAATAGACATTTAAAATAAAACGTTGTGTCACTAAAGTGGAAGAGAAATGAGAGGCAACTATAAAAAAAATACAATGAAAACAAAACGTAGCTAGAATCTCTCTAAGATGTGGCAGCCTGGGCAAGTCTCTCAGCCCGAGACTTCCTCTGCTGTCGCTCAAACCGGAGGTCATCGTGTGAGCGCGTGTCCGAAGGGCGCAGAGACTCCTCGAACCCAGTGGAGACTTTCTCCCTGATATCATCAAAGGTCTGAATGAGAATTGAGAAAGAGCCAGTGCACTCTGTGATTCAATGTTCTCCAAGTGTGTCTTCACACCTCTTACAATCCTACATTTTGTGAAAATCCCTCCATCCTGGCACGGAGCACTGCCTCTGACTCATTCACATCCACTCACCTGCATAGGAAATTGTCAGATACTGTCTGTGGAATGAATGAAGGTGAACTGGTTTGCCCAATGACACCACACGAATACAGTAGCTGGTCCCCATTTCGTATGAGGTATTCCTGCCTGCCCGCTCCGTGCTTTCTCCATCTTTCAGTTACATACAGACGCCCCTCCTACGGAAGCAGCGGCATCCATAATCATAAGGAAAGGGGCCATTGTTGGGTATTTACTCCACACCAAGCACCGTCCTGAGCCCTTTAGTTATATGTTGCTGAATCTTCACAGAGATGTAGATCTTATTATCCCATTTTACAGATAGAAAACTGAATCTTAAGGAGAGTTTGAGTACCATGCCTAAGGTCACACAACAGATAAAATGCGACCTCGCTCTGTCTGTCCCTGAAGCCTGTGCCCTTTACTTCCAGCAGAACGAAGGCCTCCTACGAGGTCATGGCTGTCACGGTGCCCTTCCCTTTGCTGGGTTCCTGCAGAGGAGGAAGAACAACTTCTTGGTCCTCAGCTGTCTCGTCCTGATGAGGGCTGCCTTGCAGAGTGTGCTGGAGGCAGGCCACACAGGCTCTGGGCCCTTGTTCTCATCTCCCCAACTCCATGTTCAGTGATGTCCCCTTGATGGCAGCCGTGGTGGGGGTGTTAGCACCAGAGTGGTGGGGGTGTTAGCACTCAGCAAATGTGCTAAGTCAGGATTTTGTTTTCCTGCAGAGTGGGTTGTTCATCCTTTACTGATATACCATTGGTTGACTTTGTTTTCTCTAGGCCAGTAATACCCAAGCTTGCATGAGAATCACCGGGAAGGCTTGTTGAGACACAGACTCCTGGGCCCTACCTCCAGATTCCTAATTGAGCAGATCTAGGTGGGCTAGAATTTGCATTTCTTTTTTAAATATATATATATATTTGATTTCAGAGAGGAAGGGAGAGGGAGAGAGAGATAGAAAC
>NW_005367431.1:4282775-4310872 GCF_000412655.1 Myotis brandtii | reverse complement strand
CCACCATCTGGTCTAATTAGCATATTAGCTCTTTATTATATAGGATTAGTTTTAGGTTATAGCATAGTGGTTGGACAATCATATACTTTACAGATTGAGCCCCCTGATATTAGAATTTGCATTTCTAACCAATGCCCAGGTGATGTTGATGCTGTTGAGAACCACTGCTCTAGGAGAGCCGCGGAATCACAGAATTTGGGATCTAGAAGGACAAATGGTCCACATGTTCCCGATTAGCAGCCTGGAATTTGGCCCACACAATTTTTCTAATGATTTTGAATCTTTTGCTAATACTTAGGAGAGTGTCTACCGTTTTCCTACATTCACTTATTTAATCCTGTAAACCATATGGTTCCTGGCCTCAGGCAGCCTCCAACGATCCTATAAGGGGAGGTATTATCATTATCTTCATTTAAAACCAGGTGACCAAAGCTCAGAGAAGTTAGGGAGCATGCCCAGCTTGTAAGAGGTCAAGACCAGTCTAACTCCACGGCAACTCCTCACATGACCTACACCATCAAAGGTTGAAACATGGACTCACTCAACTGGCTTGGGCCTGATTGTCCTGCTCTGTCTGTTTGGGAGGGGGGGCGCTCAGGGCTATCTGCCTTTGCCTTGCACCCAAGCTGCCCACTTTGGGAAGAAGTAACCTGAAGAGGTGATGACTCCACACAAGTTAGGGGCTCGGAAGAATTTCTGAATAAGTTGGCCAACAAATACTCATTGAGGCCTGCTTAGTGCCTGGCCCTGAATGCATGCACCCCGGCTAATGGCTCTGGGCACACTGCTTCCTGAGTTAGGTGCGGGTATTAAGGGAATAAGCCAAGTGACTCACATGGAATTCTTGGACCAGCTTATCTTAAGCACCATCAGCCCGATGTAGGTGATCCCTCCGAGCAGACCCGGCAAGCCAAAGGTGTAGTGCACGCCGCAAGTGTCATGGATCCCCAGCACGCGGTTAAAACACACCTGGGGACAAACATCATTATCAGTAGATCTGCATGTAAGACTGACATTCCCTACGACTCTTTACACCCGGGCCACCCAAAGGGATGGGCTTTAGGGCTCACGTAAGATGCACTTCTCAACCTAACCCGTTTGGCTCAGTGGATAGAGCATCGACCTGCGGACTGAAAGGTCCCAGGTTCGATTCCGGTCAAGGGCATATACCTTGGTTGTGGGCACATCCCCAATAGGAGGTGTGCAGGAGGCAGCTGATCGATGTTTCTCTCTCATCAGTGTTTCTAATTCTCTATCCCTCTCCCTTCCTCTCTGTAAAAAAATAAATAAAATATATTTTTAAAAAAGAAGCACTTCTCAGACTTGCACATGCGCTCACATTACCTGGGGAGCCTGGTAAACCACAGAGTTGGATTTAGAAGGTCTGGGGCCTGAGATTCCGCATTTCTAACAAAGTCCCAGGGAATGCCAGTGCTGCTGGTCCACTGACCGCACTTTGAGAAGCAAGGATCTAACCCAGGCACTACTCACATTTTGGGCTCTAATTCTGTGTTGTGAGTGTGCTGTCCTGTGCACTGTAGGATGCTTAGCAGCATCCTTGGCCTGTACCCTTTAGACGCCAGTAGCACCCCCAACCCAGTGTGTCAACCAAGGATGTCTCCAGATATCGTCACATGTCCCTGGGAGGTGATTGAGACCTGCTGGTCTGGCCCAAACTTAACTGCCATCCAAAGACAAATGGCTGATTAGAATAAAAGTCAGAAGAAAAGAATGTGACCACACCTTCAGACTCCCATTCAAATGCTCCTCCACCTCACCACTTAGCCTCCCAGATGGCCATCGGCCAACAGATGCGGCTACAAATGAGAATTTGTTCAGGCTACTTTCTCCTTAGATTCCCCATTGCCTGCAGAATAAAACCCCAGACTCCTCAGCCTGCTCAGGAGATATACCTGAGCACCAGCCATCTCTCAAGACTCTGACCCCACCGCACTCCCAGGTGAACCCAACGCTTCAGTCAAGAGAACATCTGTCTGTTTCCTGGCTGGGCCACCTGCTCTTCTCCCTGTTGAGCCTCTGAACACACTGCTCCTCTGCCTGGAACACACTTCCCACTTCTCCGCCTGGCTAATCTTAGTTATGTGTCAGTGCTCAGCGGAGACAACCTCTGCTCTGGGAAGCATTTCCTGACGCGTCGCAGGCTGGCGTGGATGGGCCCTGGAGCAGTCATCGCACTGAGCTGTCTTATTTGTCCATTTTCTTCACTGCGCTACAGCTTGGGAAGCAGGATAAATGTGAAGACATAGGTGATGAGTCAATGAATAAGTGAATGAGTGAATGAATGAGTGAGTGAATCATCCTTGAATTGTTCCCCCAGTGATAGAGTCAAGGGAATTGAAGCACAGGTAGAGTGATGGACTCTAAGACTGATGATAACTTACGCATTTTAAAATACGGTTTTAAAATTTGATTTTTAGAGAGAGAGGAAGGGAGAGGAATAGAGAGAAACATCGATGCGAAATGAACATCGTCAATCCGTTGCCTCCTGCAGGCCCCCTACTGGGCTCTGACCGGGAATTGGACCAGTGACCCCTTGGTTTCTGGCTAGACGCTCAACTGCTCAGCCACACCTGCTGGACAACGTATGCATTTTTTTAATTTTTATTTTTTGCTGTGTACTTCCTCCTTTCATCATAGGGCCTCCAAGCCAGAGGAGGTAAAAGACATCTGTTCCCATTCCAAAGATGAAAATCAGACTCTGCTCAAATCAAACTATTGGTAATTTCCTCCTTATCTGGAGTTGAAACTGCCTCCCTGAATATCCACTGTCAGTCAAATTCAGTTTCCTTTACCACCCAAAAGTATACTCCTTTATTCTCCACCAAGCCTTCAAAAGCCATGAAGATTTGTGGTTCCTAAATATTTCCTTTAGAAGTGTATCAATAACAAACTGGCTATAATGGAGTATTCTGGTAGTATCTGTGCCTGTTGAATTTTGAAGGAAGAAAAGTCCATCCACTTAGAAGAACTAAACAATCAGAAGTGGGCATGCCCTGATGATGAGCCAGCATCTTTCTTCTAGGCACTGCCCTTCCCACCCCCATTCGCACGGTTCATGGGCAGCCGCCATGTGTGTACAGCATGCCCCACCCCCACCCAGCCAAAGACGGGCACAGGATCCAAGTTAGGCCAATGAGCTCCTTCTTCAAAGAACTTGGAATCAGGGCCAAGAGATGTTACCCAGCTGCTTTCTTGCAAAGAGATACTACACTCCACCATGTGGAGTAGCAGTAGGAGAACAGAAAGGAAGTCTACAGAGTGAGAATAAAGCAGATATTCGGGAAAAACAAAGAAAGGAGATCAGAGACTTCTTGGGCTCCCAAAAACACTCCCATCCCCGATACCAGCCATTCCTGGGCTCCGAGGAGCATTTCTGTCCTTGGGTCCCATGACAACCCAGGGGCCTTATAAAAAATTCCCCCAATGTCTGAGCAAGCTTGAATGGGTTCTGCTACTTGCTCCCCAGATCCTAACACATGCACCATCCAGCCTGGGCGGGTCCTTCACCCCAAGCTTTTAAACCGAGAGGGTGCCAACACCTGTCTGGTGCAGCCTCTGGCACCACATGATGGTCCACCATGGCCCCAGGGTCCTCTGGCCCAAGATAAAGCAGAGGGTGTTAGCTGCCCACCTCCTTACCGGCAGGCATTTGGCTCCCCCGATGGAGATCAGCCCAGCCACAAGGCCCAGCACCATGGCCAGCCAAGGAGAAGGAATCAGGTGACACGAGGCACCCACAGCCACACCTCCCGCCAGCACTGCGTTGTGGATATGAGTCTGCAAAGAAACAGCTTGTGGGTGAATGAAGTGAGACACAGAGAGGACAGCATCTTCCCCAAAGTTCCTCAGCCAGCTGGTAGGCCCTACTGTAAGGTCCTCCCTGCTTCAGTGATCCTGAAACCATCCACTCCCCTGTTAAACTACCTGGACTTTACCAATGGTCTCCTCTCACCCCACTTCTCAGGCTCAGGGAACAGTCACCCTGATTGGGCGGCATTTAGAGAATCAGCTTGAAAGTCTAGTTTCTCAGCGTTCAGCCACCCTCACACTCATTAGTGACGTGTCCTTGGGCCCTTACCAGCTCAGTGTTTCAACTTTTCTACCAGGTAATGGGGTTTTGATGGTACCTGCTTAATGCAGGTTATTGTAAGAAATAAATGAGTTACCACATGTAAAAAGAAAAAACCCTTAGCCCAGTGCCTGGCATAGAACACGAGTAAATGCCCATTAAATATAAGCCATTATTATAGTTTTTATTATTTTTATTATTAGTGTTTGCTACTTGGCGCCTATGCCACTTGTATGGACCCAATAAGCTGAGTCCCGGATCACATCTCTGCTCTGTCCTTCATTCCTCTGGACTGGGCCTTGCCTCCTCTTACGCTTCTTCCCCCCGTCCCCCTCTACTCTGACCAGGCATAGGAGCTCTGGGCCCTCGGACCAGCTTCGGGGCTTCCCTGACCTGATGGCCAAACTTGCCTCCCTGGATGACCCCACCTTGTCTGACCCTAGAGTCCCTGTCACCATGGAGCTCACCTGTGGGGACACCTGCCTCCCCTTAGTACTGTTAACCTGTCATCCGTGGCCACATTCTCTCCACTCCAGGCCCCACTGCCTGTCTAGAATTTTCCCCACCACCTCTAGCTGGCTGACTCCATGCCCTGAGCATCACGGGAACTTGTTTTGCCTTTAGCTCTACACTCCCACCATCTCCCCCACCCAAAACTCACACGATCTCCCGGCTCCATTGATAATGGCAGCTAATGTTTGCCCAGAACTTATTCCACGTGAAGCGTGTTACATACAAAGTCTAAGTGGCTTCACCAAGGCCATGCGGCTGGGTTAACCTACTTCTCTACTTCTGATTCTTATTCCAGTCTTGACGTTTCTTGGGTTAAGAGGAAAGGCTGACACGTTCTATTCTAGTCTCCCCTCCCCTCCACCCCTCACTGACTCTTGCTCCTGGCGGCTGGCTTTCATCACTAGCAGGAATGGGGGGCAAACCTGGGTCTGTTTGATGCCAATGCTGCTGGACTAAATCCCTTCCCCTAGTAAGCCTTTCACCACTGCGCCTTCTCCTAAGTTCCAGTGCCCATTTTACAAGCTGCTGCTCTCCTTGGGCCCCATGACACAGCGGACAAGGCTCCCCCACCCAAACTTGGGGGCTGGGGCTGGGGGGCGGGGCGTGAACACGTGTGTGGGGCCTGGGAGACCCAAGTGCGGCCCAGGGGCAGCCCCCCTCCTCACCATGCTGATCTTCCCTTGGGGGTGAGTCAAGGCCGACAGGGAGATGGCGGTGACGGCGCTGACCGCAAGAGCATAGTAGGTGTTGAACACGCCATTCTTCCTTTCGTGTGGTATGGTCAGCAGAGCAGAGTTGAAACTCGGCCAGAACATCCACAAGAAGAGGGTGCCTGGGGGCCAGAGAGGGTCAGTGGCCAGAACCAGAACTCCTGCTCCAGAGCCTGAGCCTCGGCGGACGTCAGGCGGGAGCAGCCCGGAGCAGGCAGATCTCAGCTTGATCACTCTCCAGCTATGTGACTTTAGGCAAGTCACGCGTCCTTCCTGAAATCTCAAGTTGCTAGGGCCCGGCTAACATACTTCACAGGCAGCGAAGCCAAGGCCCTGCGAGCTGAATCACCAAACCCCAGCCCTCCTGACCCCAGCGTGGGATGGCCAAATGCTTATCTTAAAAGTTAGCATTAGACTTGACAGTTTTCCCCAATGAGACCCCATGTACAGTGAGTGACACACATCAGTAGCTCTCGTTCAGCCCCAAGGCCTGACACCCAGTCGCCTGCTGCGGAGCTCACTGGGCATCATGAGCCTCTAAGCCTCTCCCAACAGTCTGAGTTCATCGTTTTCACCGCAGCTTGTCAAAATACACCAGTTTTACTTTTCAGTCCCTACCCTCTCCTTTCCTCGACTTCAGGGCCCTTCACTTGTCCAATTCCCTCCTTTAAGTTGAGGCCAAACAGATTGGATAAACTTATTGAAACACCAATGGAGGGAGTTTTCCTCTCCTTTGGATATGAATGAAGAGAGGTACCCCGGAGGGGAAGGCTTCACTCAAAGGTCTGAATTCATCCAACGCCACGCCACGTGGGGAGATGAGTCGTGGCGGAGGGCTTCAGACACGGGGCAGGCTGGTGAAAGAGATTTCCTGTGGAGTTTTGGAGCCTCTTGCTCACCCAGGTACCAGACCTCCCCTCCGCCTCGCCCTTACCCAGCATGGCAAACAGGCTGGGGCTCGTCGTCCTCTGCTCTTTCTCCTCTGCTTCCTTGGGGAGAGGTCTTGAGAGGCACCAGGCCACGGTCAGCCCAAAGTAGGCCGCAAACACGTGGATGTACATCATGCTTACGTGGTTGTCCGCCTGCAACCAACCCAGCGGGAGCAGTGAGTGTCGGCACCCTCTGCCCACGGGCGAACCCCCATGTTCCTTGGAGAAAGATCTGAGCTTCACAGAGGAGGGGTGACTTGAAGTCATGAGACGGGTGTTTGAAGCTTATCCAGCCCAGCAGAGGAGCCCCGTGAGTAGCTGAGTGTCTATTCCAGGGAGGTTGCTGGTTGGTCTTATCAGTAGCTTTTATTTTTATTTCATATATATATATTTTAATTTATTGTCTAAAGTTTTACATATGTCTCTTTTTCCCCCAATTGACCCCCTCCCCCAGCCATTCCCACCCCAGGCAAGCCCCACCGCCCCAGTGTCTGTGTCCATGGGTTATGCTAATATGCATGCATACAAGTCCTTCGGTTGCTCTCTAACCGCCACCCTCCTCTGCCATTTGTCTCTGGATCTATTTTTGTTCATCAGATTATATTGACCATTATATCCCACATATGAGTGAGATCATGTGATATTTATCTTCTCTGACTGGCTTATTTCTCTTAGCATAATGCTCTCCAGTTCCATCCATGCTGTTGCAAAGGTAAAAGTTCCTTCTTTTTTATGGTGGTGTAGTATTCCATTGTGTAGATGTACCACAGTTTTTTAATTGACTCATCTGCTGATGGGCACTTAGGTTGATTCCAACCAAATCTTAGCTATTGTAAATTGTGCTGCTATGAACATAGGGGTGCATATATCCTTTCTGATTGGTGTTTTTTTCTGGTTTCTTGGGATATAGTCCTAGAAGTGGGATTACTAGGTCAAATGCGAGTTCTGTTTTTAGGAAACTCCATACTGTCTTCCACAGTGGCTTAAAATATATTTTTATTCATTTCAGAGAGGAAGGGAGAGGGAGGGAGGGAGAGAGAGAGAGAGAGAGAGACAGAGACATCAATGATGAGAGAGAACTATTGATCGGCTGCCTCCTGCATGCCCCAAACTGGGGACTGAGCCTGTAACCCCAGTATGTGCCCTGACCAGGAATTGAACTGTGATCGCCTGGTTCATAGGTCGACACTCAACCACTAAACCACACTGGCTGGACTACCAGCAGCTTTTAAATGCTTTTGGCCATCCCTGGCTGGTGTGGCTCAGTTGGTTGGAGTGTACATCGGAAGGTCACAGGTTCGATTCCCAGTCAGGGTACATACCCAGTTGTGGGTTTGATCCCTAGTTGGGGGGTCTGGGGTGTGTGTGGGAGGCAACCGAATGTTTCTCTCTCACATTGATGTTTCTTTCTCTCTTCCTTTCCCTTCCTTTCTCTAAAATCAATTTAAAAAAATATATCCTCAGGTGAGGATGAACATAAATAAATAAATAAATGTTCTTGGCCGAGGTCCACTAAGGTGGGGCCAGAAACCACATGGCCATGCCCCCACTGCCTCCTACTTTTCAGCAGAATTTCATGGAGTGATAAGTGCTGTAAACTTTGCAACATGAAACAGCCAGACTTCTCATCACTGAACTGAAGTCCTTAGTAAATCCTAGATATATGCTAATTTTGCTTTATCAATATCAAATTTAGTAATCCTTAATAACTCACTTAGTGGGCTACTCCTGAATCCTTTCAACTGTGCCTTCAAAAAATACCCAGAATTGGCGGAATTTTCACCACCATACCTCGGTGACCTCACTTTGGTTTAAGCCACCATCCCCGCAAACCAAAATGATTGAAATAACCTTCTTAACAAGTGATCAAAGTTAACATCTTCAGTCGTGAGACAAATGCCACTACCTTGCTGTGTGATCTTGGGCATCAGCTTTCTCATCTGTGGCCATCCGACCACAGGGTCACAACTGCAGCAGAAGAGCTGGGAGAACCATCTGGCCTGGCCCCACCTTCACCAGTGGCCTCAGCCTCAGGCTTTGGACAGTTTCCCCAATGAGGTCCCATGTACAGTTAGTGACACACATTGACTGGTTTGAAAGAAGACGTTGGCCATGCAGCTTGCTGGACCGCAGCTGGGGGAGATGGGGGAATGGGAATGATCTTTTCATACAGCCCATAATTATCTTGTGATTCCTACAGTGTCATATTTTGGAAGTGAAAGGCATTCATTTGCTATGTTTAAACATTTAGCATAGACCCCACTTTTGTCACCCCATTTGGGCCTGGCTGTATTATTTAAAATCCCAGAAGCCTCACCCAATGGAGGCCCCCCCTTTCCACCTCCTCGCCCGCCCTCACAGCACCATGACTCACAACGAGGAATTGCCGGCTGATCATCCTCGTGGCACTAAAGGCTGTCACCTCCATCAGCACCATCAGCACCAGCTGTGCCAGGTTGGCCTTCCCCAGGATGGCACCCACAGAGATCAGCACAGACATGGCACTCATGGTCGCCTGCTGGATCCTGGGGAGAGAGGGGAGACGGGAGGACGAGGAAGGAAGGATGACTCTCATTCCTTCACTCGTTCATTCACTCATTTAACAAACACTTGCTGAGGGTCTTCTTACTCTCCGCCTGGCACTGTTCAAGAAACTCGGGACACAGTAGGAGGACAGAAGGCAAGATTTCCGCCCACAGGGGGGCTGATGGGGCCCAGCCTGGGGTTTCCTTCGTCCCTTTCCCCCATCAGGGTGGCGTCTACACTCGGGGAGATTGGTCTCTCATCCACACTGAGGGTGCTGGGCGGTTCTCCTAGGAATGTCACTGTGAGTTACAGGCCAAACGTTCCCTCAGCTCCCTTCTGGACTCTGCCCACGGCTTTTCTTCTGCCGTCATTGCTCACAAATGCTCAATAGAGGGCGCTCTTCACCTGCCGCCCGCGCGCCCGCCACCCTAGCCTCTCCCTCTCCCAGGTAGTGGAGAAATACTGGGGTTGGAAGTAGGACAAGCCTGGCTTCCAGTCTCAGCCTTTCCACTTGAGCAGCTGTTTAATCTCACTGAGCCTGTTTCCCTGTCTGTGGACTAAGAATGATGATAAGATCTCATGGTAATACTGTGGGGCTTAGAAGGAATATTCGTGTATGTGTGTCTGGCACCGTGATGGCGCAAAGAACGACTGAGGAGTAGAAGCCGGCATTATTAGCACTATTACTGAGTTCTTCCTCCTCTTGACAAATGAGCAAGCTCAGTGTGAGGATTCAGGATAAAACAATTTTTGTTTTTGAGGAACTCACTATTCATCTGGGGAGACAGGGCTGACTGACGTTATGAACCCTGATGTAACGAGGCTAGAGAGGGAGACATTGAAGGGAAAGAACAGTATAGAGTGGACTCATCAAGGAGGGCTTCCTGGGGGAGGTGGCACTGACTAGAGCAATACATGGTGGTTAAACCAACCCATCCTCCCTGGGCACCTTGCTCTGAGACACCCCTTCCACCTGGGAGCTGATAATGATGATGCTACAACCAACATCACAACAATAATAATTTATTTATTTATTATTTTTTTTTCTACTCAGAATGTATACACTTCTCCACCAATCCAATAATAATTTATTAAGCGTTATGTATAACAGGCTTGCAACTACATCACCTCATTTAAAGTGATGCTACAACCAACATCACAACAATAATAATTTATTAAGCGTCATGTATAACAGGCTTGCAGCTAAATCACCTCATTTAATTTTTTTTCAATTACAGTTGACATTCAATATTATTTTATATTAGTTTCAGGTGTACACCATAGTGATTAGACATTTATATAATTTATGAGGTGATCACCCCCTAATTCCAGCACCAACCTGACACCATACATAGTTATTACATTATTGACTATATTCCCTATGCTGTATTTTACATCCCCAACAGTATATTGTAACTACCAATTTGTACTTATTAATCCTTTCACCTTTTCCACCCAGCCTCCCAACCCCCCTCCCATCGGCAACCATTAGTTTGTTCTCTGTATCTGTGAGTCTGTTTCTGTTTTATTTAGTTCTTTAGATTCCACATATAAGTGAAATCATATGGTATTTACCTTTCTCTGTCTGACTTATTTCACTTAGCATAATATTCTGTAGGTCCATTCATGTTTTTACAAATGGTAAGATTTCATTCTTTTTTTATAGCCAAGTAATATTTCATTGTATATATGGACCATGTCTTCTTAATCCAGTAGTTTATTTATGGGCACTTGGGCTGCTTCCAATCTTGGCTATTGTAAATAATGCTGCAATGAACATAGGGGTGCATACATATATCTTTTAAGATTAGTGTTTTGGATTTCTTCAAATATATACTCAGAAGTGGAATTGCTGGGTTATAAGGTAGTTCTATTTTTAATTTTTTGAGGAAACGCCATACTGTTTCCATAGTGGCTGTACCAATTTGCAATCCCACTAACAATGCACGAGGATTCCTTTCCTCCACATTTGCACCAACTTTTGTTGTTTGTTGATTTATTGACAATAGCCATTCTGACAGGTGTGAGGTAATATCTTACTATGGCTTTAATTTTCATTTACCTGATGATTAGTGACATTGTATCATTAAAGAATATAATCTCCCCTTCAGTAGGTTGACTTTCATTTTGTTGATAGTTTCCTTTGCTGTGCAAAACTTTAATTTGATGTAGTCCTACTTGTTTATTTTTTCTTTTGTTTTTCTTGCAAGGGGAGATATACCAGAAAAAAATATTCCTAAGAGCAATGTCAGAGATTTTACTACCTATGTTTTCTAGGATTTTTATGGTTTCGGGTCTTACATTTAAGTTTTCAGTCCATTTTGAATTTATTCTTGTGTATGGTGGAAGAAGGTGGTCGATTTTCTTTTCTTCTTCCTTTTTTTTTTTTTTTTTTGCACATATCTGTTCAATTTTTTCAACACCATTTATTGAATAGACTGTCTTAACCCCATTGTATATTCTTGGCTCCTTTGATATATATTAATTTAACATATAGGAGTGGATTTATTTCTTGCTCTCTATTCTGTTCCATTGATCTTTTTTTTTTTTATCCCAGTACAAAGCTGTTTTGATTACTATAACTTTGTAGTATAGTTTGATATCAGGTAGCATGATACCTCCAACTTTGTTCTTTTTTTCCTCATGATTGCTGTGGCTATTTGGGGTCTTTTGTGGTTCCATATAAATTTTAGGATTATTTGATCTAGTTCTGTGAAAAATGTCATTGGTATTTTGTTAGGGATTGATTTGAATCTAGTGGTTGCTTTGGGTAGCATTTTAATGATGCATCATTTTAATGATGAACATTTTAACGATGCAAATTCTTCCTATCCATGAACACAAGATATGCTTCCACTTATTTATTTTGTCTTCAATTAATTTCTTCAATATCTTATAATTTTCTGAGCACAGGTCTTTTACCTCCTTGGTTAAATTTATTCCTAGATATTTTATTTTATTTTTTTATGCAATTGTAAATGAGGTTTTCTTAATTTCTCTTTCTGATAGTTCTTTATTGGTGTATAAAAATGCTACCAATTTCTGGATATTAATTTTGTATCCTGCCACTTTATTGAATTTATTTATTAGTTCTAGTAGTTTTCTTTATATACAGTATCATGTCATCTGCAAATAATGACAACTTTACTTCTTCACAGTTTGGATGCCTTTTATTTATTTTTCTTGTCTGATTGCTGTGGCTAGGACTTCCTCATTTAAGTTTTAATCCAAGTAATCTTCTGAAAATGCTGCTAGGGTACCACTCAGTCTCTCCATCTTACACAAGAGCACATTGAGACTAGAAGAGGAGACTTTTTTTGGCAATGACCACACGGCCAGTGAATGACAAACATGAGGTTCAAACCTAGTTGGCCTGATTCAAAGACTGTGCTCTGAAGTCGGGACACAGCTCCCCCGGTGCTTGCTGTCAATGTAGGGTCCCGCTTAAGGTCAAGGACTTCAGAGGGAAGGTCAGGGGGCAAAGGGCAAGGGGAGGCTTCTCACAGGGACCAGGAATTATTTAGAATTCCTTACTATGTGAGGAAAACAAAGGACAAAGCTGAATAAGTCAGGGCTCTGCCCTGAAGGAACTGGTCATGGATGACTCAAGGCTGAACCAATTCGGTGCCGAGTCAGGCTTCACAGAGCTGGTGAGGCTGAGGGAGAGGACCCATCTGGGAGGCAGGCCTGGGCGCCACCCACCAGCCCAGTCCAGCTGGAAAGGTCAGGAAGGAGCCCATTGTTCAGATCTGTGATGCCAGTCTCACCAGGGGTCACAACTGGGGAGGATCCACTGGTCAGAGGCGGGGCAGGGAAGTTCAGTCAGACTGTAAATGACCTCTTCTTGTCTTCCTAGGTTGAGTCAAGAATAAACAGGTCCCTGCGGGCAGGACCTCAAAGAAGGAGCAGCCCAGAGATGCCTGTGGGCTGAAACACGGGAGGCTGAAGGTTTGTCTGGCATTATGCCCAGGCGGCAGGAACACCAAGACCAGGGCCACTGTCAGAGTCCCCCGAGAGTGCCCTGTGTTGTATCCCATGTGATTACTGGGGTGATCAAATCCCCATGGGGATTAGCTCTAAAACTTTCTAGATAGAAGAAAAAATGTGGAGAGCATTTTTTTTCAGGGCCAGTAGGGAGCTGACTATTCCATGTTTCATATCCTGACTACCTGGAGTGTGACAAAGCTAAAGCCATGTCACCACTTAGCTGTGTGACCCTAGACAAGTGCCTTGCCCTCTCTGAGCCTGTTTCCTTGCCTGTACACCAGGTTAGACCTCTACTAGAAGGCTTACACAAAATCATGTTTGTCAGGTGCCTGGCTCATAGACAGATAGATGTTCCACAGCAGTGCTCAGAGGCCTAGCAGGGTCTTCGAGGGGAAGATGGAGTGGCCTTGAGAGGTGGCCAGTTCCACAAGATGCCTAAAATGGTATTTACCATCATCTGGGCAGGACAGAGATTCGGAGTTCCATAAAACAAACAAAAATAATGCGTTTTAAGGAAAAATTTTACCTCGTTCCTCCTGTCAAGTGCTAATATCATTTTTAAAAAGTGTGTAGCTCAATATATTAGTATATACCCGTGTGTACCCATTACTCAAGATAACATAAATAACACTTACTGTACCCCATAAGGCTCTTTGTGCTCCTTCCTAATCAATAGCTACCGCCTTCCCTGGGCAACCATTATTCTGACTTCTAGTAACGTGGGTTAATTTTTCTGGTTCTTAGAATTTCATAAAAATGCATCTAAATTGATCAAAACTGATTTATAGAAAGTAAAGCTATGGCTATGTCTTGTTGATCAGCATTTAAGGACTGAGACTACTTCTTTCTTTTCAAGAGACTGTCTTGCTGAGTGTGACATTTCTATTTCTTTTTGTCTTAACTCTTAATATTTATTTGAATCCTTATTAACTGGGTAACTTTCCAAAATTATACCCAATAATAAAGAAAAGACTTAGGGATCTGAATTTGAATTTTAGATGAACAATGAGCAATTTGCTACTAGAAGTATGTCCTAAATATTGCATAGGTTTGATGCTAGGAAGAGAAGTAGACATCTGGCTTTTCTAGAATCCACCCTCATGGGCCCCATACCCTCCAGAACCCGAAAGGAATCCAGCAGCCATGGGGTTACCTGGACAGTTTGATGACCACTTTCCAAGAGGGGGGATGTTCCAGAAAGCCATCCAGCAGGACTGCCCACTGCACCCCGAGGGCCAGCATGAAGAGGTTGAAGGCCACGCTGCTCCAGCCGTATCTCCACAAAGACGAGGTGAGGAAGCCCATGCCCAGGGCCGCCATGACCATAACATCCTGTAAGATGGCTAAGGGAGGAGATACCGAGGAGGAGGAAGAGAAGCAGACAAGACAGAGCAGTGATTTTCAACCTTTTTCATCACAGACCACACAGAAACTAATCACTAAAATTCCACAGCACATCAAAAAATATATTCTATTTTTTGCCGATCTGACAAAAAACGGTATAATTTTGATTCATTCACACCAGAGGGCTATTGTTGTGTTGGCTGTTGTCATATTAAAAAAATATATATTTTTTTATGGATTTTAGAGAGGAAGGGAGAGAGAGAGATAGAAACATCCATGATGAGAAAGAATCATTGATTATCTGCCTCCTGCCTGCCCCCCATTAGGGACTGAGCCTGTAACCTGGGCATATGCCCTGACCCGTTGATTCATTCACACCAGAGGGCTATTGTTGTGTTGGCTGTTGTCATATTAAAAAAATATATATTTTTTTATGGATTTTAGAGAGGAAGGGAGAGAGAGAGATAGAAACATCCATGATGAGAAAGAATCATTGATTATCTGCCTCCTGCCTGCCCCCCATTAGGGATTGAGCCTGCAACCTGGGCATATGCCCTGACCCATACTTGAACCGTGACCTTCTGGTTCATAGGTTGATGCTCAACCATTGAGCCACACCAGCCTGGCATGTTGTCATTTTTTTAAATTTGGCAATCTAAGGGGAAAGAGGGCAGTGCCCCTGACTCAATAGTCAGGTATTGCAAGCTTTAAAAATTCTTGTGGCACCCGGCCGATGTGCCTCAGTGGTTGAGCATCGACCTATGAACCAGGTGGTCGCGGTTCGATTCCCAGTCAGGGCTGCTCTGGTTGCCACCTCGATCCCTAGCAGGAGGCAGCCGATCCATGATTCTCTCATCATCGATGTTCCTATCTCTCTCTCCTTCTCTCTTCCTCTCTGAAATCAATAAAAATATATTTTAAAAAATTATTGTGGCACACTGGTTCAAAATCGCTGAGGTAGAGGGTTGCATGAAATCAGAGTTTTACAGAATGGCAGCTGGAAGTGACATTAAAGGTCAAGTTACTTCACCTCTTTGAGCCTCAGTTTTCTCATCTGAATAATGGGGATAGTACATGCATGCCATGCAGGGTTGAGGGAAGGATTAGATGAGCTAAGCTGGTTAAGCATAAAGTCAGAGCTTGCTTGGCCCATTTGTGAGTGCTCAGGAAATGTAGCAACTATTGCTATTATTAAGCATAATGATATGAGCAAGTGTAGAGCCTCAGGACCAGTGCTTGGCACATACTAGTAGCTGACACTCAGGAAAGGTAATTACTGCTGCTATTGAGGACCCGGTTCAACCTCCTGATCACAGCACAAGAAAATAAGGCCCAGGAGCCAGTGGCTTGGCTCAGATCACGCAGAAAAGAGGGAATAGAAGCTTGCCAGCGGGGGCCCAACATTGTTTGAAGCATTTTACACAGACTATCTGGTTTAGTTCTCACAACGACCCTCAAGGTGGGTGCTATTCTTATGATAATTTTACAGATTTGAAAACTGAGGCACAGAGGAGTTAAGACGCTGGCCACAGCCCGGCCTGTGTGGCCCAGTGGTTGAGTGTCAATTTTGATCCAGGAGGTCACAGTTCGATTCCCGGTAAGGGCACAGGCCTGGGTTGTGGGCTTGATCCCCAGTATGGGGCAAGCAGGAGGCAGCCGATCAATGACTCTCTTTCATCATTGATGTTCCTATCTCTTTTTAAAAAAATATATATATTATTGATTATTTTACAGAGAGGCAGGGAGAGGGATAGAGAGTTAGAAACATCGATGAGAGAAACATTGATCAGCCGCCTCCTACACACCCCCAACTGGGGATGTGCCTGCAACCAAGGTACATGCCTTTGACTGGAATCGAACCTGGGACCCTTCAGTCCGCAGGCTGACGCTCTATCCACTGAGCCAAACTGGTCAGGGCGATGTTCCTATCTCTTGCTCCCTCTCCCTTCCTTTCTGAAATCAATAATATATTTTTTTAAAAAGAAACTTGCCTCAGCTGGTAGAGCCAGAATTTATACCTAGAGGACCAGCTTTGAAGCCTGTGCCTTTAACTAAAACACTATCTTCCCTTTAGTTTTGTCATCTGTTAAATGGGAAAAATACTCATACCACCTTTGTCAGGCCGCCAGAATCCAGTGGTATAGTGCACAGAATCACTCTGAACAGGAAAGACTATTTTATCAACAAACACCCATTGCTTTTACACGTGTATAAATGCCTGGAGAGAGATCTTGAAGGAATTTTTTCCCCCCATGGAGGTTATCTCTGGTTTGGGAGAGTTTTACTTTTAAAATTTTTTCAGTGTTTAAATTTTCTACAATTAGTTGTAGATCATAAACAACTTTAAAAAAAGCAAAAGAAAAAAGCATGGGCTTTGAGTTTGGACAGTTCTATTTGACTCCAGCTCTATCATTCCCTATTAGGTAAACCATATTAAACGGCCAATATTTGGCCATTTTTGATGTATAAAAATAGAAGTTTACACGTTTCAACTTCATAGTCATGTGGCCTTGTAGGTTGCTTACTTTCCTCATCAGCTGAATATTGGCAAAGTGCTTGGCACAGTGCCTGGCACATGGAGAACACTCATAACCAGAACTCTCCAAAGTCTCAAAAAGCCCCTTCAATTTACATTTAAATTCACTTTCATTGCAGAAAACGCGCCTAGGGTCTTGCACATGGGGCTTGGGTGGGTGTTGATGTTCCCAGATCCATCTGACAACACTGGGATGTAGGAGACCCCTGAGGACCACCATGGAATCCGGGGACGTGGGGAGCAGGTGAGAAGTGGGCATTCAGGAGGATTCAACTTCCTGCGCCTTCTTCTCCGACATGAGGGAGGGGTGCAGGCAATGTCTCATTCTCCTGTTTGCATCCTCTTAGAAATGGGGGTGGGATGGAGGTGGGAGGGGGGCATTTTGTAGAGGGGTTCATCTTGCGATTGTTCAGATTCCTTCAGAAGCCAAGCAGAAAACCATGTGTGTGAAGGGTGCAATGCCTACTTGGGAGTGGTGAGGCCGGTAGCCAACTGGGCATTGCACACCCCACTTTAGATATTCAAATTCAATCTTTTATTAAACACTGCTGTTAAAAAACCATACCTGCCATTTGCAGCAACGCTATATGCATAAGATTCAGACTTATTGAAGATTTCATGAATAGGGAGACCCTTCAATTTTCCTCCCATTCTATATAATGAAAGGCTAATATGCAAATTGTCCCCTTGGGAGTTTGACCTACCTGGAGTTCGCCTGCTCGCTATGATGTGCGGTGACCACCAGGGGGCAGCGCAGAATGAAGGAAGGCCCTGGCCAACAGCAGGGGGAAGGAAGGCCCCGATCGGCTCTGATCGCCATCTAGGCCTAGGGACCCTCCCCATGCACGAATTTCATGCACTGGGCCTCTAGTTTTATAGAAAGAGACTAGGGAAAGCCTGTGACTTCCCCAAGGCACACAGCATGCCAGCAGGTACAGTGCCCTTCCACCAGGCTAGGCCATCTCTTGTTCTTGTTTGCCCTCACCTCCCTAAGGGACCTTAGTAAGCCCCTTGCCCTCTTTGGGCCTCAGTTTCCCTATCTGTAATACCTGGGAGTTGGACTTGATATTCTCTAAAGACCTTGCTGCTCTGGCATATTCAGAGGAGGGGATCAGTATGGAGGAGCACAGGGTGGCGGGGAGGAGAGTAACCAAGATTAGGGCAGAGGTGGGGCCCTAAATGTGAGAAAGATCTTGGGTGGGGGCTTCATCAGGCATAGCAGCCACCGCTGCTGAGTACAGGAGTCCCCCCTCCCCACAAGGCCCCACACTGTCCCTGAGGGGAGGTGCGCTTCAGCCAGGGGGATGGGATTAGGGTGGCAGTTTTTGGGAGCTGTTGACAGAACCCATTCACCACACACTGGTCAGTAAATAACATGATTTCAGGCCCCCTCTTTTCTCACCCCCTGCTCCCTCCCCCTTCCTCTCCCAGGGCACTAGGCCCATACCTGCTCCTCCCACATCTCACTGCCTGGACCCCCCTTCAAGGCTGGGTCCCAGCTCCGGGTGTCCTCATTGGCGTCAGCCTCCACCTCTCAGAGCCTGTGCTGCACCTGCATCAGCCGCTGGTCTGATAAGCTAAGGACTCTAAGGTGTTCCTGGCTGATAAGGAATTTATGTGCTCCAGGGGCCCCAGTGACTGGGCGCCCGAGGGGAATTTCACCATCTAAGGCAGGCCTTCCGCAGATGTTTACAAAAGTCCCAGGAGCCTGAGATGAGGCAATAATTACTATCAAGGTAACAGCAGGCACATACACGGTGCCCTCCACATACCAGCTTCTGTTCCAAGCGCCTGACAGCCTTAACCGGCAACAACCTCCCACAGTAGGTATTATACACTATCCCCATTTTACAGATGGGGAAAGGGCGGCACAGAGATGCCAAGGTCACACAGCTAGCCAACAGTGGTGGGAGATCTGAATCCCGACTATCTGGGCATAACCACTACACCATCCTGCCTCACCAGATAGTGTATACAGTGTGATGGTGAAGAGTGTGGGCCTCTGAGTGAGGTTGTTCGAGTTCACAGCTTGGCTCTGCCTCAGTGTCCCAGCCTTCTAATCCGTAAAATGTGTATGAAAACAACGGTGCCTGATCAGAGGATTGCTCTGAACATTGAACTTGCTGGTTAGCATTGGAAATCACTCCACTTAGCGCTGGATGCATGGTAAGTACTAGTACTTATTATCCCAGGCCTGCCACTTGTTAGCTGTGTGACTTTGGGTATGACTGTACCCCCCAACCCCTCCTCGGGCCTGGATGCCCCAGTGATCCTGGCTCTGTGTTCCCACCCACCCTTGCCCCTCCTTCTGGCCTGTCGATACGGCAGCACCATCAGCTCTGATGCCAGGACCTCCTTCTGCCCTCAGACTGTGGGCTTGACCTCCACACTGTGTTCTCCGCTGCTGATTGGGAAGATGATTGCAGCCCCGACTGGGACCATCCATGGAGCCGCGTGCTGCCTTCTCCTCCCCACAGACTCTATCCCACCCTCATCCCTGCAGCAGAGAAAAAGAGATTTCCCAACCAGAGGAGCAGCCAAAGCTAAGATGTGGAAGGTACCAGGATTTGGGGGTGGATGGGGAAAGGGCGGCACAGAGATGCCAAGGTCACACAGCTAGCCAACAGTGGTGGGAGATCTGAATCCCGACTATCTGGGCATAACCACTACACCATCCTGCCTCACCAGATAGTGTATACAGTGTGATGGTGAAGAGTGTGGGCCTCTGAGTGAGGTTGTTCGAGTTCACAGCTTGGCTCTGCCTCAGTGTCCCAGCCTTCTAATCCGTAAAATGTGTATGAAAACAATGGTGCCTGATCAGAGGATTGCTGTGAACATTGAACTTGCTGGTTAGCATTGGAAATCACTCCACTTAGCGCTGGGTGCATGGTAAGTACTAGTACTTATTATCCCAGGCCTGCCACTTGTTAGCTGTGGGCTTGACCTCCACACTGTGTTCTCCACTGCTGATTGGGAAGATGATTGCAGCCCTGACTGGGACCATCCATGGAGCCCCGTGCTGCCTTCCCCTCCCCACAGACTCTATCCCACCCTCATCCCTGCAGCAGAGAAAAAGAGATTTCCCAACCAGAGGAGCAGCCAAAGCTAAGATGTGGAAGGTACCAGGATTTGGGGGTGTTCCCGTGTCACTGGCAAAGCCCTCTTGTCTTTCAGTAGCTCTTCCTCCTGCTTCTGAGGAGTACAGGGGGAGGGACCTGGGTGGTAGTCACAGTGCAGGGCCCAGGCTGCACCCCCACCCCCACCCCCAATTTGGCAGTCTTAGAGCAGGCTCCGTGTGACAGACTGTTACAGTAATGCCTCCAATGAATCATGCCTTTTAATGTAGATCCCTCCCAACCTGGGTTGGGCCTTGTGATTTGCTTTGGCAAATGAGACATTAGTAAACATGATACAAGCAGAGTCTTGAAAAGTTCCTGCACATTGGGGCTTGCCCTCTGTTATTGCAGTAACTCTCCTGCTGCCATGTGAAGAATTCCGGGCTCGTCTGCTGGCACCACACGGGCTAGCTGCCAACCCCCACCTAGCTAGCTATCTGACATGTGAATGAGGCCATCTGAGGCGATCTGCCCCAGGTAATCCTCCAGGCTGGAGTTACATGAGTGACCTCAGGTGAAACCAGCAGAAGAACCTACCTTGCTGAGCCCAGCCCCAGGTGCTAAACCATAGGATCATGATCATGAGCAAATTAAAGGGTTGCTATTTTAAGCCACTAAGTTTGGGAGTGGTTTGTTCTGCAGCAATAGATAACTGATACACTCTGCCTTTCTTAGTCATCTCATAGGCACCGCAACCCCAAGCCTAAAATGAACATATCCTTATCCATTCACCCCACAATCTGCCCTTCCCCTTGCTTGTCATCTCAGGAGCTAGCACCTCCATCTGCCAAACCACACACCTGAAGCCATCTTTGACAACTCCGTTTTCACCAAGGGCAGCTGATTTTACCTCCTGAATATCCCGCGAATCTGACTGCTTCTCCTTCACTCCCCTTGCCTATTGGCCTCATCACAGGTTACCCAGACCAGTTGTCATCAGAGCAGGGAACACACCTCAGGAGACGCTCCAGACAATCCACAGAGGCTGGAGGAAGATATTAGCACTTCCAGTTTTACTTAATTTTATTTATTTATATATTTATTTATTATTTAGTTAGTTAATCTTCACCTGAGGATATTTTTTCCATTTTTGTTTGTTTGTTTTTTTAAGAAAAAGTGGAAAGGGGAAGGGAGGGTGGGAGAGAGAGAGAAAACATCCATATGAGAGAGACACATTGATTGGTTGCCCCCACCAGGACTGAGATTGAACCTGCAACACACACAGTGATTCCTGCTGAGCTCTCCGCCTCCCATTTTCACATGATTAACTCCTGCTGAGCCTCCACGACCTGGCTGGGTAGTCATCTTCCCGCTTGGTTGTGGGCCCTCCTCTGTGCATCTATATAAAGTGGGTGTCTGAGGACACTTTATATCTGTGTTAGCAGCACAGCATAGGGGTGAAGATCCTGGAGCCAATCAATGAAGCTGGAACACCAGCCCCAACGCCTATTGGTTATATGAGAAGTGACTCAACCCACTATAAAATGGGGTCATGAAGAATAATGGCTAAGTGCACGAAACTAAAACCAAGCTGCCCAAATTTAAATGTGCTGTGCTATTGCTAGCTGAGTGATCTTGGGCAAATGACTTAATGTCCGTAGGAAAAACAGAGATCATGAGAGTGCCTATCTCCTGGGGTTATTGTGAGGGTTCAGTGAAAGCATTTAGAATAGTGCCTGGTATATAGTAAGAGCTCAATAAATATCAGCTCTAATTAGCATGTGTCTGGATCCCACACTGGTTGTAATAGAGGGTTGAATGAATAAATGAATGCATGCATGCATTGAATTACACTGTATTGGACTGAGAAGATTAAAGTAAATGGAAATGAATTAGAACTGTGCCCAGGCCTCCTTGCCTGCAAGGGCCCCTCTGTGCCAGCCCATTAAGTGGTGTAGGGGCTTCCCTCTCTAAGTCATCTCTTTGTCCTGCTTTCCACTGCTGAGGGCCTAGGAGTACCTTCCCTTTGCTTCCAGTGAACTAGTCATTTGACATCACTGAGGAACAAGCAAGGACTCAACTCAACCAGACTCAAGGGTCAGCTTTGTCTCAGGAACCTCACAAGGAGATCTGTCCATTATCGTGAGATGCTTGAAAACTCATCTCAATTTTTGTGAAAAACAAAAGCCACACCACGGTGGACATCTGTCCTGTGGACACCTGAGTTGCTGTCATCATCCTCTGTAAATATTTTTAGCTGTATATAAAATAACAACCATCCTACACTCCCTTTCAGCCGTACCTTATGGCTTTGGATTTGCTCACAGATTGCAGACTTTTCAGCCTCAAAGTGAGAAGAGGGCTGGGGATGGAGAAGGAGCAATAGACTAAAGCTTCCAAAAGGTGGTTGATACAGAAAAGAGCATGAGAGACCTCGAAAAGATAACAAAACCCCAAAACCCAACAATGTGAAATTCTGCTGCTAAGGAGAGAGAAGTTGGGGGAAGCAGAGAATGATGAAGACTATTTGTCAAAGGGAATTCTGGGAACACAGAAGCGGAGGCTCCTCACTCTGTTCTGAGAAATCAAGGCAGGCTTCCTAGAAGAGGCGATGCCTACATTGTGAGCTGCATCTTTGTGCAACCTGTGGAACAAGATCAGAGAACCCCTTTCCTTGGAGACTTGGTGGAGAGGACCATTTAGGCTCCTGGAGGACCACAGACCTCCTTTGCCCCGCCCCTATTTGCCTCTGTGACCACCTCCCCTCTGGGCACTCACCTCCATGAGTCACCACAATCTTCTTCGGATCCTTTGAGGAGCTGTCATAGTTGACGAAAAAGAAGAAGATGACAATGAGAGCCGCCTCCAGTATTAAGGTCCACAGGGGCAGGCAGCCCCGCACAGACCGTGGGTACTTAGAGCCCATCCTGAGTGCGTCTCTGTGCATGGTTCTGCCAGCACCGGCATTACCCCTCTGTCCCCACACCCATCTGAGGGAGTGATGGGGAGCCACCCGCCAAAAGCCTTATCTCGGGCTGCAAGGCTGGCTCTGCTGGCCTGTCTATGAAGTTAACATGGGAGCAGAGAAACTATGACAGGGAGGGGGAGGAAATGCATGTATTCCAACATTCATTCATTCAATCATTCATTCATTTATTCACTCAACAAGTAGTTGCTGCATTCCTACTAAGGGCAGACAATGTGCTCAGTTTAAAAGGGGGCATTCATTCACTCGGCCCCCAACCATAAGAATCCTCCTTTATTCATTTCTTTACTTTATCCTCACCATAGTCCTGCAAGAAAGGCAGAGAATGGATCAACAATCCCATTTTACAAATGAGGAAACTAAGGCTCAGAGGAGGCAAAATTGTACTTTAAAACTTCATCTAGGGCCGCAGTTCTCAACCTGTGGGTCGCGACCCCTTTGGGGGTCGAACAACCCTTTCACAGGGGTCACCTAAGACCATCGGAAAACACATATATAATTACATATTGTTTTTGTGATTAATCACTATGCTTTCATTATGTTCAATCTGTAACAATGAAAATACATCCTGCATATCAGATATTTACATTACGATTCATAACAGTAGCAAAATTACAGTTATGAAGTAGCAACGAAAATAATTTTATGGTTGGGGGTCACCACAACATGAGGAACTGTATTAAAGGGTTGCGGCATTAGGAAGGTTGAGAACCACTGATCTAGGGCATCTAGTGAGCTCTTAATAAGAATGTATTAAATGAGAATGAATGAATAAATGAATGAAAGCAAGGAATAATACTAAGCCCTAGGGAGGAGATAGATATGCCCCATGGAGAACTAACTCCTTAGAGTTACACAGATGAAGTTATTTATATTTGAATCTGTATTTAAATCTACTTATTTCTAAACTAGAGGCCTGGTGCATAGATTTGTGCACCGGTGGGGTCCCTTGGCCCTGCCTGTGCCCTCTCGAAATCTTGGACCCCTTTGGGATGTTGGAGGACCAGTGCACAGATTTGGCCCAATTCCCACAGGCCAGGCCGAGGGGCCTCTAGTATGCATAAAAGATCTTTGGTTAATCTCTTCCAGCCCTTTCCCCTCTCCCCTTTCCTCTGAGATTCATCAGTCTGTTCCATGTTTCCATGCCTGTGCATTGAGCGTCTGCCCCCTGGTGGTCAGTGTGTGTCATAGCTAGTGGTTGAACAGTCAAACAGTCACTTAGGCTTTTATATATATAGATCTTTTAAGGGTAGGTGGGAGAAAAGAAAGGAGGCTTCGGTCCAGTAAAAACCTGGTGGGAGACCTGGTCACTTCCTCACAGAGCAGCCTAGGAATCTGCTAGGGGCATGAGCACTTTGAGGAAAGACACCAGCCTCGGCATCCCCATCCCACAGTGGTGGACAGTCCCTGAAATGGGATTTAGGCCAACTGATTTCTAATTCCGACCCTGCAGCTAATTTCTCCTGTGACCCACATGCATGTGCCTAGCAGAAGGTCTAACATATAATAAACATCAAAAAAGGAGAGAGAGAGGAGAAGGAAAAGGAAAGAACGAAATAAGGAAAGAAGGAAGGAATGAAGGTTACTTTTATTTTAGATGCTTTCGGGAGCTAACATTAACTAAGCATTTACCATTGCTAGGCACTGATCTAGGTGCTTAACATATGTGGACTCAGTTGATGACACTGTGCGATGGGAACTATTAATCTTAGAGTACAAATGAGGAACCTGAGGTGCAGACAGGTTAATGAGTTGCCCAGGTTTACAGGGCTAGTAAGTAGGAGAACTGGGATTTAAACCCAGGTAGTCTGACTTGTGCATATGAGTGTTTAGTTAGCCACTTAACTAGCCCAGATGACTTCCAACTCTTCTTCTAAAGTCTAGGAATATAGGATTCCTAGCCCTCAGATACCTCAACAGTAAATAAGGGAGCAGGTACCCTGACTCCTAGATCAGAGATCAGAAGTCTCCATTCCCCTCATGATCACCTGGTTCTGATTTCTGGCCTTTCCTTTTTCTGGCCATCAGCACTTCCTATGACCTGGGTATCCTAAGGAAGGACTCCGCTGTGTGGAGGAATAAATGAATGTGACCCCTGTTGGTCTGGGTGTCTTCTTCTAAAGTCTAGGAATATAGGATTCCTAGCCCTCAGATACCTCAACAGTAAATAAGGGAGCAGGTGCCCTGACTCCTAGAGATCAGAGATCAGAAGTCTCCATTCCCCTCATGATCACCTGGTTCTGATTTCTGGCCTTTCCTTTTTCTGGCCATCAGCACTTCCTATGACCTGGGTATCCTAAGGAAGGACTCCGCTGTTTGAAGGAATAAATGAATGTGACCCCTGTGCCAGTAGCTTGTAAAGCAGGCAGTCAGACCCACTTGCCCAGGGGCACCAGACGTCAGCCAGATGAACACAAGATTTCCAGCCCCTGTGACTGCAACCCCCAGACGGTTGTGTTTCCCAGCTGACAAGCTCCGTGTGAATGGCAGCTGATTCCACGGGACCCCAAACACCTGTGCATCCTGATCCAGCCCCCGTGAGAGCCTGGCTGCTGGACAAGAGAGCCAAGCTCCTCACTGAACAGAGACGCTTTCTTTAATAAAGGAAGGTCCCCCCACCCCCAACCCTGGAGTTGGCCTCTTCCAACAGGTTTGTTCAAAGGGGAGTTTTCTCTCTTCTCCTCTGACTCTTGAAAAAGTCCCCTGGTTTCTGACAACAGTTCCAGGTGTCTGCAGATCTTCAAGGCAGGTCACCCGGAACCAAAAAGCACAGGGGATCTAGGGCAGCTATTAGGGCAGCTATGTCACGGAGTTTTCTCTCTTCTCCTCTGACTCTTGAAAAAGTCTCCTGGTTTCTGACAGTTCCAGGTTGTCTGCAGATCTTCAAGGCAGGTCACCTGGAACCAAAAAGCACAGGGGATCTAGGGCAGCTATGTCATCAAACAAATAGAGTTAAATGTTATTGTTGAATCTAGGTGGAAGATGAATGACTTCACTGAACCAGTCTTTCAACTTTTTTTGTGAATGTTTGACATTTTTTCATAATAAAATGGTGGGAAAAGAGCACTGTGTGCACCCGCTGCTCGCTCTGCCTGAAATACTCCTCCCAACAGCTATCAGATCCAAGCCCCAGGGACTTTTGACTGTTTAATCTTCAGCACCTGCTGCTCGGTCCATAGTAGATATTCAATAAATAGTTGTTGAATGAATAAGAGCTGCCACTTCTAGAATGCCCTGGGCCAAGACTTTTGCATCCATTGTTTCATTTAATCTTCCCCTCAAGCTTGTGAGGATAGGCATCATCACTTTCATTTTACAGATGAGGAAAGTGCTGCTCAGAGAGATGAAGCGAGTCCCCAAAGTTACACAGTTGACAAATGGCAGAGCTGGGACCCAATTCATGTCCACCTGATGCCACAGCTTGTGCTGTGAACTGCTTTACAATTCTGCCTTCCCTTTACGAAACCATTCAGTCTCAGTTTCCGTATGAGTCAAATGAGATGAGCTTCTCTGCTTTCCTCAGAGGGTTATTATAAAAAAGAATATGTAAGCATGCTTGGCACCTGTGTCATAGAGAGGAAGGTGGGCAAATGGTGCTATGACTGTATCATCCTGGTTTGAGTGGCTGGTGTGATGACTCAAGTCAGAGGGACTGCAGCTTTCACATGTGATCATGCATTTTCTGTAAAAACGGGACTCTACGAGAATAGCTACCATGCCCTCCTCACCTTGGTCATGGGCAGTGACTAAGGAGGAACATCGTGCCTTCATTCTCTCTCAGGAAAGCTTGTCCACACCAAGGGTATGGTCCTGCTCTGGGCACACCTGGTTAAAGTGTGGCTAAGTCAATTATTCATTCATTTAACAAACATGAGCTTGAGAGTCAGGCAACCTGGGTTCAAATCCTACCTCTGCTGTGCGACCATGGGTAAGACGACCAACATCTCTGAGTCTGTTTCTTCATCTGTAAAGTGGCTTTCACAGTGGTGGGCAGCCTTGGTAAAAGTTTGAGCTCCGAGTTTACCCTTGGTCACCCAGTGCCACTTTATCAACATGCTGGAGTAGAGGCGAGGGATTAAAAACAGGGCCCTATTAACAGTAATTACTTGCTGTCACCTACTGCATGTCTGGCCCTGAAAGATCATTATCCTGGAAGCCTTAAAAGATCCCAAACTGGAAACAGAGGCTCTGAGAGATTCTGTAATTTGCCCAAGCTAGTGAGTGGCCAAGCTGGAATTTCTATTCTTGTCTGAAAAAGCAGGTACTCTTGCCATTTTCCAAATTTCATCTCTGCAGGGTATGGATCCAATCCCCAAGAAGCTTTTCACCTAGGCAGATGGGTAAGCTTCACCCAGGAAACCACAGATGAAGAGCAAAACTGATGGAAATGCTCTGTGCGAAAGCAGGAAGGTGGGGAGATAGGTTGGAGTGGGTTTGAGGACAGTGAGTAGATAAAGCTTGCTTGCCTGGGTAGGCCTGGAAAGGGTCCCATTGTGACCAGCTCTGGACTCCATAATAAAGAAAATGGGTTTTCTCTTTCAGACACTGAGGATACTTTGAAGATTTGCAAGTAGGATAAGGTAAACAGAGAGCAGTGGTTGAGGACAATGCATTTGGTACAAATTACTAGTTCCTCCGTGGAGTGGGTGTTGATTAAAGGAGTGATCACAGGGCAGGGAGAGAGAGGTCTACCCATCCCAGGGCAAAACAAGATGCCGTGTACTTCCTGGAATTTTAAACAATGTGCTGGAAGACCACCGAATAGTCCCACTATTTGTGAATGGTTAAGTTGGTATAGCTACTTGATAGATTCTGCAAACATCAGAAATATCTAGGAAGGGGGCATGATAACACTTAAAAATGCTTATATTAAACATTAAATAAAGAACAGAATACAAAATTGAGTATCTAGTATGATCACTATTCTGTTGAATAATAATAACATAATAGTAATATCACCCATAGAGAAAACAGGAAAGGAAAGAAAAAATAGAAAATACTAACAGGACAGTGGGTGTGTTAAGGTGATGCGATGCATGGGTGTTTTTTCCCCCTCCAGTGACTTTTCTACATCTTCCATTTATTTTTAATGACATACATTCTTCTTTTTCTTAAAAAAAAAAAAAAAAAGCACACCACCCTAGCCGGTTTGGCTCAGTGGATAAAGCATTGACCTGAGGACTAAAGGGTCCCAGGTTCGCCCTAACCAGTTTGGCTCAGTGGATAGAGCGTCAACTTGCGGACTGAAAGGTCCCAGGTTCGATTCCGGTCAAGGGCATGTACCTTGGTTGCGGGCACATCCCCAGTAGGAGGTGTGTAGGAGGCAGCTGATCGATGTTTCTAACTCTCTATCCCTCTACCTTCCTCTCTGTAAAAAATCAATAATATATATATATGTGTGAGTGTATATATATATATAT
>NW_005367431.1:4280817-4282760 GCF_000412655.1 Myotis brandtii | reverse complement strand
CAGCCTGCGGACTGAAGGGTCCCAGGTTCAATTCCGGTCAAGGGCACATGCCCAGGTTGCAGGCTTAATCCCCAGTAGAGGACATGCAGGAAGCAGCCTATCAATGATTCTCTCTCATCATTGATGTTCCTATCTCTCTCTCCTTCTCCCATCCTCTCTAAAATTAATAAAAAATATATTTAAAAAAATAAAAAAAGCACACCAACTTTGCTGGTTTTTTCTAGTAGTGATTTTGTCATATCTACGTTGCAGGGGAGTAATTGTTACTGGAAAGGGGACCTGACCCTGAACGGGCCTAGGGTCAGTTGGTAGTGTGTGGGTTCTTGCCTTGGTGCAGGAAAGATTTCATAACATGAATACAGGTGACTTTGAGGGTATGTTTATTAAAGCTGGGGACAGGGAAACAAGGAAGGACTTGTCATAGAAAAAGCAACAGGAGAGACCTAGTTGGGGCTGCTTTGGTTCTCCAGAAATGTTACAGGAAAGAAACGAGCGGAGGTGCGGCTGCTTTAGCTCACTGGGAAGTCAGAGAAGATAGGATTTACTAGGTGGTTGTAAACTGCTTGGCCATGTAACTCTCTGTCTCAGGGCCCTGGGGACAGGTTTGGGGAATTAGCCCGGGGAGGAGCTATCACTGCCCATTGCTCTTCTGGTTTCAAGTCTGGTGCGGTCCCTTAGAGTTTAGGAGAGGCATGCCTATGGGGAAGAAGGGAAGGAAAGGAAAGGGGAAGGCAAAGCTCCCAGGAGGAGAACACACACTGGGACCTTCTTTTTGAGGGTTTCTAAAGGCTAGGAGTTTAGGAAGGGTCTTGGGGAAGGATCTCAACAGAATTACTATTATTTTTTTTTACTTTAAAAATTGTATTAAATTAATTGGGTGGCTTTGGTTAATAAGATTATGTTTCGCCCTGGCTGGTTTGGCTCAGTGGATAGAGCATTGGCCTGTGGACTACAGGGTCCTGGGTTCAACTCCGGCCAAGGGCACATGCCTGGGTTGTGGGCTCAGTCCCCAATGGGGGGCGTGCAGGAGGCAGCCGATCAATGATTCCCTCTCATCATTGATGTTTCTATCTCTCTCCCTCTCCCTTCCTCGCTCTGAAATCAATAAAAATATATTTTTAAAAAGATTATGTTTCAAGTGTACAATTCTATAATACATCATCTGTAAATTGCGTTGTGTATTCACAATATTCATCAGGTTTATGCTGATGCGCCAAAAGATTTATTTCCTTAACTTTATCTGTCCTTGGGTGTGGTTGGCACAAATGGCACTAATTGGATTTCTGCTGTCTACCTCCCTGAGTAGAGTGATTTACGCTATTTATCCTTTGGTTGGGGAAGAGAAGTGTAAACCATTTACGCTTTTTTAAAAAAAAAAATTTTTATTGATCTCAGAGAGGACGGGAGAGGGAGAGACAGAAGCATCAAGGATGAGAATCATTGGTTGCTACCTCCTGCTCGCCCCAGGGATCGAGCCCACAAGGGCATGTGCCCTGACCAGGAATCGAACCAAGACCTCCATAGGTCAATGCTCATGGGTCAACTCTCAATCACTGAGCCACCCCAGCAGGGCACCATTTACTCTTAAGTGTCCTTGGTTTAGGGAAGATAGGACTTACTAGATGGCTGTAAACTGCTTGGCCATTTAACCGTCTGTCTCAGTTTCCCTATTCCATTGCCAAGGAATTTTCCTGGCTTTTTACTATCCTGCCTCATAAGGAATGAATGAATAGTAGATGCAAAGCACCCAGCACCGTGCCTGGCACAAAATCGCGCACGAGGAGCCTTAGGTGAGAAGAGTTGCGAGCCCAACGTCTCCACCTTCGGGAGCCTGGCCAGGCCCGCCCCCGAGCCATCTCCCGCCTCGTCAGTCCTGGTTCCTGGCCGGGGCAGACACTTCTCCTACGCCGACGCGGGCTCTGTCCAGCAGGGGCGGTGCTCCC
>NW_005367431.1:4279833-4280638 GCF_000412655.1 Myotis brandtii | reverse complement strand
GCCCCCGTGACGTAACGCCAGGGGGCAGGACCGAAGTGGCCCCGCCCCCCGCGCTTCCTCCGATTGGCCGCCGCGCTGTCATCACCTCGCGGGAAGCTGGCAGGGTATGTGCGTGTGCGCGTGTCTGTGTGTGGGGTTTGCTTTGTCATTTATACCCCCATCGCGCAGTGATGCGGCCGGCCTGGCCCAGCGGCCCAGGAACCGCAGGGAAGGTCCCCGGCGCTGCCCCTGGAGGCTCCTGGCCGGGAGAGGTGCTGCGAGCCCCTTACATAATGACGCGACTGACGGAGCACATGTCAGCGCAGAACCAGCACATGCCCCAAACCCAGGCCTCATTGCTGCCTGTGATAGCCTACAATGAAAACAGCACGGTATGCTCTAGTACGGATTATACAGAGAAACGCATATACCAGGCATAATATAGGATGTTATATTTATAGGGCCTATTTATAAGCCTCTATTTAAATATTTTCTGATAGGCCCAGGCACTGGCCCAGACACCATAATGATTGGCGCATTTTTCTGTCCTTCAAAGAGGCGGGTTCTCGAGTTCGTTTAGCCTCAGTAGGCCCTGGGATTGGCCAGCAGCGACGTAGCGGCGCCTTCGATTGGCCCCAAGGGCCGTCCGTCGGAGCCGAGGAGGCGGGGCAGGTGGCTGGCTGGTGCTGGGGCGGGCGGGCCCCGGAATTGTCATTTCTTTGTTTCCGAAGGCGGAGGAGGCTCTGAACCCCCCTCCCTATCGTACCCCCTCCCCCGGGTGCTGGCTCCGTGTCTGCGTGACCGGCCCCAGGGGTATCCAGGCCCG
>NW_005367431.1:4238271-4279354 GCF_000412655.1 Myotis brandtii | reverse complement strand
CCGGCTTGGGAGTCGCGGGCCTGAGCCCGGAGGCTCGAGGACCCTACGCACTGGGGGGCAAGGCTGACAAAGTTGGGAGCAGGCAGTGTCCCCGCGGCCCCGGGCAGACCGGGCAGGTGACCACATCGCCCCATCTTTCGCTTTCTACTTCTCTGATGGGATCTCCAACTTGGCACGGAGGCCTGAAGCCGATACCCCCAAATCATGCCCTATGGCCCCACTCCAGACTCAGAAAAGGAGCTGATGATCATTTTGTCAACAAACATTATTTTGACAGTTACAAGTGGATGGTGATTTTCGAACCTTTTCAAATGGATTTTTCTCCAAATTTGCATTTTTTTTTTTTCCTCCAAGAGAAAGACAGTGTGCTTTTAAAGAGAAATTGAATTCAGTACTGGGGGTGGGGGGAAGAGGGGGGGAACAGGTTCATGGGGCAACTTAGTGACAATCATTGCTATTTTCTGGTTCTCAGGATGTTAATTCTAAATGGTACTTGCCTTGATAAAGAATGATTTCAGTGGAGAAGTAATTAGTTTACAAAGGAGAGTTCTCAGCATGTGGATATAGGTTAAACTGAGTCCTCATGGTGTTTTACAGGTTAGCGTATTTCTCTGAGCTGTGGGACTTCTAGAAATATGTGCGGTAGCTGATGACACCCAGTTGCCTGAGCATAACTGTACACCTTGCACATGCTGCTGTTTGCACGAATGGAACGATTTCTTTTCGCAAGCAACTGACTGCTGTAAACATTGGGGGTTTTCTTATTTTCATGTTTAAAAGCATCAAGGAGTCAAAGTAAACAGTCCTTGAATATCTTCCTATGTAAGAGCCATAGATCATAGGAATAATTCATTCATTTAACAAATTTCTACACCATATGCTAGGCCTCTTCTAGCCAGGAAGAAGACAGCATTGAGTAAAACAGACCAAAATCCATGCTGAATTAATCAAACCTGACCGTTTTAACTAGGACTGTAAAAGGAAAAAACTTTTTTTTTTTCCTATAGATTTAATGGATGGGGGAAAGGTCTCTTCAAGTTACACACACTATTGATTCTTGAGTAACAAAATGGCTTTTTCCCCTGGCTATTGAAAAAGATTTGAACAGCTAAATATTAATACTGACTCAAGAATAGAAAAAGTATATAAAGCAGAATTGGTAGACAAAGGACAACTGTAGCATCGTAATGGCTATTTACAGTAACGATGTACCTCCATTTATAGAGAGAAGATTGGGAATCCCGTATTGTTTACATGTCTGCTGTTGTATTTCAACTTTTCTTTGTATTTGAACAGATATACACCATTTAGTACCTGTCCCATTATAACCACTCAGTCAATGTGAATCAATGTGAAGAGGTGAATTCATTGTCTCATGAAAATTATTTTACTGATGATCTTCTGTAATTTCAATTCTTACATTAAAGATTAATAGTAAATACCTAATGCAAGTGATTTAGAATTTCATATGTAAAATTTTAAGAAACCAACTCTTCAGCTTTCAAATCTGTTTGATTTCCTCTGTGTGGCATTAAGTCAATTGTCAATAAAAGACCTAAATATATTTTTACATCATATATCAAATGAGTGTTTCATTATCTGTTTCTTGGTTTATATTACGGAGTATTGGACTGAAGAATAGATCATAGGTGGTTCCCCCCCCCCCAATTCTGTTTTTAAGAAAAGATTTAGAAAATTTATAATCATTTCTGAAGCAAACAGATTGAGTGAGCTAGTTATAAATTGTGATGCTTGAGGATTTGTGAATATCAAATTTCTGTTGATCATCAAATTTAAGTCTATCCTAAATTGTTTTTCACACCATTTATTGCCCATTTTGTTTCTCAACATCTAGCCAATTTTGGTCTTGTTAAACAGAGAGCTTTCTTTTTATTTTTTTCTTTGAGGCTCTGTCGACAGTTTTGACAACTATTGTCCACTGTTTCATAGCATAACCTTTCATGGATTTGTATTTTTTTATGTTCTCAGTCTGTACAACTGTCTGAGCTTTGGTGTAGCAAAGAGGCAGCTGTGCTAAGGAGAGTATTGGACTGCTGGCATTAGGAGACCTAGGTTCATTCTCAGAATCCCACTTTGAACAGGCAGGGCGTCCACAGCTTTGATCTCCAGTTCTCATCTATCACATGAGTTTTGAGGACTAAAGGAGATATGTACAGTTTGTGAAACTATAAGTTCTAGCATGCCACAGAAATATTACTTGCCATGTTATCACATGTTGGGCTTATTCTTTAAAGAGGCAGGAAAGACTATAAAATTTGGTACAACTATAAACAACAGTCGAGTAGTCAAAGCAAGGGTCAGTTGCTGCTTGGTCTTGAAAAAAATCCTGTTGCTGATCCGTTTTTAATCATGGGCTCCAATCCAACAACTGTGACTGAGGTGATTATCAAATGATAGCATTATTGTCAGTATAATGGCTGTGACAGAATTTTGTTTCAGGGGCAAGATAGAAGGAAAATGGATTTTAGACATGATATTAATGTTAGCTATATTTCGATATATGCTCATTATTTGAGAATTGAAATGTTTAGAAATATGTTATTCTAGTCAAGTTAATCAAGAATGAGAGAAAGGAAACAGGAATGGTGATCATTTTCTTTTATATAATTAAGGGCTAAAATTCAGTGTCATTAAAAAAAAAAAATCCGAGCCAACACAGAGCCTGACACAGAGTAAGAATTCAGTGCTCAATAAATATTGAGTGAATTGATAAATGAATATAAGCTAATCCAATCCACTGATTTAAGAACCTGCATTGTTCAAGAATTATGGAAGGTCACAGGGTAAGACAGACAGTTCTTTGTCTTCAAGGAGTTTACCGTCTAGTAGGTCATAGTAATTCCTCTTAAATTTTGCAGTGGTTTTGAGGTTCTAAAGAACTTTGAGTTCTGTTCAAATAAAAATATTTGTGTTGACTTAAATTTTAGTTTGCTGTTTTAGTGGTTCACCTGATACATTAACAGCTTCATTTTGCCCTGTGCTATTTTATGATGAAATAGATACTTAAGTGAGGGAATATTTTCTAACTCAGAGAGATAGATGTGAAAGTACTATGGAAGTTATGAACACAAGTTATTAATAAGGGAAAGTAAGATGAATAATTCTACTAAACGATGACATTGCAGAGGTCCTCAGTTTGATGGCAGTGGTTCTCTCCCTGAGCTTGCCTTCACACATGCACCAGACAGACACTCCCAACAGTCCTATCTAATTATGTGAAGTGATTCTCCAGGCGAAGTGGGGTTGGCGTGCTATGTAGATTTTAAAAGCCTTAAGGGGGTTCTGTGTGACTCACCCACCTTTCACCTTGCCATACTCCTCACTCCTGTCTACCTGAAATTACTGACTTTATAATAGGAAGATGAGGAGATAAGGTGTGGTAAAAAGAAGACAGAGGCAGAAACATTTGTTTAAAGTCTCTATAGTTAAAATTGTTACTTACCTAAGTAAGTATAATATAAGAATTTTAAGTAAGTCATCTGTAAGCTTCAGGAAACTATTTACGGCTTTGTTACTGATGATTGAAGAAAGCACCTCTTCATTTGTGAATTTATGAATATTTCCTGCCATCGTACTGGGTTGGTTCTGCGTGTAGCATGTTTCCTGAAGCTTTGGCAGTGCAATACTGTACCTAACTCTCACAATTTTTATAGCTTAGTGTCGTAAAACTAGGACTGAAGACTTCACTGGCATATATACCTTTTCCCATCTTTGTTTCAGAGAAGAGTTTTCTGGCCTTTAACTTTTTAATTGGTCAATTTGCATCCTTCTCAGCTTCCTAATGTCCTTTTTCAGACCCTTGTCTGAATTATCTGGTCTCTAGAGATTTCACTTTACTGCTTTTCCTGCCTCCTTAATGATGTTGCTTTGCCTAAGCCTAGTTTTAGACTCCTCTGGGCTATGTTTATTAAAGCCACTGGAGGCTGGTGTGACCCTTGGCTGCCTTGATTTTACATGTGTTCTGCAACTGAAACCCCAGATACCAATGTTGCAATCTCATAGGCTAAAAGCATTTTGGTAACTTGGTAGGCTTAACGTCAACAGTGCTGGACCTGACATAAAAGTGACAAATTTGGTATTGTTTTAGAGGGGTGTTGGTACAATGGGATAGCTACAATCGAGAAATTGAAATATTTTCACTAACCTTTCTAGCGAGGTGTTTAGCTAAACCTTTTTATTTGTAGTTTCTATAGCATACATTTTAAAAAATCTGCCACAGTGGAATTTTGCCCTTAATTTTTGCTAGTAGTGTACTATGTTATAAAAAGAAAAAGTACTTTCCTCCAGCTTTCATTTATGATACTTCTTTTCTGAGCACTCTTGGCAGTTTAGTTTCATTAGATGTTTTGAAAATTCCCTTTACATTGCTGCTACCATTTGAAGCTGGAAAAGAGGGAACATGATCGATTTCAGATTTGCTTAAAAGCTTCCTGTTTTATCAGTGATATTCTTTTTTTCTTCATATTGAGTCCTTATGGCCTTTCTTGAACTCCATTGATGTTTCTATCTCTCTCTCCCCCTCCCTTCCTCTCTGAAATCAATATAAATATATTTTAAAACAAACAAACAAATAAAAAAAGTGTCAGCCAGTCCCTGCATACCAGATTTATCCTCTATAAAAAAAAAATCAATATAGCCCTGGCTGGTATGGCTCAGTTGGTTGGAGCATCCTTTGGTACAGCAAAAGACGGCAGGTTCGATTCCCGATCAGGGCACATTTCCAGGTTGTGGGTTCAACCCCCAGTCAGGGCACATGCAGGAGGCAGCCCATCAATGTTTCTCTTTCATCTCTCTCTCTCTCTCTCTCTCTCTCTCTCTCTCCTCTCCCTCCCTTCCTGTCTAAAAATAAATAAATAAAATAAGAATCAATATAGATATGACAACAATGCAAAATGTGATCCTGGACTAGGATCTGTCTATATCTATCTACCTTCCTATCTACCTATCTATCACTATAAAGGACATAAGTGAGATAATTACTGAAATTTGAATAAAGTTTATAGATCACACAGTAATACTATAGTAATGTTAATTTCCTTATATTGATAATTGTGCTGTGGTTATATGAGACTATCCCTGTTTTCAAGAAATCTAGGAGTAAAAGAGCATTATGTCTGTAATTATTTTTAAATGGTTTAGGGAAAAATAATATGTGTACATATATAGGGAGAGAATAACAGAAACTTGATAAAATGTTTTTATCTTTTGTGAAATCTGGGTGAAAGATATATGGGAATTCTTTGTACTATTTATGCAACTTTTCTCTAAGTATAAAATTATTTCAAAATGAAGTTAAAAAAATAAAAGTAACACATGTTTGTTACAAAAAAATTAAAGCAGCCCTGGCCAGGTAGCTCAGTTGGTTAGAGCGGCCTCTCATATGCCAAGGTTGTGGGTTTGATTTCCAGTCAGGGCACATACAAGAAGCAACCAATGAATGCATACATAAGTGGAACAGCAAATCTCTTTCTCTCTTTCTCTCTCTATCTCTCCCTCTCTCTTCCTCTCTCCCACTCCCTCTCTTCCTCTTCCTCCCTCTTCCTCTGTCTCTAAAAGCAATAACAACAAAATTTTTAAAAAATTAGACAATATGACAGTGTATATGTCTAATGCAGCGGTTCTCAACCTGTGGGTCGAGATGTTTTTTATCTCTCCCCCTCCCTTCCTCTCTGAAATCAATATAAATTGACCCCTTTGGCGGTCGAACAACCCTTTCACAGGGGTCGCCTAAGACCATCCTGCATATCAGATATTTACATTACGATTCATAACAGTAGCAACATTACAGTTATGAAGTAGCAACGAAAATAATTTTATGGTTGAGTCACAACATGAGGAACTGTATTTAAAGGGCCAGAAGGTTGAGAACCACTGGTCTAATGTAAAGGACCTCAGTACTCCTGCTCTGGGATGTCCACTGTTATCTAATTTATAAGATAGTTCCTTTTTTTCTATAAAGCAAACGTATTTCTTTCTTAACAGAAATAGGGTTCTATTTCACAGAAAATTTCTTGGCATTTCTCCTCATTTAGTCTCTTGCCCATTTCTTTACCTACAAATTTATTTATTTTTAGCAGCAATATAGCATTTTATGTAGAATTCACTCTGTTCTCTGTGGTCTTCAAACTCCCATTTCTGTGCTCTTTCAGTAGTGCCCTCCAGCCTGTGAGTTCCCTGTTTCTCAGGCTTCTTTCCTATAAATGGTAATAACTACCCTTCCTATTTCACAGTTGTCAGGATAAAATGAGATAATATGAAAGCATTTGGAAAAGTTACAAGTGTGATATAAGTGAAGGTGTGGTTGGGTATTGAAGATGTGAATCATAACACTTAATTTATTTATGAAATTTCTAATACTTATACAACATTAACATAGTTTTTTAGAGCCTGTGGGTTGTTTTATTTTTCTTGATGTATTTCTTAACCTCTCCATCCCAAACCCCATGGAGTTCACACTGTTGAAAAGTATTTTTGAAGCAGAAATTGTCCAGTTGCCTTAGGTTATCATACCTGTCCTTGATATCTCTGTAGTCTACATAATCTTTTATAAAAGTACTATACCACACAATTGTTAAAACCTTTTATAGTGATCCATTCTAGGTTTATTGTTCCTTTTAAATTGGACATACTTCACACTGATAGATTTGTTGTCATATATGTTGTATGTATATGTATGAGTTGGTGTGTATGCATGTGTAAATGTGTAGTTGACTCTAGAAAGGTTCTCTTTGCAGTCTGCCGGAGGCTTAAAATAGAAAAGAGAAATATGGAATAGCTTAGGTCTTCTCAAGCTGCTTCTCTTTTCTGGATTTTACACAAGGATGTGGTTGCAGAATGCAGCACTAGTTTTAGTCCAATTCATCTGGAGGCTCAGACACAACTTTCTGCAGCCCACCATTTTACTGTATTAGAAATTAAGACAAAAATGTAAAACAATTATTAGTTTATATAAAAATAACAAGAACAAATCCATGAGAAGAGTAATGTTGTTTTATATTTTTTGCAGATTTCTTTAATGTCAGAATTAATAGAAGACACTTTGAGAACCCCTACTTAGTCAGAACCAGTGGCAGGTAGGCCAACTGGAGTGATAGTTCCGCATCCAGAACAAGGCTGATTAGATTCATTTCTTCCTAAAGAAGAATAATCAGAATAGATTGGTAGCAGGTGCTTGGTAATCCTTCAGGCAGAATCTGTATTTGTTATCTTTGTTCATGTTGCTTTGTTAGGCACCCTTCCCAGTCACCTATGCATCATCTCTCCCTCTACCTTCATTGTAAGTGTACTTTGATAAAAGCCCTGCTGGCAGTTCTAAACACTCTATGCGTTGCAGATCAGTTGTTCAACAAGTATTTGTTAAGCTCCTGCAGCGTGCATGGTAGTGTGCTGGGCACTGAGGATAAAGCAGGGAACAAAATGGGCAGCTCCTCTGCTCTTGTGGACTTTACATTTAAACTGTTAATTACACAGAATATTATTTAATTATAACTTTGATTAAATATTCTTATGGCACAGCATGGGATGTGAGCATATAATCGGGTAACTATTTTTGCTTCGGGGTCAGGGAGGGCTTTGTTGAAGTGATGCTTCTGTGTGTGCTGAAGGATGAGGAGTAATGAAAGTGTACCTCGTAATTTAAATTGTACTTAGGTAGGGATTTTGTTTGTGACTTAGAAAGAAATGTAGAAAAATGGAAGATTTAACCCTGAACAATCTGAATGTTCTCAGTTAAGGGAAGTACAACTACCAGTTTGGAGATAAGTACTGATTATCTGAGCAGATCACTGTCTTCTTTTTCAGACATTGTGGATTTCAGTGGAAGTTCCATGACAACAAGAAGTTTATACTGTAGACCAGTACTTCTCAAATTTTATTTATTTATTTATTTTAAATTTTTATTTATTGCTTAGAGAGAGAGCGAGAGACAGAGGCAGAGAAAGAGAGATTTGTTGTTTCACTTATTTATGCATTTACTAGTTGCTTCTTGTATGTGCCCTGACTGGCGATTGAACCAGCAACCTTGGCGTATCAGGATGACATTCTAATAAACTGAGCTACCTGGCCAGGGCCTCAAATTTTAATGTATGCACAAATGGCTTAGAGAATCTGGTTCAAATACAGGCTTAGATTAAATAGACCCGGGGTAGGCCCTGAAATACTGTTTTTCTTAAAAGCTCATATGTGATGCTGGTGCTGCTGTTCATGGACCACAGTTGGAGTAGCAAGACTATATTTACACATTATAAGACTTAAACAGGAATACCAGTTGAATAAGAGGCTGGATGAATATTCTAGAGGTGATGCCCGATAGGGAGAGATATTTGATAACAGAAGACAAAACAGTTTGGTGTAAGAAGTTATCTTGCTACCACAGAAAGCTAAAAGCACTTCACAGTTGCTATTACAGAGGACAGGAAAGCTAGGAATTGAGATAAATGTCCACTAGCACAGCCAGTGAAATATTCCACAGAGTCATTTCTGTCGTGAGGACCAAGTGAACTAAATGGTCATTAGTCTGCCGAGGGAAAAGGTCAGGTACTGAGGATTGATGGCCACCCCGTGGTAATTATGTGGACTCTAAAAATGATCTGTGACAAGCAACTAAAGATACTAGAAAGGAAGGTGTACTTGACTTGGAAAAAGAACATTTAATACTACTTTTTGTTATTGATAGATGATTAATCCATAGATGGAGGGTACTGCTAAATAGATTTAGGTTAAAAAAAAGTTTCAAATGGCAAAGATAGAAATAAAATGGGAAAAGGGGAATCTTATAGTTAATATCCAGTTTGAAAGAATCACCACCATTAAGCCTATTAATTGCACATGTCTCTTTTTTATTTCTCTGGCACCCAAAATAGAAGCTTATAAGACTGTCAAAAGACATCACTGGTCTGCCCTTCTTTCATATGTTGTTATGGGAAATATTTTTTGTTATAGTTATGCTTTTAAATTTTTTTCAAGATGTTTTATAGATCTTAGTAAATTTATTTGGATCAGAGAATTAAAGTAACATCAAGTTAGCATGTTATATTATGAACTGTATGTATAAAGTATTTTCTATTTAATCATATTTTTTCGTGGTTTATTTTTCTAAGAATATGTCCATTTTGTCTAGGTTGTCCAGTTTGTTGGAGTAGAGTTGTTCATAGTATTTTTTTACTTCTCCTCTGTCATTTCTGATTTTGTTTATTTGGGTCCTCTCCCTTTGTTTCTTGGTGAGCCTGGCTAGAGGTTCATCAATCTTGTTTATCCTTTCAAAGAACCAGCTCTTGGTTTTATTGATCTTTTGTATTGTGTTGTTTTTTTTTGTCTCTATGTTATTTATTTCCGCTCTGATCTTTATTATTTTCTTCCTTCTGCTTACTCCAGGCTTTTCTTGTTGCTCTGTTTGTAATTTTTTAAGTTGTAGGGTTAGATAATTTATTACCATTTTTTCTTGTTTTTTGAGGTAGGTCTGTAGAGCTATGAACTTCCCTCTCAGGACTGCTTTCACTGTGTCCCACAGATTTTGGTTCTTTGTGGTTTAAAAGAAATATTTAAGTTATAATGACTTAAAATCCTGTCTAATTTTCTCACCCTTTAGAATGTCATGTTTTTGGATTTGGCAAAATTATATGACTTTCAGTACATTTAAAGAAAGGAATTAGGGGTTCTACAGTAATGAGCAGTCATTTTAGGTTACTTGTCTTTTAACTTTTGTATATTAACCTATAGAAGGACAATAGACATAATTTACTAATAAAGAGGACTAAGAGAATACCGAATCAGGCAACTATCATAAACTTTTTAAAACCCTCTAAGACTGAATTCGTAGAATTCAAGATTCGTTCTAGAGTAAAATCAACTTTGTCAATTAGATTGCTTCTTTTTTTAAAAAAATATATTTTATTGATTTCTTACAGAGAGGAAGGGAGAGGGATAGAGAGTTAGAAACATCGATGAGAGAAACATCGACCAGCTGCCTCCTGCACACCCCCTACTAGGGATGTGCCCGCAACCAAGGTACATGCCCTTGACCGGAATCGAACCTGGGACCCTTGAGTCCGCAGGCTGAGGCTCTATCCACTAAGCCAAACCGGTTAGGGCTAGATTGCTTCTTGATTTTTAGACGCAGGCCCACCTAAAAGGGGAGACTGAGAAAAGCTGAGGGTGTGGCATATGTTTGTAAAAAATCAACTTTCCTTCTAAACTGACTCAGTAAGAACTGGGTGTCAAGGAACATCAAAGGTATGCGAGTCTTTGTTTGAAAAGAAATGAAATATGTAAAAGGGGATCCCCTTGAAGTTACTGAGTTGAAAAGAGTAGTCACTGTAACAAAGATGATCATTTTTGTGTTGCCTTAGGTTTAAATGATTGAGTATTTTAAAAGTGTTCAATAGGCTGCCATTCTATGGATGATGCTATAGTGGCATGGAATGTTGCCGGTTAGACTGGGATCCTGCCATGCTTGGGAGCATTTGGGGCAGGAACAGTTGGTAGTACTCTACCTTTCCCACCTGGAGAATAGTATGACTAGAGACATGATGAGGTACAGCTACATTCCAAAGGCAGCCCCATGGAAAAAACGATTCATCAGAGAAGTAAATACATTTCCATGCTATTTCTTTTTTTTTTTTTTTAAATATGTTTTTTTTGCCCTAACCGGTTTGGCTCAGTGGATAGAGCGTCGGCCTGCGGACTGAAAGGTCCCAGGTTCGATTCCGGCCAAGGGCATGTACGTTGGTTGCGGGCACATCCCCAGTAGGGGGTGTGCAGGAGGCAGCTGATTGATGTTTCTCTCTCATCAATGTTTCTAACTCTCTATCCCTCTCCCTTCCTCTCTGTGAAAAATCAATAAAATACATATTTAAAAAAATATGTTTTTATTGATTTTTTTTTAAGAGAGAGGAAGAAAGAGAGATAGAAACATTGATGAGAGAGAAACATCAATCAGCTACCTCCTGCATGTGCCCAAACCCAGGCTTGAGCCCTGACTAGGAATCGAACCGGTGACCTCTTGTTTGATGGGTCGATGCTCAACCACGGAGACACACCAGCCAGGCAATTTCCATGCTGTTTCTTAAATGCCTTCAAAACATGGACGAACGGCTATTATTTCTTCTTTAAAACCTAGAAACAAGAAAAAAAAAAGCCTTTCAGTTTTAAAGCCAAGTAGCTTGGCAATCTAGTCGCAAACTATATTTGTGCTCCTGAATGCTTGTATGATTCAGTTGTTCCTTCTAATAAAATATGCCTTGCTTTCCCCTGGATCAGTGATGGGGTTTAATGGATGAGAGTGAGGGCCCTGTTCTCATCTGGCTAACATGACTCTAGTGAAATGAAACTAAAAGGCTGGGTTTAGGATTCAAGCCTGTGTTCTTCTGGTTTACCTTGGGTTCCTCTATTCTACAGTAAACGTCTTAGTTGAAACTTATTTACTATCAAGCCCAAAAGGTCTACCAAGAATTAGTATTAGAAATTGACCCAAGTTGCAAATTATGGATATCATTATGGTCCTGTATTATTGAGGGTCGCATGTGTCTGTTCTTGACATCTTTCCCTGTATAGCTTCAGAGGGCACAGAAAGAGTCCTCAGTGGTGGATCCTGGTTTTGTTGTTTCCTCCAGAGGTATATACTTTTTTATCTTACTTTATTTCAAATTTATTTCTGAAAGTCTTGATTTTTGTTGTTACTGGTATATATTCAAACAGCTAATTTAATCATGGCATTATTGGAATATTTGTATTGCAAAACACCATGCAAGGCTCTAGGCCAGCGGTTCTCAACCTGTGGGTCGCGACCCCTTTGGCAGTAGAACGACCCTTTCACAGGGGTCGCCTAAGACCATCCTGCATATCAGATATTTACATTACGATTCATAACAGTAGCAACATTACAGTTATGAAGTAGCAATGAAAATAATTTTATGGTTGGGTCACAACATGAGGAACTGTATTTAAAGGGCCAGAAGGTTGAGAACCACTGCTCTAGGCCAAGTCAAAGTGAATTTTATCTCCAGTCGGTATATTTTTTAAAGCCTTTTAAAAAAATCCTCACCCAAAGATACATTTTATTGATTTTTAGAAAGAGAGGAAGGGGGAGGGAGTGGAGGGATGCAGGGAGGTTGGGGGGGAGGGGGAGAAGAGAGAGAGAGGTGTGTGTGTGTGAGAGAGAGAAACATCCATCGGTTGCCTCCTGTACCTCTCACGACCAGGGACTGAATCCGAAATCTACATATGTGCCCTGATTGGGAACTGAACCTGCAGCCTTTTGGTGTATGGACTGATGCTCCAATCAACCCAGCCAGGGCTAGAAAACCTTTTTTAAAAAATACCAAAATTTAACCTGCTCTAGAATTGGGTTAAGGACCTAGAATTGGGGGTTTATTAATGGGTAGAATCTGAAGGCTTCCATTATCTATTATACAGTTAATGAACTGGAAGAATGGACATGAAAAAAATATTTTTTAAGCCATGCCCTTACCTTGTTTTGAGCTCTGCAGTGGTTAGATATGTGTTCTGACTGGCTTATCAGAGTATGTTTCTATTTAACGTAAGTCCAGAGGGAACTGGGAGCACACATTTACAGAGCAAGGCCGGGACACTTCAGGGTTTTTTCTTTAATGTATGCTTTTTTGTGCCCTCACAGCCCTTAGTGTTGGCATCTGCTCCCTAAGTTGGTTTCTGGCTCTTTTGGGAAGTCATTTGTTTTTTAAGGATTTATTAAATAAAACCTGTTCTATTTTTATTACAGCAGTTTACATGTTCAGTGACATTTGTTAATATGATAGCAAATCTGTAAAGCCACTAGAACCAAACAAAGGTCACTTCAAAGTACCCAGCTTACGAAGAATGGAGCAGCCATATCCCTAGGAAATTATCAAAGCCAAGCTCAGTTGCCATGGCAAGTCATTTGTTTTTAATTTGGTTAATGCAGATGAAAACTACATAGGGAGGCAAGAGGAGAAATGGGGGAAAAGACACAATTCTTCAAGCATGTAGGGATGTGCATAAACAATTTCAAAGACTTCATACAGGTGTAGAGAGGTAGGAAAACAGCAAATGTGAAGCCTTCAGCAGCTTGAAAGCTGTTATTTTGAGAGTTGCGGTATTTGAAGGCAGACAGCACATTTTAAAATAATGGTGAAATTTAATTTTTTCCCACCTTAAATGGAATTAAGCATAATTTGGTCATCATTTTATTTTGATAGTTGTGGGTCTCCGAATGAATACCAGAGCTTTGAAATTTTAGATGGCCCACGGCAACATCTCCATTGTTTTCATGGTATATGAAGATATTTTTTGTCTCTTTTAAGCAAAACAGTGCATTTTTCTCTTTCTAGTTCTTCACAAATGACTGTGAATTAATTATTTATTTTTATATTTTGCAGTACATTTTTATACCTGAAATTTCTGGTAGTGTGGGCACTTGTCCTCCTGGCAGATTTTGTCCTGGAGTTCAGATTTGAATACCTGTGGCCGTTTTGGCTTTTCATCAGAAGCGTCTATGATTCCTTCAGATACCAGGGACTGGTATGTTTATTAATACGTTTTTCAAGTATAATGAATTTAATAACCCTTCCAAGAAAATCTTCAATAACTGATAATGAAACTGTTTAAAGTAGATTTTATTAGTAATACTTAGGGGACTGTATTGAGCTAAATAGAGTCTATGAACTGACTCTAAGGCTGTTTTGTTAAACCCATTGATCAAATTAATAATCCCTCCTCCTCTACCATTGCAGTGAAAAGAAGGGGAGGGAAGGAGGACTCCCGGAGGGAGACAGAGTGGTGGAGGAAGAGTAGTTACCCCGTTCTGCTCTAAAATGTTTCTGGAGCCCCTATCACTGTGTTGGTGATTGGCTTAGAGTTAGAGCAGTGCCTCTCAAACTTTATGGTTTCAGAACCTGTTTACATCCTTAAAAATTATTGAGGACTCCAAAGAGCTTTTATTTATGAGGGTTACATTAATCCATATTTACTATATTAAAAATTAAAACAAAAACTTAAATATTTATTAATTCACTTAAAAATAATAGCAAACTTATTACCTATTAATACAAATTACATTTTTAAATGAAAAATAAATATATTTTCCAAAACAAAAAAATTGGAAGATCGACTACAGTTTTGCAAATTTATATAATGTCTGGCTTAATGGAAGACAGCTGGATTTTCATATTTGCTTCTGAACTTACTCGATTGCAATATCACATATCATGTAGCTTCTGGAAAACGCCACCATACTCTTGAGTGAATGAGTGTGAAAAAGACAGATAACATCTTAGTATTATTATGAAAACAGTTTTGACCTGGAAGACTTGCTGAAAGACCCCTAGAGATCCCCAGACCATGTGTTGAGAATTGCTGGTTTAGAGCAAGGGCACAGGTCTTATAGTTCTGTTGTGTTCCATAGCCACATCTTAAACTTATAACTCTTTCTACCTGGGCATGGTGCTTTGGTCAAAGCAAATCTATGCCTTGAAAAGATGGTTTTGAGCTCATGTCCCATTGGTAATAGGTAGAAGTGTGTCCCGAGGAAAGCTGTGTTAGTAAAATCACTAACATCAGCATAATTCTTATTGTTTAGTTTGGTTCATATGTGCTCCAGCAGCCTACCCTTTAAGAATGAGGCTCTTTAGGAATGTATTGTAAGGAGAGAGGAGGTTTTTCTGTGTTAAAATGCTAGTTCTTTTAGTAACCTACCTGTGGAGTCCAAGTGAACTCACTTGAACCAACCTCAATTTGTTTCAGTCCAGTTCTTCATGATTTGAGGCCATAAACAGGATTACTCTTTAACATTAAATTAACACTACTTTTTATATGGTTGATTTTAAATGTTTAAAATTTCCTGTTACAACTTGCTCTGTAGTTATTGCATGGCAGTTTCAGAGATTTTGTCCAACATATTTTTAATAATCTCTGTTTGAAAATAACAGGTTCTAAGAGGTGTTTCTTATTTTGTTTTGTTTTTCCCTTTAGGCCTTCTCAGTGTTTTTTGTTTGTGTAGCATTCACGTCAAATATCATATGTCTGCTGTTCATCCCCATACAATGGCTTTTTTTTGCTGCTAGCACATATGTATGGGTTCAGTACGTATGGCACACAGGTAAGTCTTAATGATTTCTTAGATGGACAAAAATCTTAGATTCAGACTTCTTAAATGTGATTAATCTTTAAATAAATTATTTAGAGTTCAGTTTAATGTAGACATTTTAAAGTTGTCTTTTCCTAATAGATTATAATATACCTTTAAAATATATTTTATTTTTTCATTCTTAAATCAAAAGTTTAAGCCTTTATGACTTGATATCTCGATTGTTACTGCTGTCATCATCATTTTGTTGTTGTTGTTTTGTTAATCCTCAACTGAGGATATTTTTCCATTGATTTTTCAGAGAGAGAAGAAGGGAGAGGGAGAGACAGGAAGAGAGAGACATCGATTGGCTGCCTCCCACAGGCGCCCCAACCAGGGCTGGGGATCGAGCCCACAACCAAGGCACGTACCTTTGACTAGAATGGAACCTGGGACTCTTCAGTCTGAGGGCGACACTCTATCCACTGAGCCAAATTGGCCAGGGCTGTCATCATCATTTTTTTTTTTAAAGTCAAAGTGATTTCTATTTAGGTAGACTTGAAGACAGCTATGTGCCAAATAGGAAAAATGTTCTGGGAGTTTCAGCATTGAAAGGAAGTCAGAGGTCATTTAGTTGAAGCCTTATTTGGTATAGCATTCCTCACACATGGTATTTAGTCTCTGTTTGAAAACCTATAGTGACAAGGCACTTACTAGTACTACTGTTGTTTTGGGGCATCTGTAATAGAAAATTCTTTCTCATACTGAGCCAGAATTTTCTTCCTTATACTTTTGACCTAGTACGTCTTAACTGTTTTTGGACTTTCTGATCTGACTTAGAGGATATAAATTTTAAATTTCATTAAAATTTCAGGGGAGCTGCAGGTCATCTCCTCAAGGCCAAATATTGGACCTCCTTGCATTAGAGCCACACTGAATAGGTGTAACCTCCATCCACATTAATATTTCTTTAGAGAGTAAAGACACTGTCATATCCTCTCAAGTCTTCTTTTCTGGAGGTAAAACATCTCTGGTTTCATCAGCTTTTCCTTGTGTGTTATTTTAAGCACTTCATCACCCTAATCTCCCTAGTTCTTAGTGGGTTTTCTTTTTTTTAAGAATCCTTATCTTTTTTTTTTTAATGTTTTTATTGATTTTAGAGAGAAGAAGGGAGAGGGAGAGGGATAGAAACATCAGTGATGAGAGATAATCATTCATCGGCTGCCTCCTGCACGCCCCACACTGGGAATCGAGCCCACAACTTGGGCATGTGCCCTAACAGGGATCAAACCATGACCTCCTAGGTCAGTGATGGTAAACCTTTTGAGCTCGGCGTGTCAGCATTTTGAAAACCCTAACTTAACTCTGGTGCCGTATCAAATATAGAAATTTTTTGATATTTGCAACCAGAGTAAAACAAAGACTTATATTTTTGATATTTATTTTATATATTTAAATGCCATTTAACAAAGAAAAATCAACCAAAAAAATGAGTTCGTGTGTCACCTCTGACACGCGTGTCATAGGTTCACCATCACTGTCCTAGGTCATGGGTTGACACTCAACCACTGAGCCACACCAATGAGACCTTAGTAGTTCTTTTAACCAAAATTTATTGTTTCAGGTATGTTCTGACTTGAAGTGACACAGTCACCCCCCTTCTTCTTACTGCTATTTCAAATTAAGATGAAATGAGATGTTTTGACAGTTCCACTCCACTGTCAAAGACTGAACATCAGATGCATAGGATGTGATCATTTAACTTGTCTGCGAAGCTGCCTGAAACTTGATTCTTAGGACCAGCTGCAACCTGTAGGATTTTGACCACTTAGGGAACACCAGCTAATATAAGCTCTCTGGAGCAACATTCATCCTCTTCTCAAAGTTACTAAGAGGGTGGTGTTGGCCCATGTAGAAGACGCAGTTCAGCTCTGTTATTTAAAGTATCCATCATGAGCATGGTTTTCTCCATCTCCACCTTCACCACTCCTTCATATGTGACTTGATTTATAAGCTAGCACAGCCGTGGGCAAACTACGGCCCGCGGGCCGGATCCGGCCCGTTTGAAATGAATAAAACTAAAAAAAAAAAAAAAAGACCGTACCCTTTTATGTAATGATGTTTACTTTGAATTTATATTAGTTCACACAAACACTCCATCCATGCGTTTGTTCCGGCCCTCCGGTCCAGTTTAAGAACCCATTGTGGCCCTCGAGTCAAAAAGTTTGCCCACCCCTGAGCTAGCATGATGGTTTCTGAGTGTGCTTTCCTCTAATTAAAGAGATTTTCCTACACACCAGTTTTTCCTTGTACTTCCTTGGCTTGGGCCTGTTTCGAGTGAGTTGCCATTTACAGTAGTCACTGTCTCTAGGTCTCAGTTTATTCTTTGTCATATGAAAGTGGAGTAATCTAGATAATGTTTAAGGGAGCCTTCCAGCTCAGATAATCTGTGACTCTGATGAACTATAATGATTTCCTAAATTACTTTAATAATGTCTCAGTAGTTAAGAAAAAACTACTCGTATAACTATTCATAGAATCTACTGGGAACGAGTTTGGTGGGTGACCCACAGGGCAGCAATGAAGCTAATGTCATAAGTGATACTGGCCTCTCTTTAGCCCTAGGCTCAGAAATGTATGTTGGAATAGCTCAGCTGCTAAGTATGTTTTAATTAGGAATGATTGGAGCTCAAACAAACAAACAAAACAACTTTGTTTTACTATTGGGCCTAACAAACATGAGTGCAGTTTATGTAACTTGGGATTAATTTTTTCCCAGTTGTTAAAATGTAAAATTCTTTCTTAAGAATATTAGGAATGGTTGATGAAATTATATATTGCCACAAAAGAATATTATATTATAAACTTTTCCCCTTGCTGTTGAGAGGGGGGAAATAGGATACAAAATTGTATGTACAACATGACTGTTGTTCAAAAATATTTTCAACATAATTTTACTTTATTATTTGATAGGTTTAGAAATACAGATATTTTGTCCAAATTTTTCTATTTTTTTCTGTAATGTAATTTTTTAAATTATATTTATGATAACCTTAGAAATTAATATAGGGAGTAGGGAATATAACTTTTTAATGTGTTTTTATTGATTTCAGAGAGAGGAAGGGAGAGGGGGAGAGGGAGAGAGGGATAGAAACATTGATGAGAGAGAAACATCAATTGGCTGCCTCCTACATGCCCCCTACTGGGTATTGAGCTCACAATCAGGGCATGTGCCCTAACTGGGAATTGAACCAGAACCTCCTGGTGCATGGGACGATGCTCAGCCAGCCAACCCAGCCACACTGGCCAGTTGGGAATATAAATTATTTTGAAACTAAGATGAAGATGCATTTTCCTAAAGGTTGCTGTCTATCATCCTATATTGTAAAAATACCTTTTTTTTTTTTTTGTATAATCTATAAGAATGATTGAGTCTATTAGCTACCTTCACAGAGGTTGGGAGTGTTTTCCTTCTTTATGGACTAGGCCTAAGGGAACTTAGGTTTATTCTCTTTAGAAGCAGACTTAGTATTATCTCTGTAAACTTGGACCAATTTGTATAAACTCTGGGCCTCACTTTACTCTTCAGTAAAATAAGGAAGTGGGGCTAAATGATATTCTTTCTAGTTCCAAAATTGTATGATTTATTTGTTTGTTTGTTTCATCCCAAAGATCCTTAGCAAAAAGCTTTAGGTCACTGATTTTTCTCCCCTAGTCTCTCTTTGGTAACTTGCTTGCCTTATACAGTCTAAAAGGAGCTCTTTCCACAGTTGTTGGACCTCATGCCTATGTAGTCCATCTTTATAAAATACCCCATTATTAGTCACATCCTGACAAACATGGACCTCGCTGCAGATTTTGATTCTAAAACCAGTGAAAATTATTTCTTATTTGCAACTTATTCTGTTGCAAGCTGCTTTTTTCTTCCTTGGAAATTGTTTTTAATTACAAAGGGAATATGAGCTTGTAGTTAAGAAAAAAAAAATTTTTTAATAGTACTTCAGTGTCAGAAAAATTTCTTTGTGTTGTAGCTCATTTGTACTTAATAATTTATTTTTTTACATATTTCATATTAGTACAGATCTTCATTCTTTTGAAAACTGCATCATATTTTATTATATAAGTTAACCAAAATTAAACAGTTCCCTATTGATGGACATTTTAATTAATTCTATTTTTTTCACTGTTGCAAATAATAATACAGTGCATATTCTTATATACTTATCTCAAGGTTCTTATATTTCTGTAGGGTAGATTTCTGGAATTGGAATTTCTAGGTCAACGGTTTAAGTATTTTAAATTTAATTATATTGCCAAATTGCCTTTTAAGATGTTTGCCTCAATTTATATCATTGCCAAGTATGAGAATGAACCCTTTCTCATACCCTCCCTATACGATTACATGTCTTAAATTTATGCTTATCTGATAGGTTAAAAAAAGGAATCTCATTTTTAAAGTTTGTATGTCCCTAATCAGTAGTGAAATTGAGCCTCTTTTTATATGCTTTTTAGCCATCTATGTATTTTCTTTTATGGCTTATAATCATTGCCTTTCTGTTGATTTATAGGAGCTCTTTGTATGTTAGGGCTATAACTCCTTTGTTTACATATACTGTAAATATTTTCTGCCAGAATGTTTGTCTTTTATTTCTTCCTATGATTCCATAGCATCTTTTGTCATATAAAAGCTTTCAGTTTGTATTAAATTGCTTTTTAATTGTTTAAAAGTCTTAATGAAAGTAACTGTAGTTGAACCAGTCTTTCAAACAACCCATCTGTTCTGTTAGTTAATGTATCATTGATGCTTGTCTCTCTGCTGCTTTTCCACAGAAAGAGGAGTGTGTTTGCCCACAGTGTCCCTCTGGATACTCTTTGTTTATATTGAAGCAGCAATTAGATTTAAAGATCTCAAAAATTTTCATGTAGACCTTTGTCGTCCATTTGCTGCTCACTGGTGAGTATTATGTATATTCTTAATCTATAATTCAGTTCAATGTTTTTAATGTAAATGGTAAGTCCAATTGTAAATTTTTTCTTAGAGATTTTATGTGAACCCAGAAGACCACATAACATGGTGGCAAAGAGCATGAGCTCTCTCTATTCAGGCAAATGAGTGTTTGAATGCCAGCTCTGTCCCCTAACAGCTTTGTTGCCTTGAACATGTATGTCACTGTCTCTAAGCCTTAGTTCTCCTACCTGTATATTGGGGACTTGTCTCATGGGAATATGGGAAAGATGAAATGAAGTGATGTATGTAAAGTGTTTAACTTAATGCCAAGTACATAGGTATCTGATAAATGTTATCTGTTTTCATAATGATCAGGTATTGATCCTAAAAAGTCTTGATGAAATATATGGCTATTTCATAAAGCATAAATGAATTTATAATTTTCTTATCTAATTTATAAAAGCAAGAAAATATTAATATTTAATGGAATATTATTACTAGTTAAAGGAATATTATTTTTTCTTTTAAAATGTAAATTAATATTAAGATAATTTATTCATTTAACCTTAACCATGAAACTTTTTTTGTTGTTAATTCTCACATGAGGCTATTTTTTTTACCATTGCTTTCCAGAGATTGATAAGTTTTAAAATTAATGAAGTATAATATGAGTTTTGACAGTATTTGCAGAGGCTTTGAAACAGACTGATGAGTTGAATGAAAATATTTCAACTTTTATTCCCTCAGGTAGCAAGAATATTAAATTAGTCACTTGAATTTGAGCCTGTTTTCTGGTATTAAAAAACAAATGATGTCCTTTTGATTTTTTAACACTTATGATATTGACTTATGATCCCTACCCTGTTAGATCTTAAAAGCATACAGATGCCCAAATTCTAATATTGCACAAGGCACTTCAATGTTAATCAACAACATTAGCCACTGTATCCAGCAATCACTGTGGTAACTTCTTGAGTTAGCTTGAAGAATGCCAACTCTAATGGGCAGCTTCTTATGGTCTAATGGTCCCACTGTTCCCTGGGGGTTTGTTCTACATACCAACTGCTTCTGATTTCCACAGCAGACACCCCATTTATTTATGTGTTTGCTGAATGCTCAACTATCATCATCTAGCGTTTATTTCTTAATTTCAGTCATAGGTGTCCTCATATGTATGATGCATGTGTTCTTTTGTTTTTAACTTGCAATTACTGGCTGGATTGTCTTCTCTCTAGTATTGGGTACCCTGTGGTGACTTTGGGCTTTGGCTTCAAAAGTTATGTAAGCTACAAAATGCGGTTAAGGAAGCAAAAGGAAGTACAAAAAGAGAACGAATTTTACATGCAGCTTCTTCAACAAGCCCTACCCCCAGAGCAGCAGATGTTACAGAAGCAAGACAAAGAGTCTGAGGAAGGTAGGTCTTTACCCTAAAGCTATTGGCTCAATAGGTTAGTCATTATTTTATTTGTCAGTACAGTTTTATTTATTTATATTTTTTGGAAAAGTTGCTAGGCCTTTGGAAGATTACCAAGGATTTCCTGTTTTCTGGTATTCCTCGTTAGGGCCATTGCTTTGTTTGATCATGTAATATAGAGTGTGAGTGATGTTCTCTACCTAGGATCTGAAGACCATGTACCTTTAAATATGTTTATTTGTTATTTTTATATCTTATTTAATTTTTTTATATTTTAATTGTTATAAATATTTTAAAATATTCATTCTTAGTAGCAAAATAGTATGTATAAATGTATGAGTTTGTACCTGAAGCAAACCAAGAATCAAAGTATAAGTCAGATAGAGAAATAGATAAACAGAATTGTTTTATAAGTCAAAATTTTTCTGAATAGAGCAAAGATGGATAAGTCCCATTTTAAATGGCTCATATAATGCAATGTGGAACTTAAATGGTACCTTTTCTATAAGGACCTCTCTAATGAGCATATAATTAATTCAATAGATGAATTTACAGCAGTACCAGTTTTCTTTGGTTTGATAGTTGAAAGTTTGGTGGTCATATTTGTAGTTGGTATATGCCAAATCTTATTCTCTGGTATGGTGCAAAAATATCTCTTTAAGTAGACTTTGACAAATTGGAATGTGTAGACCTGAAACAGAAAATTTTTTATAAGATACCTAGTAAATGATACAGACTTTTTAAAAAAAATTTTTTTAATTGATTTCAGAGAGGAAGGGAGAGGGAGAGAGAGATAGAAACATTAATGATGAGAGAGAATCATTGATCTGCTGCCTCCTGCACGACTCCCACTGGGGATCGAGCCTGCAGCCTAGACATGTGCCCTGACCAGGAGTTGACCATGACCTCCTGGTACATAGGTTGATGCTCAACCACTGAGCCACACCAGCCAGACCAGACTTCTTATGTCAAAGCTAGAGTCAAGAAAAAAATGTAGATTTGAATTGTAACATCACACTTCTTTTGTTTAATCTCTTTGTTTTCAATTAAGTTATTAAGTTTGTTTAATCTAAACATCTCTTAAAATATGGCTTCTTACGAATATGGTCTGCTTGTGTCCTCTCACCTCAAGTTTGATTTGACCGATAAATGAAGTAGGATTTAATTATAAAATCCTCATCGTATTTTTGAGGCAAAGTTTTAGTGGCTTGTTTGGTGTTTATAAATGATTAGAGGCCCAGTGCACAAAATTCGTGTGCAGGTCGGGTCCCTAGGCCTGGCTGGAGATCAGGGCCAATCAAGTTCCCCGCCTCCCCTCCTCTCCCCTCATCCTTCCCTCTCCGCCCACGCACTGCCACTGCATGGTTCCCTGCCTCCGCCCCTCCTCCTTTCCTCACTGCATCCGCCACCACCCACCCCTGGTTCCTCGTCCCAGCCCGGGGCCTGGCCCTGATTGGGTGATTGGGGCCTGCCAGGGGGAGGGACTGGGAGGTTGCCTGGCCCCAATTAGGTGTTCGGGGCCTGCTAGCGGGGGGTCAGGGCCGCAGGAGGTTGGTCCCCAGGTGGGGGTTGATCTGGTGTAGGGCAGGCCAGGGGGCTGCGGGCAGTTGGCCAGCTGGCCCTGCTCCCGATCAGGGCCCGATGGGGAAGGACCAGCTGGGGGGGGCAGGGGGAGAGGGCTTATTGGGGGCTGGGACGGCTGTCCAACCTCCCACAGCCCCTCCTTCATTCGGGGTGGGGGAGCCGATGGGGGCAGGGCCGGCCAGGGGGAGGGACCGTGGGAGGTTTGGGGGGCCGATCAGGGTCCCAATCGGGCCGGTTGGCCGCTGCAGTGTGCATCATAGTGACCAGTCATTCTGGTCTTCCTGTAGTTCCAGTTGCTTGGCTTTTATATATGTAGATGGTAATTTTCTAAATATTCAGCTTCTCAAATTTATTTGGATTTGCTTCTTGAAGTTAGCATGATGTGGTGTAGTTACTGCTTCTAAATGAGCTTGCAGATTAATGTGAGTTTCTAAGCATAGATAATGCAGTTTATTGAATCAGTCTTTTCTGTTTTATACAACTAAATATTCTGATGTGGATTTTTTGTTTGTTGGTTTGTTTTTGGTATTGTAGCTGCCAAAGGATTACCTGATATGGACTCCTCCATCCTTATACACCACAACGGAGGCATCCCAGCCAACAAAAAACTCTCCACAACTTTGCCAGAGATAGAATACCGAGAAAAAGGGAAAGAAAAGGACAAGGATGCCAAAAAACACAACCTTGGAATAAATAACAACAATATTCTACAACCTGTAGACTCTAAAATACAAGAAATTGAGTATATGGAAAATCATATCAACAGTAAAAGGTTAAATAATGATCTTGTGGGAAGTACAGAAAACCTCTTGAAAGAGGACTCATGCACTGCTTCCTCAAAAAATTACAAAAATGCCAGTGGAGTTGTGAACTCCTCACCTCGAAGTCACAGCGCCACAAATGGGAGCATTCCTTCTTCATCTAGTAAAAATGAGAAGAAGCAGAAATGCAGTAGCAAGAGCCCAACTACACACAAAGACTTAATGGAAAACTGTATTCCTAATAACCAGCTAAGCAAACCAGATGCACTGGTAAGGTAAGTGTGCCTGCTGTGTCCTTACCAACATTCTCCAATAAACTTACCTTAGGTCTTGAAAGACACACTTCCATGTGGGCCTGTGGGAATTGTTGGTGTTCAGATACTATAACTATAAACTGTGGCATTTGACATTTTAGTGTTTATTTCATAAGGGTTTGTTGGCCACGGGTGCCACTGTTCTGAAGCATTGATTCCAGCTCTTTCCAGTGTTTTAAGAAGGGACAGTGATTGCTTTCCACATTTGACATATTTACATGTAACTTGATTTTCTAATGCTATGGAGAAGCTTATCTTTAGTCTTTGTCCTTTTTGCATATTCAAAGTTCTTGTGGCATAGACACAAAAAGAAGAGTGTGTGTCCTGTTGATGCAAATCTCTTTGTCAGATAGATACCAAAAAGGGTGGTGGAAAATTGCCCTTACCACTCTGTGCTTGATTGTTTTTCTACTTAAAATGCAAATCATTCTCCAAATAACTCTGGGAAAGTTAGGTTTGAAAAATAATCTCTTTCTAAAAGTTCCAGAGGTAAATACAGTGTTAGACATGGATTTAAATCAGAAATATTCCTTTTTTCATCTTTAATAAAATAATAATGTTGTATTACCTTGACTGGCTCAGACTTAATTTTGCTGTATTTTATATTTTTGTGTATTCTTTAAAATACCCATGTTCCTTGTACCCTCATATCTTTTAATTTGGAAACTGGGATCTGAACTAGAGCTTTTTTAAATATGTAACTGAAGAGGGCAATTGTAACTCCCTCTAAAAGTTACCTTACAATCCTTCTCCTTTGGCTTGGGTAAGAACAGTGTATTCTAGGAGAGAAGGTTTCCAGTGTTCTAACTTATATAAACAAGATTATTAATTTCTTTTCATTTCTGATTGGTGGCTAGATTAAGGGAAATATATTTGGGTTCTACTGCGAAAGGCTCTTGAAATTTTATAGCCCCGTCACTTTTTGAAGCACACCCTGTTGTTGCTGATGTCAGGCTGGTGTCCCCATCTGTTTGTCATGACATCATGCCTTGTAGAGAAAGCACTCAGCAGAGAACCCTCCTGTAGATGCCCATGGGAGAAAGACCAGTTAGTTGACCTTTTATTTCAGCTATCCCACAGATTTATTATATGTTATAAATACAAACTTTTGATATCCTTTTGATATCAAGCTTTTTGATATCCTTTCTCCTATACATTTTAATAATAGCAGTCAACTCAAAACAGTTTTCCTCTGTTGGGTATTGCAGAGAGAGCAGTCAAGACTCAGTCTTATGACACCATCTCACTTGGGTCTCAGTTGTGGTTATTGATTGACTCTACTGCCTGATCTACCTGCAGTAAAGAAGTTCAAGGACTCACTCAGATGGCCAGTCTTCCAGTATGTGGTGGGTCCAGTGCCCCCGTGCCTCTTCCTGTGGTCACTAATGTGATGTGCCTGATCGGAAGGGTCCCAGAATATTACTCTGTTTTAGGGAATACCTTCTATCAAATACATAAGTAGAAAATATTGTATTTAAATAGTTTTATAAGCTTCCATAGGATTATTTTCAACTTTTAATGTAATATAAAAAATAAGGAGATGACCTAAATATCCAACAATAGGGGATAAATGTAAATAAATTATGGTTCATCCATTTGATGGACTTTTAATATAGGCATTACAATTATGTTTTTGAGCCATATTAAACAATATAGGAAAGTGCTAATGGCAATATTTTATAAAGAAAGTAGAAAGCACTTTTATTAAAAATAATTTTTAAAGAATATACATAGGAAAAGGATTTGAAGGGAGAGAAACCAAAATGATAACAATGGTTATTGCCCCATGGTAGTATTGAGGCTTTATTTTTTCTTTTTACTTTCATGCATTTTCAAGTTTTTTTATGATGAACAACAATGAAAGTTTATAAAAAGAAGACTGACTATCTGAGTAAATTATCCAGCTTGGCTGTAGAAGGTCTTATCACACTTCCTCTCGCTCTTCTTGGCTCTCTCCTGTTTCCTCTTGTTTGACTTCATGATGAATATTAATAAGACTGTAACTGATCCAAACTTGACATGTTTGAGTTGTTAGCTAGGGAGTTAAGCATGTTTGAGTTCAGATGGAGAGGGCTGGACTCAGGCTCCTTCTGGTGCAACATAAACGGCTGACACTGCATATTAGCCCTTTGCTACTGCAGACGCACCCAGGGTTGTATGCAGGTCCATGCTGGCTGTAGGGAGAATATTGAGCTACCCCTTTAAATACATATTTTTTAAAATCTTTTGAAAGCCATTACTGTATTATTAGTAAATTAATTGCAACACATTCTATAGTTGTGTCTTTCTCAATGTCATGGTTGAGAACTGCTATATTTGAGGAACCAATTCAGTAGCTTTTCTTAGGTGGTGGGAATTCATTAGTATACTACGTTCAAAGAGAATTCTTGTAGATCACTATAGCTGTCAAAATAAGGTTTGATGTTCATTCCCTAAGAAAGGGCAAATAGTCCTTCAGATCTTTTTTCCGTTTCTCCAAGCTCCATGGATGTTCTCTAATGTGCTATATATTAAAGGTTGTCAAACAACTGGGCACAGGCCAAATCTGGCCCACTGCCTGATTTTGTAAAACATTTTATTTATTTACATAGTGTCTATGGCTGCCTTTGCACGACAGTGATGGAGTTGAGTAGCTGTAATGGCTTACAAAGCCGAAGGTATTTACTATTTAGCCCTTTACAGAAAACATGCTAATAGATCACTAAGGTTAAGCAATGTGGGTGATGTTAAAGAACTTGGGATTAAGTGTTGCCTGTAGGATCCTTCCCAGGAAAAGTTTGGAATTTGCTAAAGCCAGGCCAAAGCCCTCTTTTGATTTGAGAAATACATATCTTACAAAATCACTTGAATTCTGCCAGCTTGGTTTCTGAATTCTTTACCCAAGGTATTTAGCAACAGACTTACAATGTTGGTAGCCATAAATATTTTTAATTCTGACATGTGAAAAAATTCTAGACAAAAACAGAAAAAGCAATGAGAAAGATCAGTTTTTTTGTGTTGTTGTTGTTGTTGTTTTTGTTTTTTAACTAAGTACTGGGTTAGAAGATGAGAAAGATCAGTTTTTTTGTGTTGTTGTTGTTGTTTTTGTTTTTTAAGTAAGTGCTGGGTTAGAAAAGAACGATGTAGATTAGAATGAGCGCCCTAGCCGATTTGGCTCAATGGGTAGATTGTTGGCCCTTGGACTGAAGGGTCTGGGGTTTGATTCCCATCAAGGATTGTACCTCAGTTGGAGCCTTGATCCCTGGCCCTGGTTGGGGATTGTGCTGGAGGCAACCAGTCAATGTGTCTCCCTCACATTGATGCTTCTCTCTCTGTCTCTCCCCCTCCCTTCCACTTTCTCTAAAAATCAATGGAAAAATATCCTCAGGTGAGGATTAACAACAACAAAAACATTAGAAGGAGATTTGCTTAGTTTTTTTTTTTCTTCAGTGGTGATTTAAAAAATACTTGTAGTGTGAAAAAATTATAGAAAATTTAGGTAGAGAAAAGGTGAAAATAGTCCCACCAGTATGACACAAATTACTGTTAAATGTTGTATTTTCATCAACTACATTTATATCATTGTGGCCACAGTGTTTGTGTAGTTTTTTGTTCTGCTTTTTTTTTCACTTAAATCATATAGAAAGCCTTTTCCCAATTTAGCCTAACCCTCATTTTCACTTGATGTGGAATATTCCATGGCAGGTCTGCAATCATTCAGCAGTCACTCTAAGACTGGGCAGATCACTGTGGGACACCCGAGCTGCTTTCCTGCAGGCAGGAGAGCCAACAGTTTTGTTTGCACTTGGCACAGAGTTCCCTCTCAAATACAGCTGCAAGACTGTGGGGTTTTTTGTTGGTGATTGTTACTTGTTTCAGTTTTCCTGGTTAAGAGAGAATTTAAAACTTTGAGTATAAAATGTAAAGTGTTCCATATTCTATAGAAATATTAAAGTAGAAGTCTCTTCTTAGTTTATTTCCATGCCACTTTTTTGGTACCCAAGACAGAAGATTCATCTTTTTTATATTTAGTGCTAATTCTTAATAAGATGTCAATTATTTAACTTAGTTGAATAATGTCTGGTGAGAAGTCATAAAGGAAAAGTATCCACAGTTTGCCTAGTAGAAATGCATTCAACAAAATGGAGTAGAATTTAGAATGATGATTATTTTTTTTGGAACTGCAAGAGATCTAAAAATCTACACCAGCCTCCTCAACCCTTTTGAGCAGTGAAGTTAATGAGCCTTAGAAGGTTAATGGCTAGTCCAAGTGACTCAGTTCGAGTGGTGGTGCCAGGTCCAGAACCAAAGTTTCTTGACTTCTGCCTTTTCTGTTATACTGTGCTGCTTAAAAGAAGTTTATTGATTGCCTTCATTTTTCTGCTTTATATTTTAGTTTTAGCTTTAAATGCACATATAGATAAGTTGGTTCAAGGGTTGGCACCAGAGCTAGATTTTATGCTCCAATGGTTAACATTTATAGAAGAAATGCTTAGAATTTAAGAATTCATTTATTTTTCCGAGATGCTGTTCTAAGTGTTTTAAAAAGCCTTGCTCCTGCTAAAGACACAAGTGCATACTTATCTCAAAAGAGAAGGGGACCACCCTTGAGAGCTTACACCCTTGAGAATTTAACTCTGGTTAGGTCTAGCTTGGGAGTTAGTCTGGTCCAGACAGCCTAGACCCACTGAGCATGGAATTTGCCTTTTAGGGATAATTATAAGGATAGACAGCAGCAGACCTAAGAACCCTGAACTGGAAGAATTTAAGACAAGGGATAACTTACCCTGAGGAGAGCCCATCATTGGCTGCTTGGAAGACCTCTGGTCCTGGGGTCTGGACTTTGCTGAGATAGTAAGTTCCAAGAAAGTTTGAAGCCATGGAATGGGGAGAGGGGCCTGTTGTTCAGAGGAAATTTGAAATCTGGAAAAAGTTGTAGTATATCAAATACTCGCTCTTTTATCTCTCTCTAAATTCATTTGGTTATTTCAAATACTAAAATATTGTTACTTATAACTTAGTTTGTTTATACAATTCTGCTTATTTGGAGACTTGAGAGCCTGGTGGGGTTGGGAAGTGGAGGTAGGAAAGAGAATATGTTTATCAGGATTTTCCCAGCAATGTCTAAGAACGTGGGGTCCTGCCTCAAAGGGGAACTAGGGGGAGGAGAGGAATAGAGAAGTACTTTTTAAAAAATATATATTTTATTGATTTTTTTTACAGAGAGGAAGGGAGAAGGAGAGGGATAAAGAGATAGAAACATCGATTCAGCTGCTTCCTGCACACTCCCTACTGGGGATGTGCCTGCAACCAAGGTACATGCCCTTGACCAGAATCGAAACTGGGACCCTTCAGTCCTAAGGCCGAGCCAAACCGGTCAGGGTGGAGAAGTACTTTAAGAAATTTTAACTCATTCACTTATACTGAAGAGTGTTTTAACTTATACTCATACCTAGGAACTAACTTATATTACCAGATCTAGGTCTTAGAGAAATTATATTTTTGGAGCGTATAAATTGATATCAATATACTTTATAAGTAGGCTATACAATACAATGTTCTAGTTCATTAGTGAGTATATTGATGAGTATTGTGTTTTAGTAGGCTGTGATATGAGTGTCTGTGACTTTCTAATTTAAGCTGATGGGAATGTCATTGCTCTTCATTCCACTTTCTAGTCCAATAAGCCTTTTAAATACATGTTTTATAATTTTAGGTTTCTCTCAAAAGGGAGGATGAAGATAGCAAAAGCTAAAAAATAACCAGCTTTCCCCTTATACTGGACTCGCCCAAATGTGGTTTGACTAGCATTCAGTCTTCTGTACTTCTGAGTAATCTTATCTTCCAGATACCAGCATTTGAGATTGCTGTGTAACCTCTGACTTAGTGTGGTTTTGCTGTTTGGGGAAAAACAACAGGAGACAGTTTACAGTACTTCATATTTTTTGTTTTCCCACATTTTAAGATGTTAATGTACAATCACAAATGATATATCGTCCGGTCAGTGTGGCTCAGTGGTTAAGCGTTGACCTATGAACCAGGAGGTCATGGTTCGATTCCCGGTTAGGGCACATGCCTGGGTGCAGACTTGATCCCCAGTAGGGGTCATGCAGGAGATAGCCGATGGATGTCTGTCTTTCATCAGTGTTTCTATTTCTGTATCCCTCTCCCTTCCTCTCTCTCTAAAATAAATAAAAACATATTAAAAAAAATATATATCCATGGAAAAGAAAGGGTCATTTTTTTAAAATACTGATTTTTAGTAATCAGTAGATTCAGTATAATTTGGTGTGAATAACTGAAAAAGAGCAAAGTGAAGAGATTCCAGGAAGCCCCTGTGTTGTTAGCTTAAGAAGCATTTCAAAGCAACAAGGAAAATTTAGGGCTAATGCTCTTTACCAGAAGAACAAAGAGACATCAGTTCTTCCTGCAACTATCCATCTTTCCTTTCCCTTGTAGGGAGCTGTCTGGGTACTGGCCTGGACCGAGGTTAGGAGTGGGTGGGGTTGGCTTTTAGCTCCCAGGGCAGGGAAGGGAATGAACTTGTTAGTTCCAAGTTACAACAGGAAGTGGGGAAGAAGATTCAGATCATGGAGCCCAAGATTGTAGACACAAAGCAGGACTAGAATCCAAAGCCAAGACCTGACTATGGAGAAGAAACAAGACACAGCAGTCAGTGCAGGAGTAAAGCCTATGAGCATTCCTGGGACAGGTACCTTGGGGAGGGGCATGGCCTTTTATGAACCATTCCAGCCCTCCCCCAAGGCCCTGAAGAGTACTAAGTGTGGGAATCACAGTAGTTTAAATGGGAAGGTTACAAAGGATTCTCTTGAAAGGTAGAAACCTATTTTAAAAGAAGGTAATTGGAAAGATCAGTTATTAAAGGGGACGTAGCAAAACACATTATTTAGTATGAACCCATTACAAAATATGGGAGGATACAGTTCTCATGTACACAGAAAATTATTTGAAACTAGAGGCCTGGTGCATGAATTCATGCACCAGTGGGGTCCCTCGGCCTGGCCTGTGGGATCGGGCCGAAACCGGCTCTCCAACATCCCCCAAGGGGTCCTGGGTTGCAAGAGGGCGCAGGCCAGGCCAAGGGACCCCACCAGTGCATGATTGGGGCCGGGGAGGGACCGCAGGAGGGCTCCAGGATGTGTCCTGCCCATTTTGCTCAGTCCCTATCTGCCGAACCCCAGCAGCAAGCTAACCTATCAGTTGGAGCGTCTGACCCCTGGTGGTCAGTGCTCGTCATAGCGACTGGTCAACCGGTCGACTCTCTGCCCCTTGGTGGTCATTGCACGTCATAGCGAACAGTTGAGCAGCCTTAGCATATCATTAGCATATTACGCTTTGATTGGTTGAATGGCTGACTGGTTGACCAGACACTTAGCATATTAGGCTTTAATTATATAGGATAGTATGTACCAAACAGTCAATTGTAGATGATTATAGGGGACTAGAGGCCTGGTGCATGAATTCGTGAACGGGTGGGGTCCAGCTGGCCCGCCCCGATCGGGCTGGTGGTGGGGAGGGATCGTGGGCAGTTGGCCAGTGGCCCCACCCCCGATCAGGGTGGGGGGTGATCAGGAGCAGGGCCAGCTGGGGGAGGGGCCGCAGGCGGTTGGCTGGCTGGCCCCGCCCCCCTGGTTGAACTTTCAGTTGAACTCCCAGTCAAACTCCCTGTCGAGGGGGCAATTTGCATATTAACCGTTTATTATATAGGATATTTACTTTCTACATTGTTTCTATGTAGTATGAATTTTTCCACAGGTTTATTCCTATAATAGAATGTGTCCTAATGAAGGCAGGGGGACCTTCTTTTCTCCTAATCTACCACAGTACACAGTTCTTTGCTCAGAGTAGATACTCAATAAATACTTGTTGAATGAATATTACCTTTATGCAGGGAAAATATTAGAATGGGGATAGGAGATGGGTCTCACTAATTTCATTGCAGAGCAGTGTAGTTCTCAGAGTTGAGTGGCAGTGTAGCTCAAAGGCTTTCAAAGTTAGAAAACCTACATATCACATTAGAATAGGCCAAGGACCAGACAGACACCAGTATCAAACTTTGTTGTTCTTGAGTAGATTGTTATGAATTTTATTTCTAAAATATAGGAGACCCTTACACTCTAAGCTCCTTTCCTTGGCATTTCCCAGAAAGTTTTGAAATTCAGTACTCTGTCAGTACTTTTTCAAAGGCTGTGCAGAAGTTCAAGAATTTCTCGAAGTTACAAGGGAAGAAAACTGCAAGGGGGCTGCTGGCAAAAACGCCATTCGCTTCAGCAGTGGTTGTTTGTACTCCAGGGCCAAGGAATCTAGCTCGGCACAAGCCTCATCTCAGCCAGGAACAGCCAGGGAGGAAACCTCAGTTTGCCATGTCTTATTCATCTTTCCTATGGGTCTTCCCTCCCTCCACCCTGAGCCCTGGCCATTCTCTTCATCTTTATGGTATTGTAGTAGCAACTGGAGAGAGCTCAGATCCCATGTTTCTGTTTCAACCTTTCCTCCAAAGAAATCTCCCAGGTTAGAAAATAGGTTGACTGCTTTTACATAGATCATCTCCAGTGCTACAGTGTATTTGTTTGTTCTCTTTTGCATTTGAATGCATTTAACTGTGTGTCAGGAACAGTTTGCCAAAGAAAATCTCACCTGGGAGAAGTGATTTGGGTGTTGAGCTTTCACCCTGGCTGCTCTCCCTATATGTGCGGTCACGTGCAGCTCTGCCAAACTACTACTGCAAAATGGCTTGCTTGACACCCTCCCCCGTGAGTGCTGGCTACCAAAGCAGGCTGTCCATTTTACAGGTGCATGGAGTAGTTTATTTGTAACAGTATCGGTTTCAGCTGAGAGGTAAACTTTAGAATGAAGGTTATGAACACTGGACACGTGAAGGTTCTAACTAGATTAAATTTATTGGATATAACTGCTACTAAATTATTTGGAAATAATTAAGTGGAAAAAATAAGTAGTAGAGCCAAGTTTGGTGTGTTTGTTTTCTCTCTGTGGGAACATGTATTTGATTTGTTTGTCTAGCATTGTCTCTGAGCAGATTATGTTCTCAGACCTGATTTATTTTCATTTTCTGCCATGCTTATAATATTTAAGGTACCTATAAGTTTTACTTGGTTAGCTCTGTTTATATTAACTCACAATATAGTTTGAGTTTATTTTAACCATTGCAGTGATTTAAAACTATACTATGCTTGGTATAAACGTGGCAATAGAAGCATGATCATTTTATACTTAAACAGGCTGTTTTATGGCTTGAAACCCATGTAGCACTTTAGAACCTAGACATTAATGAATTTAAGCCAGCAATTCACTTAATGAGTCCATACCCAGGTGGTCAAGGAAGATACTTACCTATGTTGTATGGATATATAAAGTTTGAAATAACACAAATTATCTGGGAGGCAGAGTCTGCATTAGAAAAATTTTTATGTTTAGTACTGAGACTTCATTCTAATCAAACGGATTGCAGTTTCCTCCCTAGAATTCAGAAGGAACTACTATAAAACTTTGAGTCAGTACCCCTGCTGGCACATAATGAATTGAGATTTCTAGCTAAGGGGATTAGAGGTGGATTCCCTGAAGAGGAGGTACTTCTAGCAAAAGGAACTATGTTCTTTAAATGTTACTCACGCTATCATTTAGAAACTGGTTGTTTGAATACTTTAACAGTCAGCATGAGTATACTTCAGTCTGTGCACCTCTTTGGGGGATTTTGAGATCTTTTTTCTAGCCAGCTGAGACTCTGGCTAGAACACAAAACAAATTTTGTGTTTGTTTATTGTTTTGTTTTGTTTTTATGGGAAAAATGCAACTCTTCTCTCTCATAAGGTGCATTTCACCTTTCTTTTTGTATTTTTAAAACATTTTTATTGATTTCAGAGAGGAGGAGAGCGGGAGAGATAGAACATCAATGATGAGAGAGAATCAATTGATCAGCTGCCTCCTTCACGCCTCCTACTGGGGATAGAGCCTGCAACCCGGGCATGTGCCCTTGACGGGAATCGAACCTGGGACCTTTCAGTCCACAGGCCAATGCTCTATCCACTGAGCCAAACCAGCTAGGGGCCACTTCACCTTTCTTGATAGAATGCTGTAATAGATTTGAAACAGAAATACAGAATAATGAACTCAAAAGGACCACTGCCCTGACCTTTCCCTTGGCTCTAGAGCCAGTGCTGCACAGGCATGAGGGGGAGGCCAGGGTTCAATCATCTGTATTTAGTACTGCACCAGGCACCAGAGAGTTTGGAGTACATACTCTTCCAAACAGGACAGCTAATTGTGGCTTGAGTGAGAGGGCGGGGGGAGGGGGGGTGTTGTAGGCCCAATGTTGCTAAATCTGGTATTTTGAAGAGATGCTGAAAATAGATATCTTTATGTGAAATCTACCAGTTAAAAAAAATTTTTTTTTAACATCATGCAGGGAAGGGTCAAACAAAACATATTTATAGACCAGATTAGCTCACCAGTTTGCAACCTCTGCACCTGACCCTTCCTGTTATTCTTATGTTTTGCTCCCTCCTACCCCCTGATACCACTAATATACCAATCAAACTTGACTCTTATAGGAAGGACTTTTGTTAGGGATTATGTGGTAAATCCCATTAACTAATTTGCCATGTACTATTGTACCTTTTTGCCTCCTCTCCTGTAGTTCCTTGCGCTCCTGGAAAATACGCACTTTTGACAGCACTCGGCCCCCAGTCAAAGACTACCCTCTTTATTGTTTAATCCTCACACCTGACTAGGAGGCTTTCAGACCACTTAGAAGAGAGGGGACAGCCTTGTGATAAGAAGGTGGTTTAGGTTTCTGGTATTCCTCAAACAAAACAGAACTGCTTAGGCCTCCTATATCTAGGACTGGTGACTTCTTCCACTCCAAGATGTTTTTCTGCCATGATTTTAGAGCAAAAAATACACCAGAATTTGGGACATGGACACTAGTTATTCACAGATTTCACAGGCCAGCTAGTTTAGAATTGGACCTTTTAGTACCATCCCTTGTAATGTCAGGCCTGATGTCAAAGCAATGCCTGCTCTCTCCTCTTTCCTTAGGGAGCCAGAGTAGGACAATAAACTAGCTCTAGAATCCAGATTTAGAAAAACTATTGTTTTGATAGGAACTGACGAATGGAATGTAGATTAAGGAACCGAACCATTATCTACTTCAGCAAGTTAAGACCCCCTTTTTTTTGGAATGACCTAAAAAGTTTGTAAAGTAAAAGAGTTGGATTTTCCCTAAGACTTTCAGAATATTCTAAAACTGGTCTATAACATGGGAAAATCTAAGAGCAACAGTGAAAACTATGGGAAGTCCATTAACAGCCTCTATTAAAATAACTTTTTCCCCAATTATAAAATAATTAAAATGTTGAAAATAAGTTATATATGTTGATTATATCCAACTTTTAAGATAAGAGATAGCCACTATCATATATATATATTGATTTCAGAGAGGACGGGAGAGAGCTAGAAACATCAAGATGAGAGAGAATCATTGATCAGCTGCCTCCTGTGCACACCCCCTACTGGGGATTAAGCTTGCAACCAGGGCATGTGCCCTTTACCGGAATTGAACCCGAGACCCTTCAGTCTGCAGGCCAACATTCTATCCACTGAGCCAAACCAGCTAGGGTGCCACTATCTTAATATATAGCCTCCAAGTCTTTTTTCTTTTTTTGTCCTTTTTACTGACTGTATCATGAACATGCTCCCTTGTCATTGAATATTCTTCCTCAATGGTTTTTTAATGGTTGCATGTCAGACAAACACATGAATATACAATTTAGCCAATCTCTGTTGAATATTTAAGTGTTTCTTAATTATAAGTAATGCTGCAACAAACACGCTTTTACATAAATCTTTCTATCACCAGTCTTCTGAAGAAATATCTGGGAGGAGTATGAACGTTTTAAGGACTTTTACAAACTACCAAATCTGACCACATCCTTTAAAGACCTTATTAAAAATACTAGTTTGTGGCACTTATACCTTTATTCTTGAAGGATTTCGAGAAGTCAGTTGTTCATTTCCCAGAATGACCAGTTGTGTGAAAGTCTAGGATTCCTTTTCTGCATTTCTTTGCATTCCTTAATGAAAAGGAATGTGTTTGCCTTTTGTATTTGATGGATCGGGGAGCAGAGGCAGAGGTATTTTGTAATACGCTTTCACCTAGTAATTAGGTCATCAGGCTGTTGCTTATTTTTGGATGCTTGTGCGTGGCAAGCGATTGTGAGACCGGAGGCAGCTATATTTTGCTGTTTCCAAAGCTGTGGTTCACAGGATCTCCCTGAGCAGCTTCAGTCAGTAATGAGGTATTTTCACCATTTTATGAGAATGACCCGTGCTGCCTGTCCTGTCAGTGTGAGTGACCTGTAAAGGGGAGAGGGGAAGGAGTTATGAAGAGGATAAAGGCTATTTGGGGGTGGGGGACAGATCTTTGATTTTATGAGCTCAGCTTTCTGCATAGACAGCTGTGTGGTCCCTAAGCAAGTCTTGTCTTGTATGATTAATGTATACCAGGGGATCTCCTAATGCAGTGGTCGGCAGACTGCAGCTCTCGAGCCATTGGCCCCTTGAGTGTGGCCTCGAAGTTTCAATCGCACTGTACGTGCGCACCTGCACGTGGTATTTTGTGGAAGAGCCACACTCAACGGGCCAAAGTTTGCCGACCACTGTCCTAATGGAATTAGATACTTACCAAGATGGAGCAGTTGCTCTTCATTCATTTTTCTCCTGACTTCTTGATAAGCAAGAACCTACTTGCCCTGTCTCCTTCAGCCATTATTTAAACTAAATATCTGACGGCCTGCTGTAGATAGGGTTCTAGAGCCTCCTCTGTCGTAACGCTGACCTGTTCTCTCTAAGGACAGAGTGAGGGTGAGAGACATGGTCTGGAAGGATTGGAAGAAACTTTAGAAATATAGTTCCAGCTTCTAATTTTATAGCACAATTGGTTTCTGGCTTCAGAAAACTTACAGTCTTTTTAGAAATAAGATACATGGGAAACGACTAAAAACCAGAACAAATTTTAAAAAGTACAAGCAATGAATGGTTTAGTGCAGCGGTTCTCAACCTGTAGGTCACGACCCCTTTGGCGGTTGAACGACCCTTTCACAGGGGTCACCTAAGACCATCCTGCATATCAGATATTTACATTACAATTCATAATGGTAGCAACATTACAGTTATGAAGTAGCAACGAAAATAATTTTATGGTTGGTTCACAACATGAGGAACTGTATTTAAAGGGCCAGAAGGTTGAGAACCACTGGTTTAGTGCCAAATGAGAAGCGTCAACAGTAAAGGCTTTCAGATTTCAGAAAGAGAGGGAACTTTGGTCCCTGGAGATCAGCACCTCATGCTGGAGAGTTTGTTCAGTTGTTTGTTTTAGTTTTTTAACTGGGCCTTAGAGAATGAGTAAAATTTGAAAGTTAGAGTCCGTTCCTCCCAGGTTAAGTGGTATAATAAAAGGCAGAAGATGTCTGGAAACAAGGAGTGGGTGATTTTGACTTGTACGACAGGTTTTTTTCAATCACTTGGCTGTATAATTTAGAGAGGACCTGAAGCCCTTTTCTTAGAAAGCAAGCAGAATTGTGAGGGCCGTGTTGTCCTGGAGAGCCTGTAGCATCTCTGTCACTAGCACGTAAGAGTTCAGAGATAGCCAGCAGAGCCACGGCTCCCTGTCTTCCTGATGGGCTCCTGGGGCCACGCCCGCAGATATACACTTAGGTAGTTTTACGGAATGTGACTCAGAGTGTTTAGGGAACCTAGTCATCTCTAGGTAAAGTCCTGGCTGAGAAAAGGTCTCCCTCTTTTTTGTAAGACTTGCTTCCTGGGGAAATTTACTGCCCCAAAGCCTTCACGTTCCTCTGTGCTTCTCAGTCAGGCCTCAAAGCTTCAGGCTTTATTTATTTATTTATTTTAAATATATTGATTTTTTACAGAGAGGAAGGGATAGAGAGTTAGACACATCGATGGGAGAGAAACATCGATCAGCTGCCTCCTGCACACCTCCCACTGGGGATGTGCCCGCAACCAAGGTACATGCCCTTGACTGGAATTGAACCTGGGACCTTTCAGTCCGCAGGCTGACGCTCTATCCACTGAGCCAAACCGGTTAGGGCGCTTCACGCTTTATTAAAACCTCGAAGTTATTGGAGCCTTTTAGACTTTCAATGAAATCATCTTACTGTGGGCTGTAATTCAAGTAATTCACAAAAGATAAGGATTACAGACATTTAGACATAAATATCTTCCAACCTTTCCCTATACTTAAAAACAATACCCCTTTCAACTAAAAGCTGACACTTAAATACTGTACTTTGTTTTACTACCAGGTATACTTCAAGATACTCAAAGATTTTTTTCCTATTTAGCCTGCCTGAAGGGCTAATATTTGAGCTTCATTCTTCCGGAGGTTATTAAAATGTAAATCTTTTCCTATTAAAATTAAATAATTATCCACCATTTACATTGTAACTTACTTTAGGTGGGAAGGATGAGGGAGAAGGTGAGATAGAGTTAAGGTTTGGAGTGGGTAAGAGGGATCCTCAACTTGTCAGTTTTGCTTTGAAGTCAGCCCAGCCATCAAAGTGCAGATCTGAGGAAGTTCTGCTCTGGATGGCCCCAGCTCTCACTTGTGAGTTGGAGTTCAGATGTAGCTTCACAAGGTTAGAAGTTGAGTGCTATTTTCTAAAATGATCAGTAAAGGTGCCTGGGCCTAATAGGTAACATTTTCAGTTGGCTAGAACCCTGGCTTGTCTAACTGGCACAAATAGATTTATTTATTGGACATAGACTCCGGCTTCGCCATGGGCCCTGTCTGTCTTCCAAGTGGTGACACCATTAGACAGCCTTTGTGGGGGTGAGAAGTAGTGCCACAGGAGCTGGGCAAGCTGCAAGTGCATTTATTGCCTGCCTAAGCCTTACCAAAGTTTGCCTGAGATGTCTGGCCCTCCTCTTTTTTTTTTTTTTTTTTGGATGAGGTTGCAGTTCTGGAGGAAATTTGCCTTTTACCCCTTAATCTTCTATTGTGTAGGGAAGAGAGTAGGCTTTAGCTCTCAAAAATGGGGTATGAGCTCACAGATGAACTTTTTTCCTTCTTTTTTCAATCTCTATTTACTGAAATGCATTTTAGGGTTATAAACTATTACTTCTGTTTCATGTTCTTCCTGATCACTTCCTTTAAATTTATATTATAGCTATTGACATTTTAATAAAATCTCATCAACACATTTGAAGATTTTGCATTACCTTCTTAACACCTTCTCGGTGTATCACATCAATAAATTATATATCTGTACTAGAGGCCCAGTGCACAAAATTTGTGCACTCAGGGAGGGTTCCTCAGCCCAGCCTGTGCCCTTTCGCAGTCCGGGAGCCCTTGGGGGATGTCTGCCTGCCATGGAGGCGGGAGAGGCTCCTGCCACCACCGCTGTGTTCACCAGCTGTGAGCCCGACTCAGGGCTTCTGGCTGAGCAGCGCTCCCCCTGTGGGAGTGCACTGACCACCAGGGGGCAACTCCTGCATTGAGCATCTGCCCCCTGGTGGTCAGTGTATGTCATAGTGACCAGTCATTCTGCTGTTGGGTTGATTTGCATATTAGCCTTTTATTATATAGGATTTTTACCTATGAAGTATTGACCTTCAGCATCAAGGGATTAAGTATATCATTAAGACAGGTAGTAGTTATCTGTCTAATAAATGCCCCTGGCACTTGACTGGCTTGATTCAGTTCAATGTACTGATCACATAATTCATTTAAAACTCATGCAGACACTTTTTAATGACCATATACAAAAACTGAACTATATCTTAGAAAATAAGATTGCATAGTACATTCACACAATAGAATACTATGCAACAATGAAATTATTTATAAAAAATTTCTAATGGCTTAAGTCTAGAAACTGTATGTGTGTTACTCTCTCACCAATATTAAAAATATTTACATGTGTGAAGAAAGATAAAGGAAAAAAAGACAGAAAATAAGTAAACCAAATGTGAATAGTGAGTGGTTCTGTCTGGATGAGAAGATTATGAGTTATTACATTTTTATTCCTTATACTTTTCTATTGTATACAGTTTTTAAAAAATATAGACTGGGTATCACTTCTATAATGAAAAAGAAATCCAATAAGGGATTGTAAATCATTTTAACCACCTACTTCAGTAAAGAATTAAAATATAGTGAATGTTTAAGGGTAAGTTAATGCTTTCTATAGCAAGACAATGAAAAACTTCCCCTCAGAAATTTTAAAAATTACTTTGAATTTACTATTTAGCACTTTTAAGTTATCTTACGTGTCATTATGCAGTGTTCCTATAGCTCAGTGTTTCTTTTTTTTAAGTATATTTTTATTGATTTTAGAGAGGAAGGGAGAGGGAGAGGGAGAGAGAGATAGAAACATTAGTAATGAGAGAGAATCATTTATTGGCTTCCTCCTGCATGCCCCCTACCGGGATCAAGCCTGCAACCAGGGCATGTGCCCTGACCGGGAATCAAACCGTGACCTCCTGGTTCACAGGTTGACGCTCAATCACTGAGCCATGTTGGCTGGGCAGATCAGTGTTTCTTAAACTGGGTAATGCTGGTGCTAACTCATAGGTTTGCTGCAACTGTTTGGAAAACTAATTCAGAGTTTTACAAAATTGATGGTAGCAGTTATGAAAATCCTGAAACATTTTAGTTCTGTGTCTTGTGAAATTATTTTATTTTTTAAAATAAACCTTTTATTGAATTACTAGAGGCCCAATGCACGAAAATTCATGCAAGAGTAGGCCTTCCTTCCCCTGGCTGCCAGCACCAGCTTCCCTCTGGCACTGGCTTCCCTCCGGCACCCGGGACCTGGGCTTTCCTCGGGCTCCCGGCAGGCATCCGGGACCGGGCAGCTTCACTTCGGCCCCGGCTTCGTCCGGAAGGATGTCCGGTCTAATTAGCATACTACCCTTTTATTATTATAGACTAGAGGCCCAGTGCAC
>NW_005367431.1:4204999-4238035 GCF_000412655.1 Myotis brandtii | reverse complement strand
TCCCCCCCCCTGCCGGCCTGGTTGCCCCCAACTGCCCTCCCCTGGTCACCCCCAACTGCCCTCCCCGGCCGGCCTAGTCACCCTAACTGCCCTCCCCTGCTAGCCTGATTGCCCACAACTGCCCTCCCCTACTGGCCATCTTGTGGCGGCCATCTTTGACCACATGGGGGCGGCCATCTTGTATGTTGGAGTGATGGTCAATTTGCATATTCTTTATTATATAGGATAACACACATCCACAAAAGTACACAAATCCTAAGTGTACAACTTATAAATTTTCAACATACCTTTGTAACCACATCATTTTATATTTTTTTTGTTTTGTGCTGCTATGTCTTTGACAAAATTTTCATAGTTCTACTTTTAAAAATACATTGTTGTTTAGTGTTCTGTGGTTTCCATAAGTTACATTCTAGATATTCTGCACTTTTTGCTCTCATAATTTTATTAACTCTTTGAGTTTTTACATTTTTCAAGGAGCTCTAAAATTTCATTCAGAATATTGCTATTCTTAGTTCATGGCAAAAAAAAAGGCTTTTATCAGTTAAAAATGCAAAAAGGTAATAACTGCAAATTATTGACATCTAGCCTGTGCAGATTTAATTTTTCTTTCATTCCCAGTGTGGCACACGTTTCCCCCAGTTGGCTGGTTGTGTGGAACTTGATTCCTGTGCCTCTGCATATGATACAGCTCAGGTTGCTAATCTGAAGAAGCAGATCAGCAGCCAGCAGTAAGTGTGTCAAGCCTAGAAATGCTAGACCGAGCTGGGAGGAACTTACAGACGTTAGCCTCAGATGGGGAAACCGAGTCCTGGAAGGTGACATGCCTCCTCCAGGGTCACAGAGTTGGCACCAGAACCGAGTCTAGAATCCTGATTCTAACCCCATTACTAACCCATGCTAAGTCACTATTCTCATCTTAAAGTTCACCCTTTCTACTGAAAATGCAATCCTCAGACTGCGAAATCCACTTCGGAAGAAAGATAAATTACCTAACACGTTTTTCAGCCAAACTTCTTAATGGGGATAACCTAACAGCATTGATCTATTTTGGAAAGTATCCCTTGGGTTACTTTGGGCAAATGAGGGATGGTGTGGGATGGTATAAATGCCGGTCGGTAATTGTTTAGAGCAGGTCCGGGAGGACGTTCAACTGGAATAACCCTGGCAATAGGGAAAGTGTGGCGTGATGTTGACTTGTGACCCTTCCCTGGGGAGCAGCTGTGTCAGGAGACCTGACAGAGCTTCTGGAACACAAAGTCTCAGTCTGTGCTCCCCGTCACTGGGCAGGGAGACTAGCTACTGTGCCTGGGAGATGGCCATCAATGTTATATTCCTTTTTGTTTTGAGATTTTGTTTCAATTGGTGAAAGGTAGATAAGGAAATAAGGCTGCTCTTTGGTTTGCTAAGAGAGGCCAGGGAACATATTTAGTAAGTACTGATAAGTGGGGTGGGCCCTGGGGATTTGGTGCTTAATGAAACATGTCTGTCAGGACTTAGTCTGTGGAGCTGGCAATCCCAAGGGGAGATCACCATCGCCCTCCAGAAATCCTGGTTCTTTTGGTATGTTGTTTAGGGCACTGCACAATTCTCATCAGAGCACACTGATTTCTGCCTACCTATAAGTTTGTAGAGAAAGGTGTCTTCTTAGTCTCACATGGCAGCCATCGTTGGTCTAACCCAGGGGTGGGCAAACTTTTTGACTCGAGGGCCACATGGGTTCTTAAACTGGACCGGAGGGCCGGAACAAAAGCATGGATGGAGTGTTTGTGTGAACTAATATAAATTCAAAGTAAACATCATTACATAAAAGGGTACGGTCTTTTTTTTTTAGTTTTATTCATTTCAAACGGGCCGGATCCGGCCCGTGGGCCGTAGTTTGCCCACGGCTGGTCTAACCTCTAGTGCCCCTCGCCAAAGCACCATCCAGCAAACCCATTCTATCCTTTCTCACTCTGTTCCCGGAGTACAAGCCTTTCTCAGAGGCTCTGTCCCTTACATATCTATGGCTGTTCCTGCCTTTGAGCTTTTGGACATGTTTTCTCCCTTATGTAGAATGCCCCTTCCTCCCCTTCTGTTTCTCCAAATCCTGCCCAGCCATTAAGGCCCAATTCAGTTCCCATCTTCTCTCCTCAGAACTCATGTGGCACTTCTACCCATACCAGGCTATGGATGGTATAACTACAGTTCAGCCTACTGGTGAAGAGTGGACTCTGGAGCTAGCCCGTCTGTGTGACCTGGGCCAGAAGCTTTCCTGAATCTAGAGTTTTATAGAGTTCTTCACCTATAAAAATGGGAATAATAATTGGATTTAGCCATAAGTTGTGTAGAATGAATGAGTTCATACTATTAAAACCCACAGAACAATGCCTGGTACATAAGTTCTCATTAAATATTAGTTATTATTCCTTCTAGCATGTATGTAATCATGGCCTTCCTTGTGTTGTTCAATCATTTTAAGTATTTATTGGCCCCTAGTGACATTGTAAAGTCCTCTCATGAAGAAAGCGGCTTGATTTTACACTTCTTGTTGACCTTTTCTAGCCATACATGTGCATATAATAGTTCCCCAATACATGAAACTAATACTGTATTAAATAAAGAAAGTAGATGGAACAGGAGTAAGGAATTGAAAAGAAAATACAGGCTTCAGTTCACAGATGGTGTTTTCTTATGAGTCTCAGAGCATGCAATTTGTTCGTTTTTCTTTCCTTGTCCTGAGTCTAATGAGCTCTTCTGTCACACTCACCAGAGGTATGAACATCACTTAGCAAGGATGCTAGAAATTTCAGGAGGTTGTTTCCGACACTGTTTTCTTCTAGGCCTGTGCTGGGATGGAATCTCAGACAGTAGATTCTGATCTATCAGAATATCTCAAAGCAGGTGGGTCCTGAGCTGGGTGTTACTAACATACCTCCCTTGCTGAGGGGCACGGGCAACTCACCAGTAGGGAGGGGACCTTACCCTTCAGCCACCCTCTCTTTGCCTTTCCCTCCTCCTCTATTAGCAGCTGAGATGCTCACAAGCACCTTCTTTAGCCGTCAGTGTTCACAAACATTTGGGGGAAATCAGAGGTTGCCTTCTGGTGGGAAGAGGTGGGGACCCAGGCAGAAGCTTTCAGTAAAGAGCCAGGTGCAGACAGGAGTGTGGTGATGGTAGGAGCTGCCAGAGGGTTCCTCGGCCATTCACCCAGCAGCCTGGGACTTTAGCCAGGGTCTCCACAAAGCCCCGTGGGTGCCCTCTCTGTGATGAAAATGCTGTGTTTCTCCTTCTCCTAGGCTGGAACAAGACATTAAAAAATTAAAGGCTGACCTGCAGGCCAGCAGGCAAGTGGAACAAGAGCTCCGCAGTCAGATCAGCTCCCTCTCGAGCACGGAGCGAGGGATCCGCTCAGAAATGGGCCAGCTTCGGCAGGAGAATGAGCTGCTGCAGAACAAGTATGTGCACCTATCAGGCCTTTGATGAGCCAAGTGGCCTCACTGCTTCTTTTGTTTCCAGGGATTGGAGCACAAGATTCATGATGACAAAGGGATCGAGCAAAGGGGTTTTTAAATAAAATGTTTAATTTAATACCAGATATACAACATGTTATAAAATCTGTAAGAACCTGTTTCATTTCAACAAAAGTTTGTTAATATTGCTATTTTGTCTTCTCTCATTTAATGACTTATCTTAATTTAAAATAGTTATCAAGCTTTTATGATAATATACGGAAAGTTGAAAAGAAGTATTTCTGCCATAATTTGAAGCTCTTGATCCTTTGAGTGAAAGTTTCCAGAGCACTGGACTCTATTTACTGTGATTTCCCAAACTAAATGACATTGAACTTTGATTTTACTTGAAGAGACAGTCAAAAGCCAGCTCTTCTGTGTGAATTCTTATGCTTTCTATTAATTCATTCTGGAATTATTTCTTGACTCAATATGGGTCTGTCCTTTTTTTATTTTTTAGTTTCTTAGCACTGTGTGCCTACAGTAGTGAATAATATAGGCTTTGGGTTTCCTGGGCTTGCCCTATTGAAAGAGTAATTCTTCAACATTTTTAAGGAATGTAACTCAAAAGTTTAAGCATTATAGGCAAATAACCTCTCCACTGCTTCTGACCCACATATGTGGTGACTGTAGCATTGATACATAGAGAACATCTCACCCTTATTGATGTATTTAGATAAACTGACCTTATATTGTTATGTTAAGCTGCGGGGTGGTTGTAGGCAGGGAAGGGAATATGGCTGAAATTTCCATCTGAAATGAAGCATCCTATGAACCTACAAAATCTAGTTTGGGATACTCTAGAAAAACCATCTCACAGCTGGAAAGAAGAGGCAGCAGCATAATTGTATTCAGGCAAAGAAAGACATTCCCCCACTCACCCTTTACCTCAGTTTCAGTGGTGCTGGTTCCATCAGCTGTGCCTTGGTCAGACTGAAGTTCTTTCAAGGTGCTTTGGGGCACTTGAATTAGTTCTACTGTTATATTTCCCTCTGATAAAAACTTGCTTTACCCTATTTTCTGAATGACCTTCTGTAGATAAGAGCAGAAGCTAGGTCTGTATCTTATATGGCAGCTTGCTTACTGGTATTTAGAAATTGTTAAATAATTATGACAGTGTGTTCTCCCTGGGCACTCTGGGAATTGACATTTATGTTTGCTGTTCAAAACTCTTCTTTACTTTGGCCTTAAAATGACAAAGAGGAGCCATGTTTTTCCAGAGTTCATAGTGGGTATTGTAATTGTAAAACTCTGTGTGACAATCATTTCCATATAGGTTACATAATGCTGTGCAAGTGAAGCAAAAAGACAAACAGAATATCAGCCAGTTGGAAAAAAAGCTAAAAGCTGAGCAGGAAGCCCGAAGCTTTGTAGAAAAGCAGTTAATGGAAGAGAAAAAGAGGAAGAAGTTAGAAGAAGCTACTGCTGCCCGGGCTGTTGCATTCGCTGCTGCGTCCAGGTATGTCCATATCACCTGAGTGCTTAATCTACGGTTGGCTTTCCTTGTATCGAGGCAGCCATGGGAATTTGATGCTTCGGGCAGGATTAGAAATACAATAGTCGTGCATGGATGGATTGCTTTTAATTATGGCTTTATTAGTTGGTTTAAACTCCATCTGTGCAAGTTTGCACTCTCTTATAACAACTTCATCCTCAGCGATCTCCTCCATAAAGTGAGGGGAGGATATCACCATGCCTCCCACACCTGGGAGGCAAAGTGCTGCTCATAAAAGGGTTTCCAGCTCTAGCTGGTTTGGCTCAGTGGATAGAGCATCGGCCTTCGGACTGAAGGGCCCAGGTTTGATTCCCAGTAGGGGGCATGCAGGAGCAGCCAATCAATGATTCTCTCATCATTGATGTTTCTATCTCTCCCTTTCCCTTCCTCTCTGAAATCAATAAAAAAAATTTTTTTTTTTTTTAGAAAGGGTTTCCAATCACCATGCCTCCCACACCTGGGAGGCAAAGTGCTGCTCATAAAAGGGTTTCCAGCTCTAGCTGGTTTGGCTCAGTGGATAGAGCATCGGCCTTCGGACTGAAGGGCCCAGGTTTGATTCCCAGTAGGGGGCATGCAGGAGCAGCCAATCAATGATTCTCTCATCATTGATGTTTCTATCTCTCCCTTTCCCTTCCTCTCTGAAATCAATAAAAAAATTTTTTTTTTAGAAAGGGTTTCCAGTCACTTTCTTCCAAACTGATATTTACTAAACACTTTGAAAGAACCAATCTAGAATTTTGTACTCTTTATAGAACCATCACTACTCCCTACTCTTTGGTGTGTGTTTCTGAAGTTTTTATCTTAAAACTAGAGGCCCGGTGCACAAATTTGTGCACATTGAATGGAAATTAATTAGAAGAAATATTTTAATACCACTATTCACCCTTTCTCTATAATAGAAGTGTCAACCAAATTCACGATCGACAATGACAGATGGAAACACATGTGTGCGATTGGCGCCAGCAAGAGCTTTATATATATATAGATATAGATAAACTTGCTTAATTAGACCTGCTTTCTGATTTAGCTAAACTTTTTCCAGCCCAGTGAAGCACCCCAACTTCTTTCAGGTAATTGTTAGCAACACAGCAGTAAATATCAACAGGAAGCAGATTATTATTGTAGATCACACAGGGAGAACAAAGGGTAAAATATTTAACTGCAGCAGTGTTTGACTATATTCTGCGCAGTGAGAAAACCTGAAGTCATTTTCAAGGTCCACCATTTCTTTCTTCTTTTCAGTTGGGTCAAGTTTCTAAGCTTTCTAAATCTCCATTTTCTGGGTAATGAAAAGACAATAGGATTCCACTGAGTCTCCTATCTACCTACTCCAGGACTTCTGTGAGGACCAAATGAGATGAGGCACAGGAAAAAGCTTCACAGACATTTGGTTACAGTGTGAAATGTTTCCACCTGGCTATAAAGCAAGTCGTGTTCCTGGGCTGAAGAAACTCCAGGGAAGCTAGTGGCTAGGGAGAGGAAGGCAGGCGTTGCTACGTGACGTCATTACCCGGTGCCCACAGCTGGGCTGGGCTGGGCTGTGGGCCACATTTTGCACCATGGGGTCTCGGCAGTGTCAGCTGCGATTTGGTGGGGTGTCACTCCAGGGTGGTGGTGGGGCCTGTGTTCCACTTGGGGGAAGCCAAGTGTTGCTCTGTGGGCGGCAGGTCTACAGTGCCGTTTCTCTGTCAATGGCCAGTGTGTATCACGGCAGCTCCTGTGTTGAGCGTCTCCCCCCCTGTGGTCAGTGCACGTCATAGACCAGTTGGACGGTTGGACACTTAGCATGTTAGCCTTTTATATATATAGATGGAAGAAAGGTAAAATCTTGGTTCCCAAGTACTATGTACTAACTGCTTATGTCTTTGTTGGATATCAGCAAATTGTCAAATGAGCTGGAAAAGATGGGGAGAAAGGAAACATAAGTCACTCCTAGATATCATTGAGCTTGTGGAGTGATACAAATTAGGGACTACTTCCTATACCATTGAAAAATATGCAAATATTCCAAATCTGATATTCAGATACTATATTCAGATAGTAACTGCTATCTGAATATAAGCAAGGAGAGAAGATAGGTAAGAGCCTCTTGGTTTGTTTTTGGCGTCTACTTCACTTTTTTTCCTTTGTTTTCTTGACTAGTGAAGTCATCTGCATGGTAGAAGTCAGTTACGGGTTTACAGATGCAGAGTGAGGGTAAATTATTATTTATTTCATTTTAAGTTTCTATCATAATTTGTATCTATATGATATAATTCTACTGGCATTCTTCCTTGAGTTTTGCTTTTTTGTATTTGGTGTGTTAATAGCCTTCTTTTGGGTTCTGGCATTTGCAGAATAATTGATCAATCCTCAACTTACCTTTTAGGAAATAACAGCAGGAGAGGACTCTTTCTCCTGTGTGATCCTGTCTCCCCCCAGCAGACTCTGTACTGCAGATAGCTGAGCTCACTTGGCTTATCAGCATCTATACAGACACACAAGACCCTTTATTAGTCTGCCTAACCCAGTGGTTGGCAAATTCATTAGTCAACAGAGCCAAATATCAACACTCCAACAATTGAAATTTCTTTTGTGAGCCAAATTTTTTAAACTTAAACTATATAAATAGGTACATTGTTATTAACTTAATTAGGGTACTCCTAAGGCTTAGGAAGAGCCACACTCAAGGGGCCAAAGAGCTGCATGTGACTCGCGAGCCACAGTTTGCCGACCATGGGCCTAACCGAACCTAATCTAATGTGGAGTTTTTGGTTTGTTAAGTGTTTGAAAATTTGTAAGCATTTCTGAAGCACTTAAACTTGCAGGAGATTTTTCTGAACAATAATCTAGTGTGGCCCGTGCTGTCCTTAATTCATCTACTATCTACCCTTTTCCCCCCCCAAAAAACCCACTGAGAAGTATATGACAATTCCTTAACCATGTTGTGTAGTGCCTCTTACTAGTATACCTGAGAATCAGTAAATTGGTTTTCTTCTCTACTCTAAATCCCTTTTGTTTCCAGTTAAGCTTATTTGTTTTGTTTTGATCTTACCCTTAGATGGTCCTTGTTTGCCATCACTTGTGTAGAGATTGTTTTTATTCTTAACGAAATCTCAAGGCTTTGAGTCTCTCACTGGACCTTTATTTGTGTGTAGGCAAGACACCTACTTTCTCCATCAGGCTGTTTCTGCAATCTTGCTATCACCTTTTGTAGTTTATCCTTATTGTAGCCTTGAGAAGCCACCTCATGCTGCTCCCTTCTTCTGTTTACTCCAGGCCTGTGACAACCATGATTAAAGAAAGGTGAAAGTCTCAAGGCATAGTCCCTCAAAAGTGGAAAAAAGTTCTGGTTCACTGCCCCCTGCTGGGCATGTCTGGCTCTGCCTTGCTCAGTTTGTGTGCATTGTCTCAAGTCATATGGCCGGGTGGGAAGCTTGTTGGGAAACCTCCATTTTTATCCCAGTTCTGTGACCTACAAACTAGGTAGCCATGAACTAGTATCATATCTTATTTATAAAAGTGGATAATATACCCTATCCCCATAAAGAAGGTAGTGTGGGTGAAGTACCTAGCTTGGTGCCTGGCTCATATTAGATATCCAGTTAATGATAATTATTTTTTGAGAGTTTGTTGAAATTATCAAAGAATAGAGAGCATACCAGACAGCCAATACCTGACTGACTTTGGAGTATAGAGAAGTATCAATCCTGCAATATAAATAAATAGTCTTTTAAGTCCCCTTCTCTCCTTCTCTTCTTTTCAAAAGGGGAGAGTGCACCGAAACCTTACGGAATCGGATCAGAGAATTGGAGGCAGAGGGCAAGAAGCTCACAATGGACATGAAGGTGAAAGAAGACCAGCTCAGAGAACTAGAACTGAAAGTCCAGGTAATGGGAGGACCAAAGGCTTTCTCGTACTTGAATTCCTCTTCTGCGTTGATTGGTGGCCTGTGATACAATGTGGAGATGGTGCTTTTTGATGCAGGCAAATCCCATTGCATCTGAAAAGCTCTGTGACCAGAGGAAGCTCTAATCTTGTCCAGCTCATTGATGTCATATTTAACTTAGTCAGATTCTAATACAAGCCAGAAATGTTGATGGTCCTTTGACATGTTTTATACCAGAATTTGAATTACTGTAGATTCATTTTATTTTTCTAGGTTATAGGCCAGATTAGTGTCCTTTGGGATTTCTACATCTCTTATCAGCCCTCACCATCTCTCCATCCCCAGGGAATTGACCATTCTGGTTGCTCTGAGCTTTTCCAGATTGCAGTTCTGAGCAGTACATTGGGAGGAAAGCTGCCAGTGCTGTGAATGTAGCCAGTTTTGGGAGCCATGTGTACTGTGGCAAAGTATTTGGCATAGGCACTTCAAGGGAACATTTAAAATGAATGTCATATATTATAAAGTAACAGTAATTTTTATAAAGTTACAGTAATTTGACTCGTGTGTGGTAAAGGTAGCATCAGAAATGGATGGGAATGGTGAGGAAAAAACAATAAAATTAGAAGGTCATCTCCATCCTATACAAAAAGAAATTCCAGATGAAGAGTTGAATGCAGAAATAAAAAGACATTTTATTTTAAACTAGGTGAAAATATAGTAGAATTTCTTTAATCTTGAAACAGGGGAAGACTTTCAAAAATAATGGAAGAGGTAATGGAAGGAGACTAAACTTTGGGTGATGAGCATGCAATATATAGGTGATGTGTTATAATACTGAAACTTATATAATCTTATTAACCAATGTCAGTCACCCCAAAATTAAATAAGTTAAAAAGTACATTGTAGTAAAAAATATAATGGAAGAAATCACAAAGCAGAAAATATAAATTAGAATAATCAACTGGGGGAGTATGGATATTGCATCAAATATAAATAAGGAATTAATACTCTCGATATATAAATAATTCATAAAAATTGCTAAGCTCAAATATACAGAAAAATAGGCAAAGGATACCAACAGTTAATTCACAGCAGAACTAGAAATGGCTGATAACATATTATTATATCCTTATTAATCATAAGACATAGATTAAAATTGAGTATCATTTATCTCCTGTGAAATTAGCAAAAAATTTTAAGTGATAATATCAATCTGAGTGAGCCTGCAATGAAATAGGCCTCATACATTGCTGGGGAAGTGTAACTTTCTGGAAAGGGTCATGTACTTTTTAAGTATTTTCCTTGTTAGGACTTCAACCTAAGGTAAATATTTTTTAAAGTCTTATTGATGATATATATACAGAGATGTTCATCATGGTGGTAATATAAATGCAAAAAAAAAAAGGAAACAATCTTAACAATAGGTGATTCATTTAATAAATTATGGCACATATATATGTGGGAGTATTATGCAGCCAGTAAGAATTACATTTTCAAAGAACATTTGCGATTATATAAGTTTTTTTTTTAATTATACAAAACTGAACACATACTGTTACCTCATTTATGTTAAAAGATACACATGTGCTTAAAAGACTAAAATAATATGTATCAAATTTTCACAGTGTTGGGATTTGGGGTGATTTTCATTTTCCTCTTTGAACTTTAATATATTTTAAAATTCTCTATAATACGTGTGGATATCTCTTTCAAAATGAAGAAATTAAAATATCTCTATACATATATTTATTGGTTACATTACCAGATGTTTTAAGTGGACTTATTCTGCAGTGTGCCCTATTAAAATAATTAACATTTTTACAATTGTTAGTGCAAATTGAGAGTAGAATTTTGGCAAATTTGATTACAGTATTACAGCAACATTTGCAACTGGCAGCAAGGAAAACGTTCTTTTTGGTTCTGAATTAAGCTTGTAAGAAAGTGTCTTGTTTGGAGACAGAAAAACCCAACATAGTCAGATTTATCTAAAATGTTTTTGTATGTGCACATCGCCATACAAATACATTTTGCCCTCTAAGTGGTGGGTCTAAACCCATAGAATACTAGCATTCTGTGTTCTAGGGGCCAGGTCAATAATAGCGGGATTTTATTTGTGATTTCAGGCTAATTTGTAGACCGATGCCAAAACTATCTTGTAACATTGCTGCTTTGATGATATTGATAGGAGCTTCGGAAGTATAAGGAAAATGAGAAGGACACTGAGGTGTTAATGTCAGCTCTCTCAGCCATGCAAGATAAAACACAGCACCTGGAGAACAGCCTGAGCGCAGAAACGAGGATCAAGCTCGACCTGTTCTCCGCACTGGGGGACGCAAAGCGGCAGCTCGAGATTGCCCAAGGTAGGAGGACAGCGGGCCCCCAGGGGAGGTGGTGTGGCTGAGAATGCACAAGGACGAGAGAGCATATCAGTTTTCTCCTTAATGGTTTAAGCGCCCAGCATACAGTTTTGCTGAATTAGAGAACTGCAGAGTCACTCAGAGGTGCTGGTGCAGCAGTACTTACAGGGTCTGTGGGAACATGGAGAGAGGCGGGGACGAAGCCAGTCTGGGGAGTCAGAGGGCTCAGGGAAGCTGATGTCTGAGCTGGGTCTTGAATGATGAGAAAGGGTTAGCCCAGTGAAGAAGCAGTAGAGCGGAGTGAGGACTAGAGAGGCATATAACGGAAGCAGCAGCTTGAGCGAGGCCAGGGAAGCTAGGGGCCTGATGTGTTCAGAGCTGCAGCTGGCTGTGCTTGGCCGGAGAAGGTTACAGTCGAAGTGGTGAGAGGAGAGTCTGGAGAACTGGCTGTTCACTCAGCAGGTATTTATTAAGACCTACTGTGTGCCAGGCATTGTGAGAATCCCCGAGGGAACAGACAGTAACAGACATTTTGGTCTTAGGGACGCATTTACTCTCTTAAAATCATTGAGTACCCAAAGATGTTTTTATAAAAACCGGGTTATATCTATCAACATTTATCTATTAGAAATGAAAAGTTCAAACATGTATTTCTTCATTCATTTTAAAATAACATAAACATATTACTTGTTAACATAAATAACATTTTTATGAAAAATAACTATTTTCAAAAAATTGTAATGAGAAAAGTGACATTGTTTTACATTTAGCAAATCTCTCGTTTCTGGCTTAATGAAAGATAATTCCATTCCCATCTCGTTCTACATTCAGTCTGTTGTAATTTCACTGGCCATGTTGTTTCTGGAAGACTTTTCTATGTCCATGAGGGAATGAGTGTGAAGAAGGCCAATCATGCCTTAGTGCGATGGACCCTGTGGATCCTGTGAGAGGGCAAGCCACGCAGCAAGGCAAGGCCTACTGCCCTCAGAGAGAGGAGAGGGCGTGAAAGGCGAGAGGAGATGCTGGGTGGCTTCATGAGGGAGGGGACTCAGCTTTGAAGGGTGACTTCTGAGAGCAGAGAACGGCAGGGAAGAACATTGCTACCTGAGGGAACAGTGAAAGCGAAGGAAAGAAAGTGTTGGGAATTTCAGGTGAGCAGACCAGTGACCTCAAGGTGGGGGGCCTGGCAGAAGAGAGGGGGAGATCAGGAGGACCATGAGTGAAGCCTCCTAGAGAACATATTCCCCTGATTTTCAGGAGGAGGGGTGAGAGGTTCTGGCGTTGTTTTGGAAGTCTCTTTCCAGTAGCTGTGTGAAAGATGGATTGGAAAGACAGTGGAGGCAGGGAGGCCATTTAGGAGGCTACCACTGTCCTAGCTAAGAGTGATGAGTGGGGGAGCAGGATGCCCAGACGGGAGGGAAGGATAAAGGTGCCAGAACCAAGAAAGAGCAGGAAGGTGTGAAGAGTGAAAAGAGAGTGAGTTTGGTTCGGGATGTTTCCATGTGGAGTTGCTTCCTGGACACCCCGGTAAAAAGAGTTCATCAGTCATTGGGAGTTTGGGCCTAAACTCCAGAGAAAGGACCAAAACCCCTGTGGGTGGGGGTGGGATATAGAAGCTACGAGAAGTTAGCGAAGCCATAAGAGTGGCTTGGAATGGCCCAGCTGGTAGAGCAAAAAGAGAAGGGAGTTGAGAATCAGGCTTATTAATCTGTGGACTCAGGGAAAGCATTTGAAAAGAAGGTTCCAGGGATCCTGCTAAGGCTGAACTTCTGAGCATACACTGGCTTTTTGCCTGCTTGGCCCAGCTCCCTGGGAAGTGGCCACTTCTCTCTGCAGCATCCCGTTTACTCCGATTTGCCAGCGTGGCAGAGATTCCCCCTGCAGTGAGGCAGCACCTGGTCTCCAAGTAGCTGAGGGGAGCTTGGCCTGTCAGCCCAGGAATTCTTGTAAAGCAACAGAGAAGCAGAGAGAAATGTCTTTTTCAAAAGCTCTGGGAATGTTTGCATATTACTGATTAAAGACATCAAATTTAAATCTGTGTAGAAAAAAAGATCCAGTGGCTCATATATCAGATGCCGTAGGAATTTTATTCATCTGAGGCTAATTGTGTTAAAAGGGAAGGAGGGTTTTGTGCTTACTTAAAGCTGAGGAGACATGAAGGAAGTCCCAGGGAGCAGGTTCTTTCCATGGCTCTGTGCTGCTGCCTTTCCCACTACTTCCCTTCACTGTCATGCTCAGAATATTCTAATAAGAATCCAACTTTGTAATTCAAATCAAACCCCTGTGTTGCTTTTCTCCTTCCTACTATCTATATCATTTGATTCATCCTGGTTTCAAAATGACTTTCATCTCTGCTACATCCTTTTAAAAACTATGCCACCAAGGGCAGCTACATTTTAAATATGTTACCATCTTCCTCAGGACGTGGAATGAGTGCAACTCAAATGCAACCTCCTTCTTTTCTGAGCATTTAAATTTCTGAAGTGCTGTTCCTAAGTGTTCTTCCTCTAGTGGACCAGGGAGCTTCAAAGAATGATGGACATTGCATGGGCTTTGGAACGAAGGGTCCTGGGTTGACATCCTGCTCTATCTCTTAATAACCGGGCAAGATGCATAACTTGCAGCGCCTCAGCTTTGTACTGGGCTGGGCACTAGGGATACTGTAATGAGAGAAAAAAAAAGTGGATAGTCCCTGCCCTCATGGAGCTCATGGCCCAATGGAGAGATGACGAACACAAGTCATCACCTACGTGAATAGTTGCAAGAGAGATGGAAGAATGTGTAGGCAGGAGTGCAGACTCGAGCCAGACTGCGTAGATTTGAATCCTGGCTCTGTATTCAACCTCTGTATACCTGTTTCCTCATCTATAAAATGGATGATGCTGATAATAATTTCTGCCTGATAGGGTTGTTGTGATAAATAAATGAGTTTATATGTGGAAGTACTTAGAACAGTGTCTGGCACATATGTGTTAGCTAATATAATTATTACTAGAGGCCCAATGCATGAATTCATGCACCAGCTGTGTCCCTTGGCCTGGCCTGTGGGATCCGCCGAAACCGGCTCTCCAACGTCCCCTGAGGGCTCCCGAATTGTAAGAGAGGGCGCAGGCCAGGCTGAGGGACCCCATCAGTGCACGGGGCTGGGGAGGGACACGGGCTGTTGGCCAGCTGGGAAGGGACCGCAGGAGGGCTCCAGGGCATGTCTGGCCTATCTCGCTCTGTCCTGATCAGCTGGACCCCAGCAGCAAGTTAACTATCAGTCAGAGTGTCTGCCCCCTGGTGGTCAGTGTCTGTCATAGCGACTGGTTGGTCAACTGTCTGCCCCCTGGTGGTCAGTGCACATCATAGCAAGTGGTTGAGCGGCCTTAGCATGTCATTAGCATATTATGCTTTGATTGGTTGAACAGATGATCAGAGACTTAGCATATTAGGTTTTTATTATATAGGGTCATTATTACAAAAAGTAAAGTGACAGAAAGAAAAGTTTAGAGTGTGTTGAGAATCTATGAGTTGAGGGGATAGGGTCTGATTTAAATGGGAAAATTAGGGAAAGCTTTGTAAGGAAGTAGAAATAGAAATCCCAGGAGTTAACGCAGAGAGAGCAAGGGAAATAGCCCTGAGGCAGGCATCGCTGCTTGGATGAGAAACTAAGTGTAGTGAGGGAGGGTGTCAAAGGCTCAGCCCATGGCAAACTGGGCAGTCAATTTGAGTCACTTGAGAGCCCCCGTGCAGCAGCCAGAGCCAGAGCTCCATTTATTTTCTATATGAGGACCTGGGGCAGTTCTGAGGCCTTAGTTGTTCTGTATTTCTTGGTCTGACACCCAGAGATAGTCCACCCTCCCAGAAAAATACTGCAGCTCAAGAGGGAGAGCCATAGTTTAAAGGCATTCCCTCTTAGGCTGCCATTGGTGACTGCCATGCTCAAAACATGGCTCCTGGAAATTAACCTCTTTGCTTAGTCACACCTACATAGAGGGAATCCCTTTTCACTGTGAAACATGGCCCTCAGGCCAAATCTGGCTGCTGCCTATTCTTGTACCATCCATTGGCTAAGAATGGTTTCTATATTCTTCCATGGCTTAAAAAACACACACACAAACATGACAAAGACAGTATGTGGCTCACACACCTGAAATATTTACTATTTGGCCCTTTACAGGAAAGTTTGCCTACCCTTGCAAACCCTTACATCACAGCTGAGTCACACCCACTTGGGGCTGGCCTAGGAGGGCATTGTGTTGGGTTAGCCCTCCCTTCCCACTAATGGTGGGTCTTTGATCTTCCAGGACAAATTCTTCAGAAAGACCAGGAAATCAAGGACCTAAAACAGAAGATAGCCGAAGTCATGGCCGTCATGCCCAGCATAACGTACAGTGCCGCCACCAGCCCCCTGAGCCCGGTTTCCCCCCACTACTCTTCCAAATTTGTGGAGACCAGCCCCTCTGGACTCGACCCCAACGCCTCTGTTTACCAGCCCATGAAGAAGTGAAGACCAGCTGTGTTTCACCCAACAATGTGGTTACCAGAAGGCATTGCGAAGAAGCATCTCTGGCAGTCAAGATAACAAAAAGTTTATATTGTATTTTGTGGGACTGTATATGTTGTCATTTTTAAAAAGGGGGGAAGATAACTCCACATCTGATTAGAGCTGCCCATCAGTTTTTCTTGTAAATTTTTAGAAGACCTCACAGAACTTTGCAGTTTATTTTTCTCGGCCAATGCATTAAAACCATTCTTGGATTTCAAGTAGCCAATTTTGCCTTTTATGTAATCTTACAGTTTCCTCTTGAAGAAAGAAAAAAAAGGGGGGTTTTGCTTCTCAATCCTCTATTTTTGTTTTGTTTCGTTCCAAAATAAGCAAAACCTGCACATTGGATCCATGTGGGGTGATAATGAAAACTTTGTTTTTAAGAGTGAAGGAGTTAAATAACCTAACACAGTTTTGATTGTATAGTTGAATTCAAGAAGGTGATTCTTAATATTACAGAAAACAACATTTGATTACCCCTCTAAGGACCAAACAAATTGAAAGAGTGTCATTTAAGCTGAGGGGAGAGACTCAGGCAATGAGACTAGATGTGTTTGAAATGTTTCTATTCCCATCAGTGTGTTTAGACCTAGAAAATTGCTAGCGGCAGTCTTGTTCACAGTGCCTTGGGAAAAGACATTTCAAGAGGAAACTTGATGATTTTAGACTATTTTCCCCCTTCGTCATCATCTATCTTCTATCTGTATCGAGCTCACTGCGGATCCTGCTGTAAAACTGGTGGGTAGCTGGGCTGTTCGTTACCACCACGACCAGCACTTCCTTTCCTGTCATAGAAAGCTCCACAGTGTTCTGGATTTGTCTAAAATCCAGCACCTTGGGAAGGTGAGCTGGGTGGTGTTTGTGTACGTGAGGCTGCAATGACAGCTAATAAAAGCTGCAGTTCTAGGTTCTTCTGTTTTTGTTTTGTTTCGTTTTCATTTCATTTCACTTAACTGTGCTTTTCACTCTTCATCATCTTATGTTTGATGATTTAAAACAAACTTGACTATTCCTCAGCTCTTGTGATTAGGAGGGTTTTTTTTTGTTTTGTTTTGTTTTGTTTAAAAAATTCTAAACTCAAAACTCTGCACAAAGATTTCAGTTTCAAGTGTATATTATACATTGATAGAAAAGTGTTTGCACTGGCAATTTTTGGAAGTGTTTAAGAAGCGGGGGGGGGGGGGGGGAGGGACTGGGAGAGGGAGGGGCAAAGCAAAATTGTATTTGGAAACTAGGAAAATTAAGAAACCAAATAGATTGGTTTTGCTTCCTTGCCATGGATTCTGGAAGGACATAGTTCTTCTAAAATTTCCTGTTAATTGGCATGTACGTCTCATTTAAAGAAAATTAAGTAGGACAAGCAAGTCAGCAAAATAGAAGTATTAAAAAGAATCATCCTTTTAAACACAGATCTTATTTTGGGATTTAAAAAAAACTTCTAGCTTTAGCCAGGTGTGCATGTTGCTGCCATTTTGCATTTTTGAATCATCTTGTGTAATTGTCACCATGAAAGTGTTACTCAGAATTGTCATAGATTTTTTTCATCTTTGTGCAAAAACATGGAAAATTGTCACTGACTTTGTGTTGAGGTTTCCCCCATTTTGCTGCCTTTTGGGACACTATTTTCGTTAAATACTTGGTCTTGGCTGCATTTTTTTTTTTTTCCTGTGGGGTTCAAAAGAATAAACATTTTCTTACAGATAAACTAGTTTTCTGCCTTTTTAACTTTTTAGGAGGGCACAACAAGTTTGATTGTTCTGAATGAACCTTAGATTATTGCTCTTGTTCTCTCCTCATCTCAGCTTCCTGTCAGGTGGCCGTGTCCAGCAGACACAAGATTTGGGGTGAATCCATTTAGGTGGCTTCACCTCACGTCTTACTTAAGACATCTCCATTCTCATTCTCTTTCCCTCCCTCTTCCTCCCCCCATCCTTCCTCCCTCCCTCCCTGCTACTCTCCCTCATCCCTCTTTCTTTTTTCTTTTTAAACTAGAGGCCCAGTGCACGAATTCATGCACCAGTGGGGTCCCTTGGCCTGGCCTGCAGGATTGGGCTGAAACCGGCTCTCCAACATCCCCCGAGGGGTCCTGGATTGCAAGAGAGCGCAGGCCAGGCTGAGGGACCCCACCGGAGCACAATTGGGGCCCGGGAGGGACTGCGGGAGGGCTCCAGGGCGTGTCCAGCCCGTCTCACTCAGTCCCAATCTGCCGGACACCAGCAGCAAGCTAACCTACTGGTCGGAGTGTCTGCCCCCTGGTGGTCAGTGCACGTCATAGTGAGCATTTGAGCTGCCTTAGCATATCATTAGCATATTACCCTTTGGTTGAACAAACGACCGGACACAGCATATTAGGCTTTTATTATATAGGATCTTTGTTCAAAATATTACATATGTCCTCTTTTTACCCCCATTGATCCCCTACAGCCCACCCCGCCCCCCACCCCAGGCCTTCAGTATCCTCTTGTCTCTGTCCATGGGTTATGCATATATACATACAAGGTCTTTGGATGATTACTTCCCACTCACCCACCCTCCTCCGCCTTCCCTCCGAGATTCCACACTCTGTTCCCTGCTTCCATGATTCTGGGTCCACTCCGTTCATCAGTTTATTTTGTTAAATGGATTCCACATATGAGTGAGATCATGTGATACTTGTCTTTCTCTGACTGACTTATGGGTTATGCATATATACATACAAGGTCTTTGGATGATTACTTCCCACTCACCCACCCTCCTCCGCCTTCCCTCCGAGATTCCACACTCTGTTCCCTGCTTCCATGATTCTGGGTCCACTCCGTTCATCAGTTTATTTTGTTAAATGGATTCCACATATGAGTGAGATCATGTGATACTTGTCTTTCTCTGACTGACTTATTTCACTTAGCATGATACTTTCCAGGTCCCTCCAGGCTGTCTCAAAGGATTAGAGATCCTTCTATTTTACTGCTGCATAGTATTCCACGGTATAAATGTACCACGGCTTTTTTATCCACTTGTCTACTGATGGGCACTTGGGCTGTTTCCAGATCTTAGCTGTTGTAAATCGCTCCCTCCCTCTTTCTCTCTGGTGACTGGTTAGAACCAAGGCTGACTTGTCCTCCTGTCCTAAAAAAACCAAGTTAGCGGGGCTGGAAGGTAGTCGGTGAGACAATCTTGAGAGCAAATCTCCTTCCCATTTTCCAGAACCTTGTAGGCACACGTTGTGACCAGGACCCTGTTGGGTTTGCTCCTAATGTGATCCACACGAACCGCCAAAGGAACCTCTCCCAAGCCTCCCGTTCCTGGAGGCTTTGCTTTGTCTTCCGAGAAGCCAGCGCCCCTCTCAGCCCTGTTTTCCTCTCTCGGCCATTGTTACCATTGGTCTTGGCATCTCACCTATGTCCCTGTTGCTGGGTAGCCTCCCTAAGTCTCCGCCATTTAGGGTCTTGCAGACACACCACACAGTACCTCGAGCAGAGTTCCCAGGGGAAGCACTTCAGTTTGGCTTTATTACCTTTGCCGACCCTGCAGAAATGTCTGCCTATAGCGTTCTCGAACACAGCATGTCTTTTCCACCAGGGAAATCTCCAGTTGTCATCTTTGTTTTTTTGTTTTTTTTAATCCTCACCCAAGGATATATTTCCATTGATTTTAGAGAGAGTGGAAGAGAGAGGGAGAGACAGAGAGAAACATTGATGTGAGAGAAACACATCGAATGAGACAGAGAGAAACATTGATGTGAGAGAAACATCGAATAGTTGCCTCCTGCATGAGCCCCGACCAGGGCCCAGTCTGGAGAGGAACCTGCAACCGAGGTACATGCCCTTGACCAGACTCGAACCTGGGACATTTGGTCTGCAGGCCGATGCTCTACCCACTGAGCCAAACTGGACAGGGCCGTCTTTGTTTCTTTCTTTTTTTTTTTTTTTCCAAAAATATCTCTTTATTGATTTCAGAGAGGAAGGGAGAAGGAGAGAGAGAGAGATAGAAACATCAATGATGAGAGAATCATTGATCAGCTGCCTCCTGCACACCCCCCACTGGGAATTGAGCCCACAACCCAGGCATGTGCCCTTGGCTGGCATCGAACCTGGGACCCTTCAATCTGCAGGCTGACGCTCTATCCACTGAGCCAAACCAGCCAGGGCCGTCTTTGTTTTTTTAGGCCCATCATACAATAGTCCCATGTCTTAGTACTTTAGAATTTCTTACGTGCCATAAAGCAGTGTTTGCCATTCTGGATGGTTAGGTATTTACCTTAAGAGCAGGCAGAGTGTGTGTTGACCGGCCAGACAACCTCTTACTGACGTCTCCCAACTTGACATAAGGAAGAAGCGATCCTGAGTGTCCATTCTTGCGGTGACCATCTTTCCAAGAGGCCCTGCAAGATGAGAATGAACAGCTCCTCTTGGCCCCTGGCCAGGGGGAAAGGAATGGTCCTTTCTCTAGGACAGTGATGGTGAACCTTTTGAGCTCGGCGTGTCAGCATTTTGAAAAACCCTAACTTAACTCTGGTGCCGTGTCACATATAGAAATTTTTTGATATTTGCAACCATAGTAAAACAAAGACTTATATTTTTGATATTTATTTTATATATTTAAATGCCATTTAACAAGGAAAAATCAACCAAAAAATGAGTTTGCGTGTCACCTCTGACACGCGTGTCATAGGTTCGCCATCACTGGGCTATGGCAAGGTGCCTGGGAGGGCTGAGCCTTTCTAAGCTGGTCTTAGATCGCTTCTTACAGAACCCACCCAATACCAGAGGGAGCGGAAATGATGAACCGGAAACCTACCCCAAAGCCAGGTAAGTGAAGTTCAAGTAGTAAACTGTTTTCACTTGGGCCACAGTAGCTCAACCGCTGAGGTTAAAGGGCCTCTGAGACCCATAAAGGTCTGGTTTCCTGTGACTCTCAGTGACGTTTCTTGCTGAGCTGGCTTCTTCACCGGCCAGCAGCACTTGCCCAAGGGCAGCCCCCACTCTAAGGGTCTAGTCTGTTGCAGGCCAGCAAGCCCTCTCGACCAGTGGTTCTCAACCTTCCTAATGCCGCGACCCTTTAATACAGTTCCTCATGTTGTGGTGACCCCCAATTTCATTGTTACAAATTGAACATAATTAAAGCATAGTGATTAATCACAAAAACAATATGTAACTATATATGTGTTTTCTGATGGTCTTAGGCGACCCTTGTGAAAGGGTCGTTTGACCCCCAAAGGGGTCGCGACCCACAGGTTGAGAACCGCTGACAGAGATGAGCGTCTGCGCCCAGCTCTGCCGCCCCCTGCTCTGTGACCTCTCTTAACCTCCCTAGGTAGGTGCTGTTTCCTTACCTTCCACGAGTAGTATTCCTGCTGGAAGGAGTTACTATGGGAACAGGGTGACATGCACAAGTGCTCTGCAAATGATCCAGCGCCTCCCTGGTGGAAGTCCAGAACTGTAGCCTCAGAGTGAAGGTGGGACAGGGACCTGGTGAATTCCTGTTCCTGGGGCAGCTCCACCCCCACAGCCTGACTCCTAAGTGGAGCTCCTCAAACGTGTGCGATCTGCAGCTTCACTTTGGGCATCAGCATCTCTGGGACCCCTTTCCCAGACACCCACCCCAATCTGAGTCTGTATTTCAACAAGATCTCCAGGTGACTCGGTGGCTTATTAAATGTTTGGAAGCCCTTGTGCGAGCGGCTTTCCTAACTAGGAAATAGGCCTCTGTGATCCATCTCAGTCAACTTTTAATGGCAACGGTTACCGAATTCCCCCGGGCAAACTGAATGTGGGGAGGAGGGAAGAGGATATGAGAACAAAGAACTGGATGGGAGCCAGCATCCTGGTGGAAACCCCCGGGATGCCTGCCTCACCTAGACGGGGAGGTGGAGGCAACTAGAAAAGGCCTCAGTCCAGTTTTTTTTTAAATGGCCCAATGGGAGACGTATGAGGAAACAGATGACCCCGTAGCACTCAGCCAATGAGGAATGGGAGGAGGGGCTGAATAAATAGGCTGTGTTCGCTACCCCAGGTGTGCCTGTGCCACCGGATGGACACCCGCTCTCGAGAACTTACTAAAAGTCTCGTTTTCGCCATACTTCTGCCTCAGACAGGTGAGCATTTCTCACACTAACCTGAAGGCTCCACACTGTCACTCTCTTCCAGTTCAGAGAAAGCCAACACTCAGGCTCTGAAAATTCAGAATTCAGAGCTTCATTGAGGGGGGGCCCTGGAGAGGAAGAACTCCTTAGGGTTAATACATGTTGCTCATTGTGTTGCTCTCTCCTCCCCATTAGAATGCAGGCTCCGGGAGGGCAGAGACCTTCTGCTTTTTTACTGCTGTAACCCCAGCAATGACTGCCACACAGGAGGGATTCAATAAATACTATTGAATGGGTAAGGTTAATTACTAGGCTAGACATGTAATCTGAAATAATGTATCTTTTTTAAAAATATATTTTATTGATTTTTTGAGAAGGGCGAGGGAGAGAGAGATGGACACATCAATAGTGAGAGAGAATTATCTATCGGCTGCCTCCTGCACATCCCCTACTGGGGATCGAGCCTGCAACCCAGGCATGTGCCCTTGACTGGAACCGAACCTGGGACCCTTCAGTCCACAGGCCAATGCTCTATCCATTGAGCCAAACCAGCTAGGGCTGAAATAATGTACCTTAACTGAATCAGAGCATTTCTGTGATTGTTCTAGTGAAAAATAGAACTGTTTGTGGAAGGAGAGGGGGACATACTTATCGTGACGTCTTTCATCTGCCCATCTCTGGTTTCTGCTGAAACCTTGTTTTCCTTATCAAATTTTCTCTGCCAACTCCTGCTCAACGTAGCCAGGTGCAAAGATTCCCCAGCAGCTGGATTTACTGAGAATAATTACTTCTCTGTCAGGCAGCCTGCTGGGGGCCTATCCATGCTTCACCGAGTTGGAGCCTGAGACCAGATTTGCCCACGTGCTGGCCCCGCTGCATCTTGAGTCAATGTGGGGCGTTTTCATTCGCTAGCAATTGAATGAGAAAGCATTTCCTCCAGGAGGGTGTCTGGTTAAGTGAATGTCTCAAGGGTCTCCTTCCATCTGCCCAGGGGGCCACACCTTTTTCTGGCCTCCCTCATTCGTTGGGCTTACTTTGTTCCTGCTTTATTCTATCTCAATGGTTGTTTTTCATTCCTTTGCCTTTGCCTGAGGTCCAAGTCTTACATCCCCTCTGGATGGGCTTGCTAGGGTTCTGGAATCACCCTGTTATTACACCTCTGGTCTCTCTCCTAAGAATCCCAGGCTTAGCATCACACACACGTGTGGCCTTTTAAGCCCCATCCAAGAAGCCCGGACTGCTTTCCTCTGGGAGACCGTCCATTCTGCCCCTGTTCCCTAGCTCTGCCGGCTCCAGACATCTTAGGGTTGAGAAGGAGATGAGACTGAGTGTGGCTGAGGGACCTCTAGGAGGCCCGGCCCCAGTGCCTTCAGCATCACCAGTTTTCCCCATTCCCTTCTCTTTCAGCCTCAGACCTATGGTGACACATGATCAGGTACCAGGTCCATACTCATCTGGAGAAATCGTTCCCAAACGTCAGGGTTCACCAGAACTGCCCGAATGGGCTCCACCTGCAGTTTCTGTCTTAGGAGGTCTGGGGTGAGGCCTGAGAAGTTGTGTCTCTAACAAGTTCCCAAGTGAAGCTTAGATCCTGGGACCCCACTTTGAGAACCACTGACTTAAAGAGGAAGGGCTGGCCCTGGGGCCCAGCCCCACCTGAAGCCATCCCCTGCAGCTGCCACCAGAGGGCACATGCAGCCTTAGGGAAGGTCTTTTCTCACCTCCAACAGCAGCCAGCTGAGGTTCTTCCTTAAGATTTCTTTCTCTTTAACTGTAATTTTTGTTACTATGTATTAGGAAGAAGAAATATGGATCTAAAAAATAACGTGGAGCCCTGACTGGTTTGGCTCAGTGGATAGAGCGTCGGCCTGCGGACTGAAGGGTCCCAGGTTCGATTCCGGTCAAGGGCATGTACCATGGTTGCGGGCACATCCCCAGTAAGGGGTGTGCAGGAGGCAGCTGATCGATGTTTCTAACTCTCTATCCCTTTCCCTTCTTCTCTGTAAAAAATCAATAAAATATATATTTTAAAAAATAAATAAATAAAAATAAAAAATAACGTGGATTCTCCTAGTCTGTCTCTGGTAAGTATCACAGGCCTGCTGGACCAGTCTTTCGAAGGTACTGACTATCTCCTTCATTTCTTGAAGCTTTCAAGAAACGGAGCTCTGTTCCCGAGGGAGACTCCCGGGGCCGCCTCCCTCAGCCACCGAGGAGGGACTTCCTTCCAGAGCGTCCTGGAATCACTCCGTATTCAGAACCCAAGGGGCAGTTAAGGTTATGTTTTCATATTCTTTATACTTTACCATTTGTTCCATGTTTTCTACAATAAATTTAATATTACTTTTATAGCAGAAAACAATAATGATTTTAAAACACATTTTAAATGTAATTAAAAGCCAAACCAAATAATAATTTTTTAAAAAAGCCAGCAATAACCCAAGGGGGGACTTGGGGTGAGCAGCTGGGGGTAAAGTTCCCCAGCTGGAACTTGCCCCCACTCTCCTGCTTGGTGGTTCTACCCAGTGTCTACTGGGGGTGGGGTGGTGGGATCAGAGTAGGTTCCGTGCTCAGGACGACCTGGCTGGAACCAGGGAACAGTTACCTGTGAGGGCTCTGTCCCCTCTACAGTTCACCTGTTGAAGCGTGAGGCCTGATGCCCCCCTGAGCACAGCACCAAGCCACATCCACACCAGGGCTTCCGGGGCCAAGCGGGTGGAGCAGGCCTAAGATATTCAAACTCAGAGCCTTTGCAGCCTAGAGGTTCCTCCTTAGTGGTCTGTAGACATATTTTATTTGACCTGCATAGAATTGAATAAGTTTGAGCTAACATTGAAAAATTGGGAGATTTCACATTATCCAGATTTTTGTTTTCTGCCAAAAAATCTGCAGATCTGGCGTCAATGCTCTGCAGAGCTGGGAGCAGTGGGCCTCAGGTCTCCACCGTGGTTGCTCACTAGATCCACATGGGGAGTTTTTAGAAGTGCCATCCCCAGGGCCTGCCCCCAGAGAGTCTGGTTTAACTGGGCTGGGGGAACTCTGGGCTTTTTTCTTTCTTTTTACTCCCTAGGACAGCGGTTCTCAACCTGTGAGTCGCGACCCCTTTGGGGGTCGAACGACCCTTTCACAGGGGTCGCCTAAGACCATCGGAAAACACATATATAATTACATATTGTTTTTGTGATTAATCACTATGCTTTAATTATGTTCAATTTGTAACAATGAAATTGGGGGTCACCACAACATGAGGAACTGTATTAAAGGGTCGCAGCATTAGAAAGGTTGAGAACCACTGCCCTAGGAGTTTATAATGAACAGCCAGGATTGAAAAACTGGGCACTAGAGAGGAATAAGAGAAATCTTCAGTCCTGGCTGGGGCCTGGGGCCTCAGGCCTCAGAGGATGTGCCATGGGTGTCTGTGGATTGGGGTGGGGGCCTGGACTTAGGTGCTCTTAGCTGGCCAAATTGAGATGTGAGGGTAGCTGGCTGTCTGCCCCCCTTCTCCTTGGAGACCCTCGCTGGCTCGCTTCTTGCTTTCTCTTCTCTCCGCTGGGCTTCCCTCCAGGTCCTTATCCTGGATTTTCCTTGCCAACCACATTTCTCACACTGACCAGTTTAGTTATTAGCCCTCCAATTTCCAAAAAGAGACTCTGTTAGCATCACCTCAAATGTGTTGTTATCGTGTGTTCTTTTTGTCTGAAGTTTTTTATATTGTAAGCCATAGAAACAGCCTATGGCCGGTATAAACCCCAAAGGGAACTGAGTGGAAAGGGAGGGGGTGGGCGCATATAGGGTGGTCTAGGAGCTGAGAAGCCCGCTGGGAAAGACAGGAGTTAGTACTTGGGCTCTCGCAGGGGCCTGGGCCCACTCCTGGGGTGAATGGGTCCATGACCCCGTCTCTCTCAAGCAAGAGTTTTGGGAGACTGTAATAGACCTGAATTATTGTTCCCAATTATTCTCTCCACCCCCAGTGAGAGGATTAAACATCCGCCCTCCTGGGTGGGGGGACTGGCTCAGGGAATGTGAGTGGACATCCCCTTCGCCAGATCTGAGCAGAAGCTTCACCTGCACCTGGGGGACTCGGGTTAGCCTCTTGCTCTCTCTGCCAGGGGAACAGTGTTTCCTTGGTCCGGGCCACGCTGGCTGAGAGCTGAGCAGAGCCAAAGCCCACCCTCAGACCTGTGAGCAAAAAAATGCATGTTGCTGGTATAAGCCACTGAGATTGGGGGGCTATTTGTTACCGCAGCAAAAGCTGACCAATGTAAAGAGAGGCTAAGCTGGAGTCCTACGCCCCCCCATTGGCCGAACTCTGGGGTGGAGAGCAGGAGCCTTAGGAAGGAGATGCAGGGCCCCTCAGCTTCCAGGTACCCCGCCCCCTCCGGCTGCATGCATCAACAGAGGCTGTTACGGAAAAGGAACCCAGGCCCCACAGGCTGGGAGCCAGGAAGCCACACCAGGAGTTCCAGTGGCCAAAGCCCAAGGCAATGAGTCCTACCCCTCCTGCCCCCAAGGCCCCGTCATTATCTTCCTCTCCCATGAGCTCCGTTTTAAGAATTTTACCAACAAACAAAAGTAACCACATGTATAATTTGTGACTACTAATATTAGTCCAGGGCGTAACTTCTGATTGATGGCCGTGGCCGTGGAGGTGAAAAGCGAGAGAATTCCTCCTTTCAAGTCACCTGGGCAGCCTCTTTGAAATGTCAAAATAGCTTTGGGAGTGCGTGTGACACCTTCCCAGGCCTTTACTGGTATGTATCTGCCCCGCCCCCACCAGTGGGAACTCACAGCTCCTGAGAGTGCATACTTCCAGCAGCCACCGCTGGAGCCCAGTGTGTCCTCAAGACTCAAAGGAACGGCCCCCGAGGGGCACTTCAGGCATCGTGGCAGGCGTCTGGGGCCTTCTGTGGGGGAGGCCCAGGGGTGAGGCTGCTCTGGAGACCCAGGGGCCCCGACTTGGGATAAACTGAATTCCTTGTGAGAGCAGAGGGGTTTGGTGTGACACTCCCCCGCCCCCAGGGTGCTCTCTGTTGTACAGCCGTTGAGCCAAGTCACCTAAGCTCTGTGCCTCACTGTCTTCATCTGTCAAATGGGAACGATGCACATAGTCCCCAGCACACTGTGTTGCTGTGAGAATCAGCGAATCTGCACCTGCCAGGCACTGTGGCTAAGATCTGGGGCAGTGGACAGAGATGAATGGGCTCTGGGCTCTGCCTAGAAGAACGAACCTTCTGGTGTGGCAGGCGGTCAAGAGTTAAAACCCAGTGGAGGAGAACCATGTATATGGAAAGTCTGCTGTACAGATGTGGGGTGACAGGGGGTGGCGAGCAGCTGCTTCCAGAGCTGGGCTGATGGAGGCGGGGAGCAGGAGCTGACACCATGTCCCCGGCTGTTTCCAGTATGTCGAGTTGGCACGGAAAACATTTGGAATGGGCTCCAGTTGTTGCTGATCCGAGCCAGACGGAAGAGGGAGGAAAAGCCGCCACCAGGGAGCCCAAGGTTTTGGGTAAATAGACAGATAAAAGTTAAGGGTCAGGAAAAAAAAATTAAGGGTCAGGGAAGAATGGAACAACTTGTATCTCAGGCATTTTCCCCCTAAAATACTATCTTAATTTTTAAAAATTATGTGAAATAACATATAAAGGTAATTCTTTAGAATTTTATCTTTTTTTAAAAAGAGTTCTTTCAAATCATTTTCATAACCTGGCAGGGAGTCAAAATATGAAGAGAAGATTCAAACTTAGTCCCTTTAAGCGGGATGCTACCATGATGGCTTCGCGCAAGCATGACCAAAGGTAATGGCGACACCGGATTCCAAGGAGCCAGGGTGGGAAGAAGGCTCCAAGGCTCACAGACTGGAAAGCTTGGTTTCGGGAAGTCTCGGAGGGGTTGCAGGTGGCAGGAGAGAAGTGCAATTTAAGGGACCCTCGGAGTACAGGGCACGGTTGCTGGGTCATCAGCACTTTGAAATGTTTATTTTTTAAAATTTACTTTAAATGTAGTATATACATATTACTCAGTCTTTTTTTTCCATAAATTTTTATTGATTTCAGAGAGGAAGGGAGAGGGAGAGATAGAAACATCAATGATGAGAGAGAATCATTGATTGGCTGCCTCCTGCACACCCCACACTGGGGACTGAGCCCGCAACCCTGGCATGTGCCCTTGACCAGTAATTGAACCTGGGACCCTTCAGTCCGCAGGCTGACGCTCTGTCCACTGAGCCCAACCAGCCAGGGCATTGAAATGTTTCGTGATGGTGATTCAGTGTGGAGAGTATCTGTCGTCTGGGAGAACCGAGCAGGAGGGGCCGAGCAGGTCGGCTGTCCTGTGCGATCGAACTTCTTCAGGGCATAGACCCGGTCTCCCTGTCCACTGAGGCAACCCTGAGAAACATGATCTCGCTGACGCAGGAGGTCCCAGTGCCGTCGACAGCTCAGTCGAAGGGCCTCACGCGTTTCGAATTTTATCTTTTTCGAAAAATGAAACTTTTATTTTAGTGGAGGCTGATATCTGATCGGAGCAATCAAACTACACCACCACCTGGTGGCAGCATACTAAAGTCCCAGGTTTGTTTTATTTTGTTTGAGATGAACAAAACGCTGCAAGATCAATGTTTAGACATGACCAGAGATACCAAAGCCGTTCCCCCTTCCTCCTCCTTTGCTGGAACTCCACTTGCATAGTTGAAGGCTCCTAGTTCCCAGCTTTTTGTCTGAGCCCCACCGCTGGTTTCCCAGCAGGAAGTTAACCTGCTGCTGCTCATCCCCTGCCCTTCCCCAGCCCTGGAGAGCATAGGGTCAGGTCCACGCCGCCCTCCAGCTCTACATCGGGGCCAACGCCTCCCCTCCCGGCTCTCAGCCCAGCCCTCCAGGGGATGTGAGAACTGTTGAGTACAGATGCTGTACGTGGACTGATGTGGTTCAATCCTGGTCCACCATCACAGGTTGTGGGCACCTGGACTTCTCTAAGGCCTATCAGAGCTTTAGTTTTCCCATCTAAAAAGTGGGATGGAGTCTGGATTCAGCAAGAGATTTCTTGTTCTTTTTACTACGCGCCTTTCCACATGAGCTGGAGTGGGTGGACACAGGACGTGATGGGGAGGAGTGGGGTGGAGAGGAGCGTGGAGGCCAAATGCCCTCCACTGCACTTCCTTCTTGGGGCCCCTCTGCAGACACGGCTAAGGCCCATCCCCGCCTGGAACTCCCTCCCAGTCCCTGGTCCCCATCACAGTCTCGCCAATCCCCTCTTCCAGACCCCCCCAGACTCGGTCCCCAACGCCTCGCACCATTTTATAATCCACGTGGCGCTGAAGGATAATGACTGAACAAAGGTCCTTGCCCTTCCTTGGGGCCCAGAGACAGCAATGCTTTTTTTTGGGGGGTGGGGCGGGGGTAACATATTTTATTGATTTTTTTGCAGAGAGGCAGGGAGAGGAATAGAGAGTCAGAAACATCGATCAGCTGCCTCCTGCACACCTCCTACTGGGGATGTGCCTGCAACCAAGGTACATGCCCTTCACCGGAATCAAACCTGGGACCCTTCAGTCCGCAGGCCGACGCTCTATCCACTGAGCCAGACCAGTTAGGACAATGCTTTTGCTCTCAAGTGGCTCACAAAGGTAGCATCATCCCAGGCACTTGGGAAGCGGAGAACTTCCTGAGCAGGACTTCCCCCACCTTGGCGACCAGCAGAGCCCGTCCTTAAGCTTAGGGAGCCAGCCTCCCGGCCGCTGCTGCCGCTGCCTGATCGTGTTGTGCAGCCCTGGACGAGTCATTTATGCTCCCTGGACCCTTGAGTCCCCCATTTGTAAGGGGGAGCGCTCCGATCTAGTCCAGCTCCAGCAACGTGACTGTTGGGGTTGCTGAAGGGGTGAGAAGAGTGGGTGTGTCCTCCCTGCCCTGCCTTCTTGGGGAGCCCCAGGACCCTGCTCGGAGGAGGAGGCACCACTCCCCCTGGGGAGGCGGATCCCAGGGGGACGCTGTGATGCTCCCCCACACTCGCTGTGGGCAGCCAGAGCTAAGTGCTATATTAATTATTACCAACTCCCTCTGGGAAGCAAATTCAAAGTGAGGTCACCATGGTAACCCAGACGTTGCAATGTGACCAAATTTTTAAAGTGCTCAACATGTTCCAAGCAAATTACCTCTCAGTGGAAGAGAGAAGAAAGGAGCCTCAATCCCTCTCCTCAGTGGCCTCTGGAAGAAAAGCCAGGAGCTCCCACGGAGCCCGGAACCTTTCTACAAGAGAGGGCGAGGCGGGGGCAGGGCGGAGAGGCCAGGGCGGAGCTGGAAATGACCACCGAGGCCCTGGCCAGAGAGCCATAGACCTGGATTCTAGTCTCAACTTCAGCACCATCTTATCTACAGCCCCCGGCTGGGGCTTTGCCTTTTCGGGCCTCCAGGAGAGCTCCCCCCCGTCCCACCCCCCGCCCCGCAGTATTTCTTCAAGGTGGTTGGGGAGGACCAGGGGGTTTGCTAATCAGGCTTCCAAGACAGAGAGACCTGGATTCAAATCCTACCTTTGCCACCCAGCAGCTGTGTGACTTTGGACTGGTGACTTCACCCCTCTGAGCTTTGGCTCTCTTACCTATAAGACGGGGGTGGTTGTGAAGTTTAAATAAGATCCATGGGAAGGAAGCACAGTGCCCTGCACACAGTAGGCACTACTGTCATTGTTCCTGCCACTTACTACGTGTCCAACATGCCCGGCTCTGAGTTGAGCAAGGTACACACAATCTCACCACATCCCTCCCATGAAACAGCTGCTATGATTAACCCTACTAGAGGCCCCATGCATGAAATTCGTGCAAGGGGCTTGGCCCTCGCAGCTGCTGTGGCTGCCTTGGCCCTAGCAGCCCCGGCTCTGTCCGGAAGGTCGTTTGGCCATCCGATTAATTAGAATATTACGCTTTTATTACTATAGATTGTACAGATGTAGACACTAAGTCAGCGAGGTGAAGCAACTCACCGAGGTGGGGCTGGATTCCAACCCAGGTCTGTCTGCCTCCGGAACTCAAGCCTCTGACCCTTCCCTACTTGGCCTAAGGAGGAAATGAGATATGTTGAGTGCCCAACACAGTGTGTGGCACATAGTAGGTGCTCATTAAATAGTTGCACACCCATAGGCACATCCGGTTTTCATGTCATAGCCACTGTATTGCCCCTGACTCCCCATCTTCTGGGGTTTGGTGACCTGGATCTGGTGGGTTCGAAACTCTCATGGCTTGGGCAGTGAAAAGGAATTAGAGGTAGAGACCCTGAGCAGGCCCCCTCTTTAGGCCACTGCCCAAGGGGGTGCCAGTGTCTATCTGATCATACGGGCCTTGCCTAATATTCTCATCTGTCCCTTGGGCCCTGGCTGACCTCACACTGATGGGACCCAGTCGGCCAGGAGCTGCCTCTGACCTCATCCCACCCTAGTTACTCTGGCCTTGGATGCCCCCACCTACCATTTACTGCTGGGTCAGCATCCCACTTACCTGCCCAGCCTCCCCAGGCTTTCCAAGGACAGAATGAGGTCAGGCCTCCATGGTGATGGATGGATTAATAACAGCCATTCCTTCCACCAGCCCATTAGCCCTGCACTGTCCCAGGCCCGTGTAGGGGCCAGAGTGAGCCTCATCAGTCAGGGGAGCACAGCTAAGAGGGGGTAGAGACCACCCTCCTAGCCACCTCAGGGTCCTCCAGGAGCCCACAGCAGCTCAAAGTTGAAATCTTGGGATATAGACACCCCAGTTTTAGCCCTTCTTCTCCTTGATGGTGGCATGTCCTTAAGCAAATCACTGCTCCTCTCCGAGCCTCAGTTTCTCCATCTGCAGTATGGAGTGGCTAATCCCCATCGCCTGTCTCCTGCGGTTGCTGTGGGGACCGGCCAGGAGCAGATGGGATCTCGCTGTATAAATCTCCGTGCACATAGAAGAGGTGATTCTGGGTGTTGATAATCTTGCCTGAGTTGGGTTCCCCCAGAAGCAGACTGAGACGGGGTAAGAGAAGTTCCCTTGGGTGGTGATCCCAAGAAGCACTGGTGGGAAGTGGGGAAGTGGGCCAGGGAAGAAAGACTGCACTTCAGGGCATGCTGATGGGCAGGCTGCAGCAGGGAACGGGGCAGGGGCTCAGGAGATGGTTATAATGGGCTCGGATTTGTCCTCATGAAGAGGTGGTTAGGCTGAACTATTTGTCCACCAGCACCCAGCCACCTGTGGTTGAGGACTGCTCCAGAAGACTAAGTGTCCCAGCACTTCTGGCTTGCCCCGGGAGGGGGCCGAGCGTGCCCTGGGAGAGAAAGCCCTCGGAGTTGTAGGTAGTTGCATAGGAGACACGTCCATGTGCACAGGAATGGTGATGCTGAAGGGATGCGGGCAGGGCTCCACATACATGACCGCATTCACCGCTGTCCTCACATCAACCTTAAGACGGAGGGACTAGTATGAGCCCTGTTTTGCAAAGGAGGAACCTGAAACTCAAAGAGAGGAGGCTCACTGGCCCCAGGCCACACAAGGGGCGGGGCAAGCACTAGCGCTGGCTGCAGGGTCTTCGGTCTTTTCACTGCCCCCCGGTCAGCAGGACCCATTGGCATGTGGGGCGCAGCCAGCAGCTGGTAAATGTTTAACAACGGGAGGAAAAAGCCCCACCAACTCTGGCTTACAGTGTTTGCTGGTTGCCATGGTATACATGCTCCCACCACGGCCCGTTTCATGCTACCAAAGTGACGTCTGTCACTGAACACAGTTGGGAGAGGATGCTGGCTGACAGTGGGCTCTCGGAGCTGGTATGAGCTGGCGCCTGCAACCCCTGGTTGGAACATTTTTGGTCTCATCTCCTACCCAGCGCGGCCCTCAGCACCACGCAGCCTGAACTTCTCTCTAAGGTGCAAACATGTCACACTGTCCCAGGCCCACGCCTTTGCTCCTGTTAGTCCACGCTCTGGAATGCCCTCTTCCTCCTCTGCCTGGACCCAACTCTTACTCACCTCTTCAGAGCCTGCTCCGGTCCTACGTCCTCCAGGCTGTGTTAGGGCCAATACCACTAGCTGCTGTAACAACCCCATAATCTCAAGACTGTAACCCAATCTAAGTCTGCTGCCCCCTGGACCAGCAGTCCACTGCAAGTGGGGTTGGGGGTGTGTGTCAGGGGAGGGGTTCTCGTCTCTGCAGCCACCGAAACCCGTATTCTTTTATTTATTTATTTATTTATTTATTTATTTATTTTTAAATATATTTTTATTGATTTTT
>NW_005367431.1:4189483-4204989 GCF_000412655.1 Myotis brandtii | reverse complement strand
CCTCCTACACACCTCCCACTGGGGATGTGCCCGCAACCAAGGTACATGCCCTTCACCGGAATCGAACCTGGGACCTTTCAGTCCGCAGGCCGACGCTCTATCCACTGAGCCAAACCGGCCGGGGCCCCATAGTCTTTTAACACTTCATGTCCAAGTTCACCTCAAAAGGGGGAAACATCCTGGAGGACCCACAGGTTATGGCCAGGCCTGGAACGGGTGTTCATGGCTTCTACCAACAGTGTGGCCAGAGCTGCCCTCCTGACCGCAAGGGGGCCAGGCGGGTGCTTTACCTGGAAATGTGGTTTCCCTCCGGGGAGAGAATGAAACCAGGACAACAAACCAGAGCCAGCTTCTGCTTCTATTCCCACAGCGTCCACAGCCTAACCAACTTCTTTCTGTTCTAGATTCTTCCAGAACATACTGTCCAGAAACTGTTTTCTTTGGGTTTTGACTCTGACTGCCCAGCGTGGTTATTGGGTCGGCCTTTTCTGCCTTCGTAACTCACAGAGATGGCGCTATGAAAGGCCCTAGAAACTGGGCTGCCAATGCTTGCTTCAGGTGTGCGTTGCCTGTGGTTTTGGGGTTCCCGGGCCTGATAATGCAGGTGTAGGCAGGGCCGGCAGTCGGTATTTTAATTAGCTGTTAGGTAGTGCGGGTGTACAGCTCACATTGGAACTGTTGGCCATGGTGGAGTCAGCACCCCAGGTGTTGGACTGGTGGGATCAGATTGGACCTGGGTTCAGTAACCTCAGTGCTTGAATTCTGGCTAGGAAAGAATTCAGAGGCAAGGCTCAAACTATCAGAGGGCATTTGTTTGGAAAATCACAGAGGTAGAAGAAATGGGCTTAGGAAACAAGTTATGGAGGCAAAGGAACTTAGAAGTGAGGGAGGTCAAGATGACTGTGCTTGGGGTGAGGGGGAAGGGAAAGGCGGGGTGTTGGGGGGAGAGCATGCTGTCCTCTGTCCTAAGGGTTTTCAGGGTGTGGAAATTTTAAGGGCAGTCCCAGGGGAAGATCTCAATAGAATATTCAGCAGATTTCCAGATGTGTCCTTTCAGGGTCAAGGTCTCCACTGACTGGTTGGTCGGCACCAAACACAGCTGGTCCTGAGGTCAGCCCTGGCCTCGGTGTTACTTGTCTGGTTTTGCTGCTTTTCTAGGCCTGGAGATGAAACATAACCGAGGCCTAAATGTTATCTCTAGGAATGAAAGGTCAGGGGGTGTGGTCCAAACCACATGATCAGCAACATGGTAGGGGAGGAAAGGTCACCTTGGGGATGACCTTACAGTTGTGTTGCTAGGCATCTGGGGCTTTTCACCCTGGTGACCTTCTGTACCTGACCCATCGTCCTTGCTCTGCTCATATCTGTCTGACTGACGTTCAGAGAACCACCAATCTGGTGCAAATGTTCCATTTCATGGTTGTGGACCCTGAGGCCTGGAGAGGGGGAAGAATTCACCCTAAGCCAGTGGTTCTCAACCTTCTGGCCCTTTAAATACATTCCCTCATGTTGTGACCCCAACCATACAATTATTTTCGTTGCTACTTCATAACTGTAATGTTGCTACTGATATGAATCATAATGTAAATATCTGATATGCAGGATGGTCTTAGGCGACCCCTGTGAAAGGGTCGTTCGACCCCCAAGGGGGTAGCGACCCACAGGTTGAGAACCACTGCCCCAAGCCCTGGTCTAAGTTAAAACTTGACCTGACACTTGAACCCAGGGCTCCTGGATTTTAACCCCGGGCTCTGTCTACACACTGTGGTGTAGCTGCCCTTAGAAGACCTGACTGTGAACTCCAGCACAAGGCACTGGTAGATGCTGAGTCTGTCTCTTCCAACTACTTGTTTTGGGATCTCAGGCAAGTCTCTTTACCTCTCTGAGCCTCAGTTTCCTCATCTGGAAAATGGGGATGATAATAATCCCTATCCCATAGGATGGTTAGAAGGATAAAAGATAAGAAAAGCGCTCAGGGCAGTATCTGGGGAGTGTGTGTGTGTCCCCTCTTCTCTACGCATATGCCCTACTGCACACACATAAAGGCTACAAACTTGGGAGGGTGATTTACAACTACTACCTAGAGGGATAGACAGGGAAGGAAAAAATTGTACAGAGAGCACAGGGCCTTTAATGCTATATAAAGAGGAAGAAAGAATTGCGTGTTGGTGGTCCAATGTGGCTGGAGTGCAGAGAATGAAGTGAGGAGCCCCTGTGGGAAATCCTCATTAAATACTTACCGATGGCTCTGATTTTCTGCGAAGGCGAGTGATTGCTCTCAAGGAGCACGGGAGGCATGTGGCAACCACCTCAAGGATGAGGCTATTCCAGGAGAGAGGCTCATCTGGGTCAAGCCTCCGCCACTGTGCAGCCAGGTTTTTTCATGACAATCAGCTCTCAAGATGCACATGCAAGTCCTTGGAAACTCAAGTCACACCGCTTGATCTTGCTTGTTATCCAATTTGGCGCTTAACTAATTGTTTCAAAAATACCCTGAAGCTGTGTGTGCGCACATACAAGCCTGGGCTTTGCTTCTGTGCTCAGAGGCTGCGTGGGCCCCTGCCCGTGGAGGATGCATCCGTCAGGGGAGGCTAGGCTCTGCTGCAGTAACAAATCTCCCCTGCGTTTCAGTGGCTTAGAACCACGAAGGTTTCTTTCTTAGTCACTCTGCATGTCCACTGTGGCTCCGCCGGGGCTCTGCTTGTGGTGGGCACCCGGGCACACAGGGTGAAGGAGTGGCTGCCAACCCAGTTGCTGCTGTGCTCTGTGATGGAGGGCGAGTGAAAGAGGGCTCTGGAGGGTCTTATTCGGGCAATAAAGTGCTCTGCCCGAAGGGATTAACATCGTTGCTTGAGTCCAAATGCAGACACTACCTCACTGAGGCAAATCCTTGGGCCCATCTCCTTCCCTGTCTGCGTAAAGGGGATAAGAACAGTTTCTAGCCCTGGCCAGTATGGCTCAATGGTTAGAGCGTCAGCCCACATACTGAAGCGTCATGGGTTGGATTCCTGGTCAAGGGCACCTACCTGGGTTGCAGGTTCTCCCTGGCCTAGGTCGGGGCATGTGTGGGAGGCAACCAATCGATGTGTCTCTCTCACATTGATGTTTCTCTTTCTCTTCCTCCCTCCCTCCCTTCCTCCCTCTCTCCCTCCTTTTCACTCTCTCTAAAATCAATGGAAAAAATACCCTCTGGTGAGGATTAAAAAGAAGAAAAAAAAGAATGGGGAGGCTCTTGAGTTTTCTCTGATCCCCTCCTGCCAGACAGGTGATGAGCCCGGTGTGTGAGGATGTGGAGGGGCAGAGGGCTGGTGGGACTGGGGAAGGCTGAAGTCAGGGGGAGGACCCGGCCGCTTGATACTTCCTGTGTTTATCATTGCTTTGTTCTTGGGGCCCAGTTGTCACCACAAAACTGCAGCACCAAACCCACTTGCTTCCCTTCACATGCGCCCCCCCCTCCCCCCCCCCCCCCCCCCCCTCCCTCTGCTTCCCCCCCCCCCCCCCCCCCCAATGGCTTCTCTCTGGGATCCTGGCCCCTCCCTCTCCCTCTGTGCCCACAGAGCGGGGTTCCCTCATGTCAGGGATGAGGCTGCATCCTGAGATGAACCAGCCCCTCTGGGAGCCATCGCTGTAGCCAAACCCACAAGGCTCACTGAGGATCACACCCATCCCCTCTTCCAAGGGCTCTGCACTCGTGCCCCTACTGAGCACGTACTGTGGGCCAGCTCCCCTACCGCTGGGGTTAAAGGGAGTCCCCAGGCTGAGGCTGGGGGTCAGCGCAGGGCCCATCCCCTGCCCAGAGCCAAAGGCCCAGCTCCTCCCGCCTCAACCTCAGCGACAAAGGTAGCTCTTGCAGTGATCTCCCCAGGACGGTTTTCACCCCTGGAAGCAGTTCATGGGGTGGGGAGGTGGGGCTCAGACAGCGGGAGAACAGGATGCATTTGGATGTGAAAGGGAATCTCCGGTGGGTGCTGCCCATCGTGAACACCTTCCTGACCTCTGCTAACCTCCCTTTGAAAAGAGAAACTGGCCCTCAGATCCAGAGCCCGAAACTGAAGAAACTGCTTGATTAGCATCGTGCTCGTGAGATTGCTTAGCTTTTTATGGCAACCCCACAGTTTCGCATTCACATAGTTCCCTGGGAAAATAAATTACATAAGTAACAATGAGTTGGTTTTAAAAAACAACACCACCAAATAGCTGTCAGCACAGGCAGAAGTGAAAGTGGTTTTGAATGCCTGCGAAGTTTGAGAAACACGGTCCAAGGTTTCGGGGCTGGGAGGTGGGGCGGTTTACCCTGGTTTTCTCCTTCCAGCTGAGAGGACCCTGGCCTGGAGGCGACAGAGCTGACTCCCGGAGGCCCAGAGCCCTTATCTCTAAACATCTCGGTGTCCGGCTCCTTCCTGTCTCCAGAGCAACTCTGGGGAGCGTGGTGGTGACCCTGAAGGCTGGCTCCTGGGTGGAGGCCGCTGGGTGTGAGCTCAGCAGCCTGGCCTGGGGCCACCGAGTGGCCTGTGGCTCAGGACCTGGGAACCATTGGCCTCCTCTCTTCCCACCCCTTCCCCATCGCTTTTCCTATAAACCCTTCGGATCACAGGGTGTCTGGTTACCTGACCTTCCCCTCTCCCCACCCGCCCATGGCCACAGTTCCAGGTAAGGCTGAGGTTCCCTGACACAGAGGGCCTCCCGCCCTGCGCCTCCTCTTCCAGGTTCAGCCCCTCCCAGCACCCCCAAGGGCTGGCTCCCCGCTGCTGACAGAAGCTGCCTCAGTGAGTCTGTGGTGGTTTTCAGGCACCTTCCTTTAAAACACCTTCATGGCCCAGCCAGTGCGGCTCAGTGGTTGAGCATCGACCTATGAACCAGGAGGTTGTTAATGTAAAAAACATTCAAACCTGGAAAGAATTTTTGTGAGTTTATTTGAGCCAAACTGTTGACAATTGCCTGGAAGCAGAACCTCAATGGATTGAGATAATGCCCCGGAGAATGGTGGGTTACATCTGTATTTATACACTGCAATCAAAGGAAGGGACGTAGGTGGGTTACATGAAATCCATTGGTGATAGACCAGAGAGGTGGGAGAAAGCAAAGGGGGGCGGGGGGGAGGGACCCCTGGGTTGGATAAAAAGTAAAATGATAGACACATACTTAGGTGGGTGCAGGTACAATGAACATGATAACAATGAAGGAATTTCTGGTGTCTGTCCTGGTGCCCGGGCACATTAGGTTGTGCCCCAAGGGGTCCGGAAAAAGGGAAGTTACAAGTTACCCAGACATTTAACGGGTATGTTATTATAGATGCAAAAAGCCAGATAGGCTCAGTTAAGGTAAAGGTTGACCTTGTCAGTGAAGATATCAGACCAAGTTGTAACTACCCACCATAAGAGCAGTTAAAAAAAAAAAAAAGGAGACAAATGTACTACTCTTTGTAATATTTTAAGCAATAATAATAAAATAAATAGTTAGAGGACTATTTCCCACAGGCTGGGTTAAATCTAGGAGGGTTGTCCCTTTTACGGACTTTTCTTGTCTGCCGGTCGCAGGCCCCGCCAAAGCAGAGTTAATTCCCTCCGTAATGTCGGTCAGCAGCTTGGACTTGCCTCTAATCCTGCATCTGTCTGCCCCGTGGACTGTGAATTCCTGGAGGGCAAAGACCGTGTCCTGTAGCCTCGGCCTCAGCTTTGTCTCTATCCCTGTTTCTGTTCGTTGCGAGTGTGCTGTGTAAGTGTAACCCACGCATCCTGGGACCCCGGGGAGCTGGGGCTCCGCACCCGCGGGCAGAGCATTAAATAAGACACAGGCCATTAACCAAGAGAAGCTAAAAAGAATTCCAACTATGACTTGTGTCTTTCGAATACGCTTTAAAATCCTTTCCCCTCCGAGTCCCCGTTCCTTTTTCTCCCGCTTTCCTGCTTCAGGCCCTCTATGACACAAAACCTAGAAACCAGTTTGTCCAAAACCCAGAGTCACCTGTTAGAGCAGAAGCAGGTGTTGCAAGTCAGCTGGTTGTCCTCCAAGACCCCGTCCTCCTCTTCCTCACGGGCACGAGGCGGCTCCGCTGGATGGCATTGCCCAGCCTCCCTGGCAGGCGTGGCCGCAGGACTGCGTCCCAGCCATGGGAATGTGAATGCAAGGGACGGAGCCTCTTCCAGGCCTCCGTCTGAAGCCCCTGTGCCCTCTTTTTCCTCCCGGCTGGCTGAAATCAGACACGGTTACAACCGCAAAGACGACAAGCCTTAGGGCAGTGATGGCGAACCTCTGACACGCGAACTCATTTTTTGGGTTGATTTTTCTTTGTTAAATGGCATTTAAATATATAAAATAAATATCAAAAATATAAGTCTTTGTTTTACTATGGTTGAAAAGATCAAAAAATTTCTATATGACACGGCCCCAGAGTTAAGTTAGGGTTTTTCAAAATGCTGACACGCCGAGCTCAAAAGGTTCGCCATCGCTGCCTTAGGGGGCGGAAGGAACCTGGGTTTCTGAGTGACTGCGTGGAGCAGAGATGCCCTCCACACCTGGCACATTCTCCCCAGGACTGTCACGTGAGAGAGAAATACACTCTGCATTCTTTAAGCTGCTGTGTTTTGGAGTTTCTTTCCCTAGCAGATTAGCTGTACCCCCTAAATCTCCGAGCAGGGGAGGGAGAAATGCTGGCTGAGGGGTTGCCACCAGAATCCTCTTTAGGAGAAAGGGGGAGCAGAGCCTGGGACCACTCCCACGTGACGAGCTCTGTGCCATCCCACGTTGCGGAAGGACTGAATGGCCGGGGGCGGTTGCCATTGCAGTGAAAGATGACAGTTTCTTGTGCAACGAAAGGGGAAGGGGAAAGATTGAGGTCACAGGTCATCAGGGGTGCAGTGTCGACAGCGACTCAAACGCAGTAGAAGCCACCTTCATCTCGCCCAGCATCGTCTGCTAGAGGCCCTGGGCCCCTGCAGCCCTTCCCTGGGAGGAGAACAAAGCAGCCCCTTCATTTCACCAGGGCCTCCCTAGAGCACCGTGGCTGGTTTGACCAAGGTCACTCTGGCCGTTAGAGGCGGAAGGGGCCAAAGGAACCCCCAGAGAGGATTTGGTGCCAAAAAGGATTTGAAACTGGAAGCAGATGGGGAAGCCAGCAAGGGAACTTCCCGAGGTGGAAAGATTAACTCAAGAAGCTGCGGCCGAAGACAATGGATGGAAATGGGCGAAGGGATTCCAGGAAGGAGGGAAGCCTGTGGCCCAGGCACCTGGGGAACGCCCTGCAGCCTCCAGGGTGGCGGCCATTCGCCCTGACAGTGCTGGGGGCTGGCGGGAGGCAGGAGGACTGAAGCACGAGGTCTGAAAAGGACCAGATGATGGGGACAAGGCCCACTAACGTACTCTGCAGAACCCTGTGCAAAATGAATGAAACCTGGGCCCTTGTTCAAAAAGCAGAGAAAATGTGTCATTAAAGGCACACAGGAAACTTTCTACTTCCTTCTGTAATCTCTCTCTCTCTCCCTCTCTCCTTGTCACTGTGATTTTTATTTGCTATTTAATGTCATTCTGAGTAAAGAAAACTGTAAAATTTAAATGATTAACATGAGTTTTATATTATGCAATATCGGTTTTAAAGGCAAATATCAGAGCATTTAACTCGTATGTAGAATCACAGAAAATGCGTAATCTGTATTTCATGGCTCTTCCCCCAGGTGCCCAAGCTGCCAGAAGAGGCAAACAGGAAGATGACCCCCCCCCCCCCCCCCCCCCCCAGCCACAGAACGAGGGAGCTAGCGCTCCTGGGCACAGGGATACCCTCAGGATAAAGACTCATAGACACCCAGGGGCCACACCCCACCGCTGGGACACACCCACTCCCGGCAGCCCTGGCAGAGCAGCAACCCCCAAACGTTTTTAACTGCCATTTCAGGATGACCTCCCTTCCCCTGTCCTGTGCCTGTGACCAGGGTCCCGCCAGGCACCAAAGACAGCCACAGTGGGTGGGGCCTGGGGTACTAATGGGCCGGGTACTGATGGGGAACAGGCGGCAGGAGCCGGGACACATGTGAGCTGAGGCCAAGCCCCTGGCACATGCTCCCTGGTCCCATCTGACTCGCTTACAAAATGCACAGTCAAAGATAAAATTGCTGAGAATCTCAGGACGGCGATGGAGGAGCGTCAAATGCCAAGCATGGGCCCTTCTGAGCACAGGGCCCTGTACACTGGCAGCGCTCCCAGGAGCTGGGCCTGGAAAGATGCTTTTAAATCAGTGTTCAGAAGAGACTTTGTTCATCAAAAGACGATGTTTGAGTGAAGACTTGAAGGAGAGGGGATGAACCACGCAGGGTTCAGAGGGAGGCGTGTTCCAGGCAGCGGGAACAGCAAGTGCAAAGGCTCCGAGCTGGGCACGTGCCTAGTGTGTCCCAGGGACGCAAGGAGGTCCATGTGGCCGAATCAGATGAAGGCTGCTTCTACTGCATTTGAGTTGCTAATGGCCCTTGGGGCGTGGGCTTATTTAATCACCAAATAATCCTACCAGGTAGGTATGGTCTCTGCTGACTACAGGGAAGGAGACTGAAGCCAGCGCAGCAGTGTTTGGAGAAGGGGGACACCCTGAACTGATCCATGCTCTCCTCAGGCCCCACGAGATGAGTGGAGAGCAGCACTTAGCTGAGCCAGGGGATGGGCCCTCCAGACAGGGCGGCTTCAGGAACAGACACTGGATTCGATCCCGCGGAGGCACATTAAGCACCCAGTCCTGGGGAGGGGTGACGAGGCCTCGGCATGAATGGGCTACACATACCGTGACTTGGGACAGCGTTCCTCAAGGTCAGGTTCTCAGGTCCTCTATATCCACATCTCCTGGGGCACAGAAGCTCTGAGGGTGCTGCCCAGGAATTTGAATTTTTAGGAAGCACACCAAAGGAACCGCAGCTGTAGGGGCAGAGGGCAAGGCATGGGTGGCAGCTGGAAAGGGGGCCCCAAGGGAGACATGCATTCACATCCCCTCAGGGGGGTCTGGGGTGGCTTCCGCTGGCCTGCCACCTATAGCAATGGACTTCTTGTAGAGTGCGGTGTATCAGCTGGGTGTTGAAGGGGGGATGATTTTGCAGGGTAGAGCACCGGGTGAGAAGGAGAGAGCATTCAAGCAGAGGGAACTGCATAGGCCAGTGATGGCGAACCTATGACACGTGTGTCAGAGGTGACACGCGAACTCATTTTTTTGGTTGATTTTTCCTTGTTAAATGGCATTTAAATATATAAAATAAATATAAAAAATATAAGTCTTTGTTTTACTATGGTTGCAGATATCAAAAGATTTCTATATGTGACACGGCACCAGAGTTAAGTTAGGGTTTTTCAAAATGCTGACACGCCGAGCTCAAAAGGTTCGCCATCACTGGTCTAGGCAAAGATGTAGAGGCTGGGTATGCCTGAAGGAGAGGAGGAAAGCAGGTGAGAGGAGGTTGTACACAAACTTCCTTTGCTCCCCACTATGACCAAGGGACACTGTGATTATTTCACTCGGCTGCAGCTGCTGAGAGGACAGGAGTATTGCAAATTGGCCCCGCTTGACTGCATGGGTAGCCCCGCTTCCCTTGCCTAAGCTCCCAGATGGATGGATCAGCTGGGCCCATAGGCCCAACTTCTCTTCTTCCTTCTAAGGAAGAGATAGATGAATGATTTCACAGGCTTTTATCCCAGAGAACAAAGGGGCTGGAGGGTTGGTGGGAGGAGTGAGCTTCTGTGTGGGTCATGGCTGTCCTTATGGCCCTTCCCTGGGTGGCCCTCAATGTGCTGGCTGGGTAGAGGGCCTGGGAGGAAGCCTGTCTCCCAACTGGGGCCCCACGCCTGCTCTGGCTGCTCTTCTGCTAAGAGCAGTCACACCCTGAGGGGCCTTGGAGGGGTGCTGGAGCTGGGTGGCTCGCAAGAACAGATTGTTAAATATTCAAGAACTTTGCCAGCTGGTTGGTAAACTTTTGGTAACTTGAAATTGGACATGATAGATGTATTTACACCATGGAAATTCATGGAAAAAAAAATCAAGAACTTTTGTAAAATACAAGGAAAATGACTTACTAACAAGAAAAATTCCCAAACATAAGCCTATTTTATTATGAGTCAAGACATAAAATTACTCTGTCAAGTTGCTCTGCAAGTTCTCAACCCTTAAGTTCTATATTCATGTTGATAGAGATGGGCTTGTCCAGGGACCTCTGTGGCAGACAGAGAGTGAGGACAAATGCAGGCTCTCACGGTAAGAGCTAAGTGCTCTCAGACAAATCCTGTCTTGTAAATGAGGAATCTGTTGCTCAGAGAAGGGAAGTGGCCGGCCCAAGATCACACAGCTGGTGGTGGCAGGGCTGGGATTCAAAGCTGTGGCTGCCTGCCTTATTGCATTCAACCCATCTGGCAAGTGCAGCCCAGTCCCCCAGCAGAGCCCTGTAGCCTTGTCCTCCTCTTAACACAAGGTCAAGAGCCCTGAAGACAGGGACATGGAGCCAATGTAAGAGGGAAGCTTCCTTGCCCCGAGTTCCACTGCAAGAGGGTGGCAGAGGCAGCCGCTTCCAGGCCTCCTGATGCCGGTCTGTGCTCAGTTTCCCCATTTTGCCTGCCTCTGTGTCTGTGTGGTGACCTCCGGGCCAGAGAGTGCCAACGAGAGCAAGGGAAAGAGAGGCAGGGGACTCATCAGTTGCTTTGTTATTCTTAATGAGCTCAGCAGCTCCATGGCCGGAGACCTCCCTGTGGTTGCCCAGGCAGAAGAGGAGACAGCTGCTGGGCCTGCCCAGGATGGCCGTCTGGGCAGGTAGGGCCCCTCGGGAGCACCTCCCCCGCCCCTTTAGATGCTGCTGCTTCTCCACTTGCAGAGGTCATCCAACTGCTGGGCACACTCTGAGAGCCCCAGGACAGAACTTGCTCAAGTCCTCTGTGCCAGGCACTGGCCAGCTGCTCCAGGGAACACTGGGGTGAATGATGGTCTCAGCTGCTGCCAGAGGCAAACAGGTTCACCAGAAACCATAAAAAAAGAATGATAACCAGAGTTACCACGTGTTGTGTCAGCTGAGCTCTTGCCACACGCCAGGCACTTATTTATTTATTTATTTCCACATATTACCCCACAGAAGCCTCTGCAGCCCTTTAAGGCAGGTTAACCCCCATTGTACAAATAAGGAAACTGAGGCTCATTTAGCTAAAGTTGTGTGTGTGTGTGTGTGTGTGTGTGTGTGTGTTAAGGAGGGAAGTGAGGTGTGTGGGTAGCTGTGACTGGTGTGTGTGTGTGTGTGTGTGTGAGTGTGTGTGTGTTAAGGAGGGAAGTGAGGTGCGTGGGTAGCTGTGACTGGGGTATTGGGGTGGAGGCCAACTAGATGTTCTGGGCAAAGGTAGGGAGGCTGGCAGAGTTGAAAAGGCAATCTGGCTGGATGTTTCTGGAAGAGGAAACAGCATGGGAAGAGTCTGAGGGGCAAGGGTTCAGAGGCAAATGGTTGGGGCTGCTGGGTCAGTGGAACACAGCAGGCAGAAGAGGCCCTGGAGATTGGGTGAAAGGGCAGAGCCAAGCCTAAGCAGGAAACCCCTTGGGCTCCTGACTCACCAGTAACCCAGGTTACTCTGATTCCTTGGAAGAAGGCTGTCACAAACCTGGGTCCAAGTGGGGAGGAGGTGGCCCTACCCTACCAGTAGGGAGTGAGGGTGGGGCCCTCAGGGGTGAGGCTGGATTACCTACAGCTCACGCTGGGCCAGGCTGGTTCCAATCCCAAGAGAACTCCCTTCCCTGGGGGCCAACCAACAATTATGATAATAGCCACTCCATCTTCACTGTTTATCCAACACTTGTCATGCCAAAGGCTCAGGCCTGTGGAGTCACCTAGAAAAGGGATTTTATTTTATTATTATTTTTAAAATATATTTTTATTGATTTCAGAGAGGAAGGGAGAGGGAGATAGAAACATCAATGATGAGAGAAAATCATTGATTGGCTGCCTCCTGCATGCCCCCCATTGGGGACTGAGCCCGCAACCTGGGCATGTGTCCCCGACTGGAATCAAACCCGGGACCCTTCAGTCCTCAGGCTGACGCTCTATCCACTGAGCCAAACCAGTCATGGCAAGGGATTTTAGTTTTATTAAAGTATGCAACATATATAACACTTACTATATGCCAGGCATAATTCAAAAGATGTCTCAAACATTAACTCTTTTAATCCTTACAAACACCCATGAGGTATAATCCTCATCTTATTTATTTATTATCCCCATTTTACAGGTGAGGAAACTAAGGCTTATAGATTTAAGTAACTTGCCTAAAGTCATCAAGTAAAGAAGTGGAGGAGATGGGATCCAAGGCTCCAGTATCCATGTGTTTAACCACTGTGCTTTGCTAGTGGGATCAAGAATACATACTGCTGTAAAAACTCCCATTTTACAGATGGAAAAACTGAGGCCTAGCCAGATGAAGGGACTGGTTGGCTCACAGGGAAGTGGGGAGGACAGATCACTTGAGTCAGAAAGCAGAGGTCCTGATCCTAGCCGTGGCTCTGTCTTGGTTCCCACTGCAAGTTCAAGTGATAGCTGGAGAGAAGCTGAGAGCCCTCCTAGCTCCCTGGCACCTTCTATCTCATTGGGGTCCCTTAAGGGCCCAGTGGGGGAGAAAAACAATAAGATTACAATTGACACCATTTTCTTAAGGACAAAAGCCAGTTATGCCCATAGTTAGCTTCCCTTTCCCTTTAATTGTTTCTCCCCCCCGAGCCCCCATTACTAAAGGATAGATGATCATTGTACAAAACTTCACAAAGGTCAGATAAAAAAAGAGAAGAAAAAAATATCATCTTAAAATTCCTTCTTGAATACTGGTATATTTTCAAGATTACTTTGCTCCTTCTCTGTTTTTTTTAGACACATTTAAGCCGGGAGGCCAGAGGCTTGGTTTCTCACTGGGGATCAAGCCAGCAACCAAGGCATGTGCCCTTGGCCGATGGACCCCGGGACCCCTCAGTCCACAGGCTGATGCTCTATCCACTGAGCCCAGTCGGCTCGCTCCTTCTCTGTTTTTTTAGACACATTTAAGCCGGGAGGCCAGAGGCTTGGTTTCTTGTCCTGGCTTGCGGTGTGACCTTCGGCAAGCCCCTGCCCTTCTCTGGGCCACATCTCACCTGTGAAATGGAAGTTTGGACATGGTGACCTCAGATGAGGCCCCTTGCAGCTCTGACCTTCTGTTACTGCTTCTGTTTCTGGAACTGGCAGAAGGGGCACAAGCAGGCTGCCCGTCTGCGGGGGACGCATGGCTGACAGCTCACAGCAAGTCACCTCCGGGAGGCTGTGACAGCCCCATAAACAGCCTTCATTGCAGGCACAGCGTCCCCAGGCCTGCCTGCCTCACTGGGCCCATATGGTGCCCCCTGCCAGCCGGACACCACCAGCTGCCCTTCACCAGCCAGCCCTGAGTGATTGCTTTTCCAATAGGCTCCAGAATGTTCTCTCTACTGTCCCAGGACCCAACTTACTTGGGGTAAGGGAGATGGGGAGGGGCTTAGCTCCGTAGCCACAATCCTTTGTGGGAGAAGACAGCCTGGTGTAGTGAAAAGCTGAGGAGAGAGGGAGAGAAGAAGAGAGGAGAGGAACATGGACTTTATTCCAACTCCATTTGGGCCTCTCGTTAGGCATTTGGGATTCAGAAAAACTTAACTGTCCTTGAAGGACACAAAGTCTAGTCGTGGTGAGAAGTGTAGAAACAGACAGCAGCAACACTTGCCATGAGGAGAGAGGGAGAGAAGAAGAGAGGAGAGGAACATGAACTTTATTCCAACTCCATCTGGGCCTCTTGTTAGGCATTTGGGATTCAGAAATGAATCAGAAAAACTTAACTGTCCTTGAAAGACACAAAGTCTGGTCGTGAGAAGCGTAGAAACAGCAGCAACACTTGCCAAGCCCAAAGCTCAGGCCTGTGGGGTCCCCTAGGGAGAGGCCTAACCAATGGGTGACAGTCAGGGAAGGCTTGCTAGAGGAGGCAACTTTATAGGTGAGTTCTCAAAGACAGGACGCAGCCTTTCCAACTCATGCTATTTAATCCTTACAGACAGCCCTGGGGAATGGCATTGTTTCCCCTTTTACAGAGGAGGCTCAGAAAGGTGAGCTCACAACCACCAAAAGAAGGAACATTTGGGTCCAAACCCCTGGCACTGTACTCTGGCCCCTGGACCTGGGTTTGAATTTGATCCCAGCCTCTGACTCAGAGACCCTCAGTGAGTGCTTCTCTCCTGGGCCTTGGGCTCTTCGCTGTAAAACGGGTCTATTGCTGGCTGCGGTGTGGTTGGAATGACCGAAAAAGCACTTAATTTATAAATGGAGAGAGGAACAGTCAGCAAGGCCTCCTATCCAGCTGGAGATAGCACAGCCCCATCTCTCCCCAGACACAGAAACAGGACTCCTGCCTTCGGGCCAGGCGCAATCCCAGAGGTTGGTTTGCCTTGCTGAGGCACCCCCATCTAGAAGCAGCCAGAATATATGTGCTCTGCTTTGGACTCCCTTTGGCAAAGCCTGATGGGATGGCACAGGACCCTAGAGAGAATTCTAAATCCTGGAGTTAGCACATCTGTGCTTGAGGAATTCTAGCAGCCAGACTCCCCTCCAAGTGCCTCCTAGCAGGCAGGGCAGGGCAGGGTGTAGGTCAGTGATGGCGAACCTTTTGAGCTCGGTGTGCCAGCATTTTGAAAAACCCTAACTTAACTCTGGTGCCGTGTCACATATAGAAATCTTTTGATATTTGCAACCATAGTAAAACAAAGATTTATATTTTTGATATTTATTTTATATATTTAAATGACATTTAACAAAGAAAAATCAACCAAAAAAATAAGTTCGCGTGTCACCTCTGACACGCGTGTCATAGGGTCGCCATCACTGGTGTAGGTCATGCAGCACCTGGCCCTGGCAGATATGAAGGGCCATTGGAGGTAGGACTTTACAGATAAAGATTAAGACCCAGAGAGGGAAAGGACTTGCCTGAGGTCACCCAGCAAGTCAGAGCCAGAGCGAAGGCTTCTTCCCCTAAACCTCAGAGCACAACACCCAGGCCATCTGGAGGCTACCTGGGGAGTGGGGGTGGCATGGGGCCACCCAGCGTGCCCAGGCGACACCAGGGAGCAGCCTGGGTGCTGCTGAGCTGGTAAAGTGCAACTGGTCTTGCTACGGCAAACTTTTATATTCCTGCCCCGTTCCCAGCAAAGTTCGACCACCTCCACCTCTCATTCTAAGGCTCCCACTGTCCTAGGCATCTCCCTCCTTTGAGCATGACCCTCTCTCCAGCCCTCAGTCTCCTCATTTCTAAAAAAAACGGTCTCTAAGTACCCAAATGGGCACCGTCTAGAAATCCTAGGCTCCCGCCTCCCGCGGCGGGGAAGGCGGCTCGCGAACCTCAGACGCCTCCGGGGTGAGTAATAAGGGGACTGGCGAGAGGAGGGAAAAGAGGGGGCCTTCTTGGGCTCCCTACCTTACAGGCGCCCTTTGTCTGGACAGCCTAGGGGGGACCGAGGGCAAGGGCCATGCGGGGCG
>NW_005367431.1:4178709-4188783 GCF_000412655.1 Myotis brandtii | reverse complement strand
GGAGGTCGTCTTCTGACTCCCGGGCGCCCAGAAACCGCCCCGGGTCCGAGCCTGGCTTCGCAGGCACCTACTTGAAGTTGGGTCTCGGGAGGTACCACCCACCCGGCCATTTAGACCCCTGCGACCCCTCTAGCCGAGTCCAGGCGTTGAGGCTGCGCCCTGGCTACTTTTGAAACCTGTTTTCGCTTGCACCTTCCCCCTCGGGCTTCCAGGGTCCCCGAGCACCCTGGCGACTCACAGACTCGCCACCCCCTCTCCCCAGGGCGTCTGGGAGGGGCCTCATCCGGCCTCCCTCCTCTCCCCGTCTCGAGTTACTCTAGGGAACCGTCACCTGGCACCTTCCCCTGAGGCCTGAGAAACCCAACCTAAGTCCCTGCTTCTTCGCGAGGACAAACCGGGTGGCTTGCCTTCCTGGTGGATGGAGCCAAAGCCAGGACTCCTACACACTGCCACCCCCTGTCACCCCCCTGCCAGCCCCCTGGCCTCTCCCGCAGGAGGAAACCGTTGACAGTACAGTTACCCTCGCCCCCCTTCCCTTTGCGTTCCCGGGCTCAGCCAGGGGAGTCGAAGTTCCCGCAGGCCCGAGTGCCAGCGTGTCTGGGCCTAGAGAGGCCGCCTTGCTCCTCCTCTGCTGTGCCCGCTGTGGTCTCCTAAACCGAGACTGGCATTGGGAACCTGGGCTGGTGGGTGGGGGTGGGACAGACCTAGGGCCACCAGGCATGCGCCATCTCCCACGCTTATGACTCCCAACAGAGCCCCTTTAAATATTTGTGGGATTTGACCAGGACTTCTGAGAATAATGAACTGTTCTAGTGGGGAAACCCTGCTATTTTCTCTTGGGATAAGGGAAGGAGGGAGGGAAGGAAGGAGGGAGGGAGGGAGGGAGGGGAAGCTGGGCAAGGGAAGGAAACATAGCAACCCCTCTGAATCTGGAGAACTGGAAATCTTGGTTGGTAGAAAAGAGTTTCTCCTGCCTGCTCTGATCTTGGACAAGCCACTTGTCCTTTATGATCCTCAGTTTCTTTGTCTGTAAAATGGGTATAAAAATTCTAACCTGGCAGGGGTGTTGGGAAAGTTACTGTTAATCATGCTTCTTTCTGGCACCTAATTGGTGGTTTTCTTCTCCCCCACTCCCCTTCACTCACCTGTTATGTGTATGTTCCACGTGACTGTTACTGTGATGGAGCAAGTTTGGGGGTAGGGGGGTCTCAGAGCCTGTCTATACTTGCAGAGAGAGGAGAGCCCCTCTCTCCTGTTGACCCCAGTATGCCCAGAGTGCTGTTCTGGGGCTTTGTGGAACCCAGACTATCCACCCCATGGGGCTGTTGTAAGGATCCCTACCTGTCCCTCATTATAAAGTCTCAATTAACTCATGTAAATTGTAAATAACAGTAGTAGTAGTATCTACGTCATATTTTTTGGGGGGAGAGAGTAAATGAAATGGTGTTTTGCCTGGCATAGAGAAAGAGTTCGATAAATAGTGACTACTGCTTTTGTCATTTTTAAAAATATATGTTTTTATTTCAGAGAGGAAGGGAGAGAGAGATAGAAACCTCAATGATGAGAGAGAATCATTGATTGGCTGCCTCCTGCAGGTCCCCTACTGGGGATCGAGCCTGCAACCCACGCATGTGCTCTGACTAGGAATTGAACCCAGGACCTCCTGGTTCATAGGTTGACACCCAACCACTGAGCCACACCAGCCGGGCTGCTTTGTCATTAATGTTTTACACAGTATTTTTGTTTACTTTATTTCATTTGCTCCTGTGAGGTGACAGCAAGGATTCTCATCTGACTCATTTTAGAGATAAAGGAACAGGGGCTCGGGGAAGTGGAGTCACTGACTCTGACACAGCTTCCTAGGGGCAGTGCTCCAGATCCCCAGCCCAGATGTCAACATTGTGCCTCGTGGACTCTGGCCCTGGGAGGAGCAGGAGCAGGCCCATCCCAGGTTGGGCTGCAGCCCTGAGGACAATGGCAGCCACAAGATAGAGAGGGAAGCCGTGGGGTGTGTCTGGGGTGGGATGTGGGGACAGCCTGGCTTGGGGTAGTGTTCCAGCCAGACCTTGGTCTCAGACCTTGAGGGCTGGGTGGTTTTGAGGCCAAACTGAAACCAGTGGAATTAGGGGTACACTTGACACCTATCAGCTGTGACCTCCTCACCCCTCAAGGTCCTCAGCTGGGATTAGCATGATCATTGCTTTATTTGTGGAGAAACTGAAGCTCAGAGAAAGGAGGAAGATTGCTGCGATCACACTGCAAAGCCAGGACCCCAAGCTTCTTTGCACTGAACCTCACGGCCCCCCGTCTCTCAGTCCTAACTTCGAAGGGGAGACTGTCCCTCTCGCACATGTGGCTCCCCCCCATCTCTTCAGGAACCATAACATTTTTATTTCGGTCCCTGGCCAGGGATTTTCCTTTCTTCCAGCTGTCAGAAGGGTGACGCACCCTGGTCCCTCAGTCCCCTTTCTTCCAGGAGGGTCCCTCTGACCCTGGGCTCCTTCGTGGGTTGTGCCAGCCTATCAGAGAGCTCAGTGAGAATAGCTGAGGAATAGGAGGCACAGGCTCAGTAAAGCTAGTTCATGGTGGAAGGCAGGGGGCAGAGGGTCTAGTCATACTTATTTTTTAATCCTATATAATAAAGGGGTAATATGCAAATTGACCCTAACAGCAGAACAACTGGGAATGACTGGTCACTATGACACACACTGACCACCAGGGGGCAGACGCTCAATGCAGGAGCTGCCCCCTGGTGGTCAGTGCGCTCCCACAGGGGAGCTCTGCTCAGCCACAAGCCAGGTTGATGGCTGCCAGCACAGCGGTGGTGGCGGGAGCCTCTCCTGCCTCCTCAGCAGCGCTAAGGATGTCCGACTGCAGCTTAGGCCTGCTCCCCGCTGGCAAGTGGACATCCCCCGAGGGCTCCCGGGCTGCCAGAGGGGTGTCTGACTGCCAGCTTAGGCCCAATCCCTCCGGGGAGTGGGCCTAAGCGAGCAGGTGGACATCCCCTGAGGGGTCCCAGACTGCAAGAGGGCACAGGCCAGGCTGAGGGATGCCCCCCCCCCAAGTGCACAAAATTTTGTGCACCAGGCCTCTAGTATTTACAATAAAAGATATAAATAAACACTCAGACCATAAAACTTATTGAGCACTGACTATGTGTCAGTCACTGATAGAGGCATTGGGGAGTCTGGTGAACGAGTTGGTCTCCCTTCAGATAGTGTTTACCGGCTGGTGGAGGAGGCAGGTTGACCAGGGTGCAAATGAGTAGTATGTTGTGGGTATTGGTGATCCTATGAAGAAAGAGAAAGTTGGGGTGAAGAAATGATGGGGACAGCTTCCTTACATAGGGTGGTGTTTTCATTTGGATTCTTCTAGAAGCAGATGCTGAGACAAAGATTTGAGTATAAGCCCTGGCCAGGTAGCTCGGTTGGTTAAGCATCATTTTGATAAGCCAAGGTTGCAGGTTCGATCCCTGGTCAGGGCACATACAAGAATCAACCAATGAATGCATAAGTAAGTAAAACTACAAGTTGATGTTACTTTTTCTCGCTCTTCCTCTCTCTTTTCCTCTCTCTCAAATCAATACATTTAAAAAAAGATGTAAGTACAAGCCATTTATTTGGGAAGAGGTCCCAGGAACTAGTGTTAGGAGAAGTGAAGGGAGTTCAAAAAGTGGACACTGAATGATCTAATCCCCTGACCACGGTGGGCGGCTGGAGCGCCATCCTGTGGGGAGCTCTGGGAGGAGGTGTTCTGGTAGAATGTGTTCCGCCTTTACTGTTTGAGGGGCTGTGCAATCTGGTGGGTGCAGGGCTCCTGGGGATGGGAGCTCTAACGCCCCAATGCCCCAGTCTGCATCTCCAGCAGCCAGAGAGGGCCACAGGCATAGAGTGGTGTGTCGGGTGGCGTGTGCGGAAATGGTACCCTTTACCAAGGCGATAAAGGTAGGGCACTGATCGTGTCAGTGCAGGAAGTCAGGGAAGGCCGCGCAGAGAAGGTGACTGTAATACATGTATGAGTACAGGGAGAGGGGAGTTCGGGAACAGCATTCCAGCCAGAGGGAACAGCAAGCACAAGGCGCAGTTAACCGGAGGCTGGGATTCTGCTTCTCACTGGTCCGGCGGCAGAGGGCTATGTGGCTTGAAGGGATCAGGTCATGTACTGCCCACCGAGGGGGAACCAGACACTCCCTTCAGGCAGTCCTGCAAGGCAGCATGCCCGCCCCTCCTGGGTGAGCCTGCGTCTGACTCCTGCCTTGCATAGCAAAGGGTGCGGTGGGCTGCAGGTGTGGGTGAAGAGCCCGGCTGTGGGATTCAAGACCCGGCACTGTCAGTTATGAACCATGGCCAGACTCCCCTGAGCTTCTTTACCTGTGAAACGGGAATCCTAGTATCTCCTTGACTCTCCGAATAAAATACTACAAATGACTGTATGCATTAAGGCTCTTTGCACTTGACCCTGGGAAATGACAGTAGCTCACACTTCAGTGGCCCTGGTATGTACCGGGCATGGCTCTAAGCCCACCTCATGGGTGAACTCCTTTCATCCTTACACCAGCCCCACGGGGTGGACAGTGTTATTATCCCATCACGTGAGGAAACAGGACCAGGGAGCGGAGGGACTGGGAACCCCACAGCCCGTATGCAGACCCCATGTTTTAACCTTGACAGTATCTTTTTCTCGAATAGTGTAAATAGGTACGTAGGAAATGATAGCTGCTGCTGCTCTTACCACTTTTTAATTTTCTCTTGAAAATATTAACAAACTTTTAAAAAAGTCACTGATGAGAGAGAGAAGCATCGATTTGTTGCTCCACTTGTTTACGCATTCCCTGGTTGATTCTTCTACGTGTCCTGACCGGATATCGGACCCACAACCTTGGTGTATCAGGGTGACACTCTAACCGACCGAAACGGACAGTTTCCGAAATTTGCCCAGCACTCTTCACATCCTGAACTTTTTTCTGATGGTGCTCCTGAGGGACTGAACCCATTGTAAGGAGACCATGGCCTAGAGAAGCAGCCACACTCCAGGTCACAGCAGAGCGTGAGTCTCCTCCTTCTGAGGTGTCGCCCTGAGGGTTCTGAGGCCGTCTCCCCTCCAGGCTGGGGGAGCCCCAACCAGAGGTTCCCCCCAGGCCATGGGTTTGGCTGCAACTCTGATATTTCTCAGACCAGCCAGGTCAGGTCACCTGGCTCAGCAGGAGGGGCACAGGGGCACCCTACCCAGCTCTGCCCCCTGGGCAGGGGGCCTTAATGAGGAGAGAGCACATGTTTGCAGCCTCGAGTTAGACTGGGCATATGGTCTGTCCCCATCTCACTCTGAGAGCAGGTCATCTGTAAAATTGCAAAGTTAAAATAGCCTAGTCATTACCCACCACAGGGCCAAAAATAACCCGACCGGAACAAGGCTGTGGACTCAGGCCTGTATTTTGTCTGGGGCCCTCTGGGAGCTCTTCTTGAAGTCCAGGCTCCTCCCGCCCACATGAGGTGGCTGGATGGTGAGCAGGGTGAGCGTGGCAGTGAATCTCCCCTCTGTGTATATGGAGAGCTCCTGAGGGCTGGTTTCTTGAAGAGGGCGTGGGGCATGAGAGAATGTACACTCATTGAAGGAATGAGTCCTACCCAGAGCTGGAGAAGCGGAGGCTGGCTTCCCTGGGTGGGAAGGAGGGGCTCTGCTGTCCTGGGAGGGTGGGGGAGTGGGAGGTGGGCGAGGGAGAAGTAGGACAGGCAGAACCGCAGCGCTGGGCAGGAATGCACCTTCTCCATACCCGTTTCTGGGGGAGGCAGGCAAGAATGGAAGTCCTTCAACAGGAAGACACATGGTAGGCAGCTGCTTGACTGTGGGAGGGAGAAAAGGAAGTCCACACTCGAGAGAGGCAGGAGCAATCCAGTGACAGGAGGGAGGAGGCCCTGGAGGAGGCCTCGGTCAAAACAGCCCTGAAAGCTGGGACTGTTGTTTCTTTCACTTTAGAGATAAGAAAACTGAGGCTCAAGGAAGGTAATTTGCTCTAAGTCTACTCAGTGTCAGAGCTGGGATTCTAGGATTAAGGCCCTTGCTCTTAACCACTAGGCAATACTGCCTCAAAGAAGGCTTCCTGGAGGAGGCTGGATGTGAGGGGTTTCGAGCAAGGGAGAGGAAGGGCATTTATGGTAGAGGGGACCACTTGGGCAGAGGCACAGAAGTGGGAAAGTAAATGTCCCACCATGAGGATGAAGCTCTGCATGGTTAAAACATGTGTGTGGGTATGGGTGTGTGTGGGGCGGGAGGGGTGGAGAGAGAGATTGTGGGAGAGAAGACGGGGAACCTTAGCTCCCCAATAGTCATTGTAGGAATTGCCTGTAGTGGATTGGGAGCTGGGGGTCCCTTTACTTGTATGACTTGGCACCAGTCCCGTTCTTCTCTGGGCTTCAGTTTCATCACCTGAAGGGAGAGGGAGAGGTTTGGGCAGAAGGTCTCGGAGGCTGATGAGTGGCAACCTGTCTACTAGGGCCCTCTTCCAGGAGGCCATGGACCAGGGGAAGGGTCAGGCCAGGGAAGGAGGAATGCAGAAAAATGTCAAGCATTTCAGAGGTCAAGGAGGGCTGGGGAATGTTTTGACAGCAAAGAGGTTGTCTGTGACCTTGGCAAGCGTTGGCCCTTTGGAATGGAGGGAGCGGAAGTGGCTTTGGACATGGACCAGGAAAGGGCTGAGCTGGAGGAAATGGGAGAGTGGGAGACATGAAAATGGTGGTTGTGGTGGTGGGGGGGGGTGTTTGCCATAGGGCTGTGATGGATAATGAGATGAACAAGACCATCCCTGATCAATTGGTTTTGCCTCCCTGGAGCCTTGTGCTGAGGAACAGTCCAAAGCCTGTAAATCAGAGGGAATAGAGAGTTACAGTTGATTAGCAATGTCTGCCAAGGACACCGGAGGCGAGCACGGCAGTGCGTACTTTGCCCTCCCGGCTTGGATGGATTTCTGGAAATGGTCTAAGGAAGCTGGCCTTGGCCATCTCGGTGGTGCACCCTGGAAACGGATTCCTGTCTGAATCCTGCTCTGTCCAAGATTGTGTGTGAGGCTGAAGAGTAGTTTCCTCATCTATAAAGTGGGTACAACCATAATACCTCCTACGTTACAGCATCTGATAGAGGGTGATGAGGGATGGACAGCGGGCCCCAACTGGCAGGAGCATGGATGTTCGTTCGTCCTGGTGATGGGCTTGGAAGGATCCCTGGAGGCCTGCCTTCTGGCCTCCCTGCTCCCCAGCTAAGTGATCTGGTGCCTCTGGGCCTCAGCTCCTGCGGAGGAACCCTGGGGATGGTTACACCTGTCCTGTCCCTGTGCCTGCGCGGAGTCCTCTCTCAGGTGGGTGGGGCGAGGTGGGGGCCTCTTTCCAACTCTACTTCCTGGCCTTTTCCTGCCCAGGGAGCTCGGCTCATCCTCGTTTCCAACCTTTCCGACCATGAGGGTCCGAGTTTTCAAAGGACCCTTCCCTTGTGCCTGCTCTGGTCAGTGCTGCAGCCCGGGCATTATTCATCTCAGAGAGGAGGAGAATTCTCCAAGACCATGCAGGTGGTGGGAAACAGAGCTGGTGTTCACACCCAGGCCTGCCGGATTCAGGCGGCCTTCACATGATGTCGTTTGAGCAGTTACCTCCCCCTTTCCCAAACCCTTACTCTCACCCTCGCCTTACTCTCCTTGGCCTGCTGTGTCTTTCCTGGTCCCCTTCGTGCTGGTCTCCATGGCCGTGCAGATGGAGGAAAGCAGAGCAGGCTGGCGCTGTGGAAACCACTCAGATTTGAACTCTAACCCCATCCCTTTAACTCCGTGTATGGGGCCTTTGTCCGATGACTGGCTCTCTGAACCTGTTTTCTCGTGTCTGAAGGGATAATATCCACCTTCCAGGGTTGCATTAAAGATTCAGTGAGAAAATGGTATGGTTTGCCCTCAGCAAGTGTTAGCATTGAAGTTGAGTTTGGGCTTTGGGCTTGAAATTATGGGTTCGAATCTTGGCTCTTATACTTGCTGGCTCTTTGGACTCAGTTATGTGATTTTGCCTCCCTGGGCCTCAGTGTCTTTGTAAATGGGTATGATAAAGTGATCTACCTTTTAGGTTCTCGTGAGGATTAATGAGAATATTTTATGTAAAGCTTGCTATCACAGTGCTTGGTACATACTGGAAAATGTTAGTTTTGCCCTTTATTAACTATAAAAATAATGATCCTGGCTGGAGTGGCTCAGTGGTTGAGCCTCAGCCTATGAACCAGGAGGTCACCGTTCGATTCCCTATCAGGGCACATGCCTGGGTTGCATTTGGGGTGTGCAGGGGCAGCTCATTAGTGATTCTCATCATTGATATTTCTGTATCTTCCTCTCCCTCCCTCTCTGAAATCAATAAAAATATATTTAAAAAATAATGGTCGATGGCAGGACCCACAGCCCCTTGCTGGGTCCGTGGGAAAGGGGCTGCGAGGGCTGTTGCCGTGGTGCCTGCCCAGCAGGTCTGAGCGCCTGTCCTCCTGCCAGAGCTGCCTGAGAACTGGACAGACACCCGGGAGACGCTGCTCGAGGGGATGCTCTTCAACCTCAAGTACCTGGGCATGACGCTGGTGGAGCAGCCCAAGGGCGAGGAGATGTCCGCGGCCGCCGTCAAGAGGATCGTGGCCACGGTGAGCCTCAGTGTGGGGAGCCAGGTCCAGCTTCTTCCCGGGGTGCTGCTTGTCCCACACTTAGTACCCCAATTGGATGTGTCTGGCCTGTCCCTGCCCTTGAGTCCCCTCGCATCTGCCTCGGGGACTCTGGTAAAGGGTAGCCATTGGGCTTGCGGGGTGAGGGTCAGTGTCCCCCTCTCTAGCAGTTGTGGTCGTGTCCTCTCCCAGCCTCCCCTCCCCCAGCTCGGGTCCCCTGCCTAACAGTGACTTAGTGCCAGGAAGGGATGGGGAGGTCACTGTCACCCAACCGCTTGCTATGTGTCCTGAGGGGCAGGTCAGCACCAGAGACCAGATTTCCCTCCCGCCTGCTCCGAGTGAGCGAGGGCCCTGTAAATCCACCTCCCCTGTCGGTCTCAGACCCTCAGCTCAGTCCCTAGCGGGGTCAGCAGGTAGAGCAGAGTCCCCGGAAGTCATCCTACTGGGTTGTGGTAGCCCCCTCAGAGCTCAGAGTGTGAGGTCCTCCTGGCTGTGTGTTTTGGGGCAAGTCCCTTAGCCTCTCTGGGTCCTTCTCCTGGGAAAAAGCACGGCTGACTCGAGGACCAGTGCTCGGCAGACAGCGGCTGCGCAATGAGAAGCAGTTGTCCCTATTTTTTTTTAATATATATTTTATTGATTTTTTACAGAGAGGAAGGGAGAGAGATAGAGAGTTAGAAACATCGATGAGAGAGAAACATCGATCAGCTGTCTCCTGCACATCTCCCACTGGGGATGTGCCCGCAACCCAGGTACATGCCCTTGACCGGAATCAAACCCAGGACCCCTCAGTCCGCAGGCCGACGCTCTATCCACTGAGCCAAACCGGTTTCAGCAGTTGTCCCTATTTTTACTAGAAGAAGGTGTTGGCGGAAATGTCTTCTAAATCATGTCTTCCAGTCACCTCAGCTGAGGCCTCACATGGGCCTGGAGTCTGGGGGCTGGAGCAGCTAGATGTAGCCATGAGGGTGGGTCCCAGGTGAGGCAGGCAGGCTCCTTTGACCCATGTCTGCCCCAAGGCCAAGGCCAGCGGGAAGAAGCTGCAGAAGGTGACTCTCAAGGTGTCACCACGGGGGATCATCCTGACCGACGGCATCACCAGCCAGCTCATTGAGAACGTGTCCATTTACAGGTAAGCTCAGCATCACCCACATTCACTAGCCGATTGGGGCAGTGGGTAGAGGGCCCTGCCTGAAGCCAGCCAGGCTCTGCCACGCCCTGTCCGAGTGACCTTGGAGCCTCCGTTTCCTCATCTGTAAATTGGGGTGGAAACAGATCCTGCCTCACGGGGCTGTTATGAAGCACTGAGCGCACAGCACCTGGCTCACACTGGGCGCTTGGTTAGATGGCAGCTGCTGCTGCTGTGATCACTGGTTGCAGCAGGCAGCTGAGGCCTGAGAGGACTGG
>NW_005367431.1:4174762-4178572 GCF_000412655.1 Myotis brandtii | reverse complement strand
AAGCATCCTGCTGAGTCAGGCTTGGAGCAGACAGCTGCAGAGTCATGGTCCTTTCCTTCCGCTGTGAATGCAGCAGCTCTGCTCTGGACATCTGGCCAGGCGTCCAGGGAAGCCACTGAATTAACTGAGGTGCTATCTGAAGGCAGAGTCTGAGGGCAGAATGTAGATGGTATCAGTTGGGGGTGGGATGCCTTGTTCATGAGAAGCAGAGCCCAGCCCAGGAGCCTCAGGCTCTCCCCATCCTCTCAGCTGGTCAGTTGTAGGATTTCAGAGCTGGAAGGGGCAGCAGAGATTCATATTACAAATGGGGAATCTGAGGTCCAGAGAGGCCTCAGGTCGACCAAGGCCGGAGTTCTGTCCAGCAGGCCCTGGTCTGCCAGCCATCCCTCTGCCATATTGCTTTGTTTCTAAGCAGGCGGCTTAGCCGGTTGGAGCGTGGCCAGTACTGGGGTTGGGGTGGTTTTAGAGTTTCTGGCTGCTATTTTTCACCTGCCTGGTTTTATCTGCCTCCTTTAACCAGGTGAGGCATCAGACCCAGCCCTGCCCTCAAGGAGCTTCCAGTCTAGGAGGGATGGAGAGGAGGAAATAGGAGATAGAGTATAAGTGTTTCCCAAGAGGGCAAAGAAGGAGAGGCCTGTGTGGGGAAACCCAGGGGGAGGGAGGGGCTGGAACCGCCGGATGGAGAAGGGGTAGCTGGGGACCTGGTACCCATCCCTCTGCCCATCTGGGGGTCTTAAGTGGTGCTAATCCCTATGTCAATGCCTGGTTGAAGCTGGGGCCACACCGGGGAAGGGCGTCTGCTGAACTGTCTCCATTCTGAGCTGTCAGTTCCTGTGCTGGTTGCAGTTCCCAGCATGGAGGGTCAGACAGGGGAGGCAGGTGTCTAAGATGAGGGAGCTGGACCCCGGGGGCTCCTGGGCTGGTCATCTCCCACACCGTCACCCTCCTCCCAGCCCTTCCACTCCACCTTCTCCAGGAGAGTCTGCTGGCAGTCTCGGTTGCCCTGGGAGGGACAGTCCTGGAGCCCCTCTGGCCTCTGGTCAGGGGCATGAGGGCAGGTAGGGGAGGAGGAGGCCAGCCAAAGGGCCTCAGTGGGTGGGCAGTGTCCGCTTTCCCTTCCACCTGGTCAGCACAAGCCCTTGAGAGGCAGCATGGCAGTGGTTACGGCCTCTGAACCAGCGGGTGAGGTCAGGTCTCCGCTCTGCCACTAGCTGGTGGTCTAATAAAACCCTTCTCAGAGGGCAGCTCTGAGTTCAATGAGGTGATATCTGAACATTGCCTGGTGTACAGTAAGGGCTCAGCTATTACAGTTTTGGGGTGTGGCTCAGTAGAGGGGGAAGTGCCCTTTCTCCAGTCTTTCCACCAGTCCTTCCTCCGTCATGGATGGCCCAGGATGCCAGGCCCAGGGGCCGAGGCCGGCTCTCCGGATCGTGCACCGGTGGAGTGGGAGAGCAGGCTGTCTGGAACTCAGGGGAGATGCCATATGGGTGGGTGTTCTGGATGTTTTCAGGCCCCCATGCAGGGCTCTGGTGACATTTCCCACTCGCCTTCCAGGATCTCCTACTGCACGGCGGACAAGATGCACGGCAAAGTGTTTGCCTACATCGCCCAGAGCCAGCACAACGAGAATCTCGAGTGCCACGCCTTCCTCTGCACCAAGCGGAAAATGGTCAGTGCGGAGAGCCGGGGCTTGGGCAGCTCTGCTCGCCTTGGCCGCCTGTCCTTGGCAGCCTGTCTGGTGGGAAGGCAAAGCCAAGGTGACACATCACTTAAAATAGGAAATCCTGGGAACCCCAAGTGGGCGGTGAGCGCTGAGGGCGCCGAGACACCTGTCAGAGTGGGCTGTGAGCATGACAAGCCCGTGTCCCCAGTGAGCGCCCTGGCCCTGCCTGTCTGTAATGTGATTTGGATTTGAGGTTTTTGGGGTCTCCTGTAATAGTCTGGTCTGGAGGTGCAGGGCTTTGTAGGGATTCGTCCTTGGAGATTGGTGATCAGAGGGGCCCAGAGTGAAAGGGAAAAGTGAGAGCCTAGGAGGACCGGCTTCCTGTGGCCAGAGCGGGGAGGGCATGGCCATTTTTTGGTATGTACCATGTGCTTGTTCCAGTGGCAGGCTTTAAAGGGTCTTCTCGTTTAATACAACAGTGCTGTGAGGTGGGAGCAGTTACTGTCTTCATTGTTTTTATTTTTATTTTTAATGAGAAATCAGACTCATCGGTCAGCTGGCTTGACACAACTAGCCAGGCAGGGTGAGGGTTTAAACCAGGGGTGGGCAAACTTTTTGACTCGAGGGCCACAATGGGTTCTTAAACTGGACCGGAGGGCCGGAACAAAAGCATGGATGGAGTATTTGTGTGAACTAATATAAATTCAAAGTAAACATCATTACATAAAAGGGTATGGTCTTTTTTTTTTTTAGTTTTATTCATTTCAAACGGGCCGTAGTTTGCCCACGGCTGGTTTAAACCCATGGTTTCCCCCCTCCCTGCATGACTGTAAGGAGCAGGGACTCCAGGCCCCATTTCTGGCCACACCTGGCTGGGATCAGTGGGAATCTCCGAGGTCTCTGGGCATTTGTCTTGAGCTTTGGGGCAGGCAACCGGGAGTGAGTCAGCCTTCGGTGTTGGAAGCCCCTTCATTTCCAAGGCCCCCGAAGCCTGACCGTTTGCCCTGGAAAGAGGTTCCACACATTTATTGGTTTAGTATTGGCCTCTGTTAAGCTGCATATGGAGCCAGAGCCCCGGGGCCCAGGCCTTATGTTCCTGGGAGTCAAGAAGACTGGCGGAGGGGGAGAGCAGGGTCTCTGAAACTCAGGGGAGATGCCCTATGGGGTATCCCCTCCCCATCCTCAAGGACACATCAAGGACATCACGGTCTTGACATGGACCCCCAGACTTCCTGCTATACCCATGAGCCATGCTTTAGATATACATTTCCTATTGTTGCTGTAAGAAATTACCACAAACTTAGTGTTTAAAGCAGCACAAATTTATTCTTGTCTGGTTCTGGAGGTCAGAAGTCTGAAATGGGTCGACAGGGCTGTTTTCCTTCCGAAGGTCCCAGGGGAGATACATTTTCTTGCCGTTTATAGTGTCAGAGACCTCCTGCCTTCCTTGGTTCATGACCCCCTTCTCCAGCCTTGGGGTCAGCGGTGTGGCACCTGCCAGTCTCCCTCTCTGCTGCCCTCATCACATGACTATTTCTGACCTGACCCTCCTGCCTCCCTCTCATATGGCCGCTTGTGATCGGGCCCACTGGGTACCCAGGATAATCCCTCATCTCAGAAATCCTCAATTTAATCACATCTGCAAAGTCCCTTTTGCCATGTGAGGTAAGGTTCCCAGGTTCCAGGGATTAGGATGTGGACCTCTTGGGGGGTCACAGTCCCGCCTCCCACAGGTCTCTCGGAAGGAGCACTACAGGAGACAGACGAGGGTCTGATCCTGGCCCATGTCCTTCCTGTGTGACCGTGGATAAGACCCTGCCCTTCTCTGGGCTGCCTGCCCATCAGCAGAGTCGGGATTGTTCTGAGAGGCCCCGTTTCTTTGGTGCACCTTTATTCTTTGCTGCCGGCTCGGTGTCGCTGGCCACTCACCCAGGGCCTCGTGATGCCCCTGCGGTGGCTTCTCCCATGACAGTGGACTCCTGGCTTTGTCTGTTATGAGGCCACAAAGACTTAAAATACAGGCTCATTATGTCTGCATTGTTTGTCTCTTCCTCCCCAATGACCAGAGCAGGCGCTGGGCGGGCAGTTGGCCATGGCCATGGCTGCGGGGGGCGGGGGGGGGGGGTTCCCAAGATGCAGAGGCTTCC
>NW_005367431.1:4172524-4174216 GCF_000412655.1 Myotis brandtii | reverse complement strand
GGGGGGGGGGGGGGGGGGGGGGGGGGTTCCCAAGATGCAGAGGCTTCCTCTGGGAAGGGGAGGTTGGGGGATAAAAGAAAGCCGATGCTGGCCCAGCGGCGAAGGGAGGCCTGGTCCGGTACGCCGGGTCCAGAGGACTGTAGACGGCCCCGATCAAAATCAGCCTGCCCCAGGCCCAGAGCCAGTTACTGAGGAAAACAGCCCGGCCACGGCTTCATGCCGACAGCAGAGCTCTGATCAGGCAGAGGGAAGGGCGCCTGTTGGACACGGGCACCGACGCCCACTCTTCTTGCCAGGTTTTCACCTGTGTCCGGGATGACGGGATCACGGCTTGTCCTCTTTTTCTACCCTCTCCCACCTGGCCTCCCCCTACAGGGAGCCCGGGGGAAGCCCCTGGAGGAGCTAGCCCAGCCCAAGGGGGTGAAAATTGACTGATGCAAGGATGGTGTTCTTGTGGTCCCCAAGGCCTCAGCTGAGCCCCAGCCGGCCTGGTGCCTGGCCACGATGGAAATCCCAAGATTCTCAGGGCTTAGTGGACGTTTCTGAGGAGGAGGCAGCAGGTGAAATGGGTGCCTCAGGTTTTGCAACCCACCTGCTGACAGGTACCCCCGCAGGTGTTCACTGCTGTCTGGCCTGGGCTGAGCCCTGTGTCGGGCTCTGGGGACCCAGGAAATCAGCCGTGGGGATATGAACAAGGTGGTGGGGGAGAAGGGGCCGGATTCAGTAACTGGGACACAGGGTCTCGGTTCTAGCGTCGAGGTTAGTAAGTCTCACTGGAAGTCAGCAAGACTTCCCAGAGAGGGAGATGTTTTGAATTGGGCTTTGAGGGTTGAGTCATAGGTAGGAGTTTGCCAGGCCAAGAGAAAGGGGATGGGATGGCGAGAGGGTGAGCGCCCTCCAGCACAGGAATTAGCAGGTGCAAAGACACAGAGGTGCAAAGCGCAGTGGAGTGGATGGCAGTTGAGAAGCCTGGGAGGGTGGCAAGGTCCCTCCTCCTGCAGGGGAGCCTTGAATTTGGATGTTGACATAGTCCTCAGTCCTTTTGGCCCGGGGCCCACAGTCTCTGCATCCCCACCCTTTCTCGCCTGGATGCCTGAATGAGCCAGGTGCCTATGACCCACCCGGAGTGGGGGGCAAGGGGTTCTTTTCTGGGTTGCCCACCCGTTCAGCTCAACTCAGGCAGGACCAGGCCTCCCTTCCCCAGTGGCCCTTAGGATAAATTTCTCTACAAAGAAACGTTTCCATCTGCCCAACTGGGACTTCTCAGTGAGCCCTTCAGCCTCCGGGCTCTGCTGGCCTTGACGGGAGCCCAGGGAGCCCAGGGTTTCGGTGCAGGTGTACTGGCAGTGAGCAAAGCGATACCCTTAATCCTGCTCCGGGCAGGGTGGGGGGGAGCTGTTCTCCCCCACATGGCCATTGGCATTTCTCAGGTGATCATTTTGTGCGAAGGTTTAAGCTTCTGGGGCTGCCTTGGTCTGAGTACTGGGCTCGTGGCTGGGATCCCGGGGTCCTGGCCCAGCTCCGCAGCCCTAAGCTAGACCTGGGCCCCTTTGAGGAACTAACAGCCTGGTTACCAGGAACAAGATAGAGACACGGAAAAATGTGCGAGGTAGAACCTGGTCAGGGCACTCAGGCCCACAGGCCAGACCCACTCAGAGGGATAGGTAGGCTTTTGTCCTGTGGAATCCAGGA
>NW_005367431.1:4166358-4172473 GCF_000412655.1 Myotis brandtii | reverse complement strand
CCCCCCCACCTCAGGGCAGGCTGGAGCAGTCCTTTCTTCTGGTGCTGCCCAAATTCCTGCAGCCGCCCCAGAGGGCAGGGCCCAACCCCTCCCGGTCCTGCCCAGCCTGGGCTTGCAGCCACCTGTCCACCTCCGAATCTTGGGTTATATTTGGTTTAGCTTGTAGCTCAGGACTTTAGGGAGAAAGGACAGGAGTGTATGCAAACGAATAAGCAGATTAATGCAAAGACAGGCTTGTGCCCCCAGGTTTCCCGAAGGCAAAAATCATGGTGTTTCCATCCCCCTGCCACAGGATGACCAGCCTTGCTTGGGTGTATAGTGACTGACTCGGGCTTGTAATTAGTCCATATTTTTAGTTCATGAGCAATTCTCAATGGTAACTGAGTCTATTCAGTTTGATTCAGTTGTGACAGCTTAAATTGTAAACAGCTGTGAAGAGTTTCATACTTAATTACCATATTTAAGTTTTGCCATAAAGTCCCCGTACTTCCATCAAAAATGTAAATGATGGAGACATTCAAATGAGATTTTATACTTCGTGAAGTTTAATTGGCATGGATCAGTCAGCTTGTTTAGGGATTTTAAATTAAAAAAAAAAAAGAGTTTTAAAGGCAGTAGCCATGGATTCATTTCTCAATTAAATTGAGTTGTCTGGCGAGAGGAAGGGAGTGGGGCAGAGGCTGGTGAAGCCGGAGCTTGTACACTTGAAAGGGTCTGGTGCTTTCTTCCCTGGGCCCGGCTTTCGGAAGGAAGCTAGCTGTCGCCTCCAGCCATAGCTGCGAGCTCTGGGGCCTGCACTCCCAGAAGCTGAGCTGATGAACCCTGGTCTAGAATCAGAGAAGAAGGGGTTGAGTGGAATGTGGGATGGGGTAGGAGGCCCTGGCTAGAGCTTGAGGCCTCAGGATGCCTGCCTCTTGGGAAAATGCAGTTCAGCCAGCATGTTGCCCCTCTGGGGGGCTCTGGGAACCAGGGGGTGATTCTTGCCTTTGGGGAGCACCAGGTAGGGTGACAGGCATGTGAGCTGGTGACAAGAGAGAGGGGTGATGTTTGAGTTGGGTTGGAAGAGTGGGTGGGAGTTCCCCAAGGGTGAAGGGCCTTACAGGAGGGTGATGGCACTGAATGGTTTTCATCCCTTGCCACGGTGCTCACTGACAACTTGCTTCTGTCAGGAAATGTATAAGCTTCCCACTGCCTTTCTGGGGTTCAGTTATAAGCCCTCTGACTCTGTGTAGTACTAACCAGTCTGACCTCTGCCCCCGTGGCTCATTCAAACAGTGGTCGGACCCTTTCCAACTCTGGCTTTTCTGTTTCTTAATTCCAAGGGTTAAGTAACTGTGTGAAGTCCTTGAGTAATCAGGGAGGGCTTCTCAGAAGAAGCCAGCCTCACAATGAATTGAATTTAGGAAAGCCCAAAGGGAAGGGAACAAGTGGAGGTGAACAGCCATTGCCAAGGTACGGGCCGGAATGAGGGCGGGAGCCTTGGCTGGGCTACAGGTGCTGAAGAGGGGGCCCAGCTGCCTGGGGAGGGTGTGGCCTCTTTCTAACCCGGCTGCTTTGTGACCTGGGAGAGGCCGGGACTCTGCCTCCATTCATCAGGCGTTCCAGAGCCTTGGGATGGAGCCAGGTGGGCCTGCCCAGGAACCCCCAGCCTCCAGTTCAGACTTGCTATTACCCCCCTAATACTGCACCCCTCCCCTGAACTCACTTCCTGTTTTTCAGGCTCAGGCTGTCACCCTCACCGTAGCCCAGGCCTTCAAAGTTGCCTTTGAGTTTTGGCAGGTGTCCAAGGAAGGTGAGCCTTGTTCACAGACATTGTGTGTGGGCGGGGGTGAGGAGGGAGCACTGAAGAAGGCCGGCAGGGTCCCATGGGCTGGGGAGGGGGTGGTGAAGGCCTGGACAGACTCCCACCTTCATCACCTCCCCAGTTTGTGACTTAAACAGGTGCCTTGTGGGGATGAACTGAGACCTGCTGGAGGGAGACCTGCCCCCTGAGGTTGGCCACAGCCTACTCCCCGCCCAGCAGTTCCTGGGGATGGAGTGCTGGGGTCGGAGGCACTAACGCGCTGTGCCTTGATCCCACAGAGAAGGAGAAGAGGGAGAAAGCCAGCCAGGAGGGCGGGGACGGCCTGGGCGGGGGCCGTGGCAGCAGCACCCCCTCGTTGAAGAACCGTGAGTCTTGGGCAGGGGGAGGGGCTGGAATCAGCTGCAGGTCTCGGGGTCTGCCCTTCACCCAGAGGCCCTGCTCCCTCCTGGGTTGGAGCAAACTCGGTTTTTTTTTTTGGTTTTGTTGTTAAATACATAATACATGGTCGTTATAAATAAACTAGAAGATGGAGATAAAGGGGGAAAGTTACTCATTATGGTGCATGTTCTCCCAGATGTGTCCCTGTGCAAAAATATGCACATATGTATACCTCTCTCTGTATGTACTTTCCATGCTGTCTGGGATCGCTTACTGAACTCAGCACCTGTTGTGACTATAAACCATTAGTCGGGGAGAGGATCTCACGTCGGGGGCAGCTGTCCAGCTGCTTTGGGAGGTGCCAAGGTGGGGCTCTGGGTGTTCTGGGTGATAGGCCTGGGAAAGGCCCTGGCCAAGGAGAGAGTCGGGGCCAGGACAGACCAGGAGGCTCCAGGAGGGACGAGGAGATGAGGCGGGGAGACAGGAGGCTCCTCTCGCACTGACGCATCTGCCCGGACCCTTCATAGTGGTTGCCACGGGAAACCTGCTGGACTTGGAAGAGATGACCAAAGCCCCGCTGTCCACAGTCAGCGCTAATACCACTAACGTCGACGAGGCCCCGAGGCCTCCAGCCTTGAGTAGCAGCAGTGTTGTCTGGGTGAGTGTTCGTGTGGCCTGCTGACCCCGCGGGGATCCGGTGAGCCTCAGGCTTATCCCTAGAGGAGGCCCCAGCGCGGTCCGGGGCCTGGCACCCATGACTTACAGGCATCTGGGAGGGCCACCCCCAGCCCAGCAGCACCCAGGCCCACGGTAGGCGATGAACAATGTCCCCTTTGAACCCAGGGCTAGGTCCCCAACAGGCTTGGCTCCCAGCACAGCTGTCCCCTCACAATGCCCGGCCTCTTGGCCTAAGCATCCCGACTGCAGGACGAGCCAAAGGCCCCCTTGTTCTCAGGGCGGGCAGAGTTTGCTCCTGACCCGCCTCCCCCCACCGTCTGAATGAGGAGTCTGGGACTTGGGCAGCCAGCAGCTGGCCCCTGACACGCTCTGCGAACTGGGGCAGGCCCCTGACCTCTGTGTGTCTCAGCTTTTTCATCTCTGCAGGGAGGAGGATGACTTGCCTGCAGAATCTACCAGAGGAACCTCATTTTTTAAATTAAAATTTAAAAAGTCTTTTATTTGGAAATAATCTTAGAATTATAAAATGTTACAAAAACAGTACAAAGAATTCCTGTTCACCCTTCATCCAGATTCCCCAAACCTTAGCATCTTATGTGACCACATTACAGTTATCAAAACCATTAACGTTGGTACGACACTGTTACATAATCTGTGGTCCCCACAATGTCCTTTTCCGGTCCAGGCTCCATTGCAGAATCACACATTACTCGTCATATCTCTTTAGTTTAAGACACTCTGGCACCTGACAGACATGAAAGACCATCAAATCCCTCTGCCTGCCGGGGGCCACCCAGGTGCGCGGGGCAGGCGCTCTGAGCCCGTCCCCGCTGTCTGCAGCCACCCTTGGCACCTGCCCACGCTCTCTGGGAGACTGCGGGGCCCATTGTTTTCCCGCCTCGGCACTAATCCCTTGAGCTTGGAATTTGGGCTGGGCTTTTGGAAGTGGATGAAAGCAAGGAAACCCTTCCCGCCCTCTTCCTCTCAGAATTCGAAAGTCTTAGCAGCCTTCGGCCTAACCCGCCCTTTTGATGGAAGGAAAAGCTGAGTCTCAAAGAGGAGTAGCCACTTGCCTAAGGGGTCACTTGGGTAACGACAGAGCTGGGAATCGAACCCACCCAGGTGCCCAGGTGCCCAGGGGCCCTTTCTCCTGTTCACATCCCAGGTGTGGGTCCCCGTGCTGAGATGCTGGTGGCGGGAGGCCTGCCTAAGCCTGTTCCTCCAGGCGCCCCCCAGACTCCTATGTTTATGTCTCGAGTCCCTGTAGCTCACCCAGGGCTGGGACAAGTCCCCCACCTCGGGTTCATATCTCCCACTTTGTTTTCCCCAAGGAGCTGGATGACGACCTGGATGAAGCATTTTCAAGGTAACATTAACTGGGCTCCTTATGCTGGGGAAGGAGGCCTGGCATTTGTGGGCAGGTCTCTGGGGCCCTTGGCCACCTCTGACCATCTCCAGAACAAAAATCTCAACTTGAATACTTCCAGGGGTGGGGAGCTCACTACCTGGGGATGGCCATGTCTGCTAGAAAGCTCTTGCTATTAAGTAAAAAACAGTTCCTAGTGGCTGCTTTACCATAATCTGAGCTGAACTAAGTACACTGCTGTAGCTATAGCTGAAGCTGATTTCCTCTTCCTGCTCCTGGTGTAACCTTCAAAGATTGGCTTTTGATTTCAGAGAGGAGTGGAGAGGGAGAGAGAGATAGAAACATCAATGATGGGAGAGAGTCATTGATCAGCTGCCTCCTGCACACCCCACTCTGGGGATCGGGCCGGCAACCCAAGTATGTGCCCCGACCAAGAATTGAACCGTGACCTCCTGGTTCATAGGTTGATGCTCAACCACTGAGCCACCACAGCCGGGCCAAAAACTGGCTTTTTTTGCAGCCTTTGTTCCCTCCAGAGGTTTTCCATTTGTGGAGAAGGGCAGGGGGAAGGTGTTGCTCACTTAAGCCCGTGGAGCATTACACAGAGGAGGAATGTCGGGCACAGCACCGAGTTGTTTTCGTCTATCCTGAGGGGGCAGTTCCCCATCTTCGCAGGGCCATCCCGTAGCCATGGCTACCTGTAGCTTGGGGAAAGGCCCCTGAGAAGGCCGAGGGGAGGCCCGGGCAGCTCAGGGCTCCCAGCTAGGCCTCTCTTTCTCCCTGGGAGCAGCCCCCTGCATCCCTCTCCCTCCGCCCCAGGTCCTTCCTGCCAGAGCCTGGTGGAGGCCCCTGGCCCTGGTGGTGGGGCGTGGCCTGTGTGGCTCCTTCTTTTACTGTCTTCCCTGCTTCACTGGCTGACTCCCTCCCCATCGTTGGAAGAAAACCTTCCATTTGCTTTTTCCAGATTACCCAAGAATCATGTTTCCTTTATTAAAAACTTCAAAAATCAGCAAAGCATTAAATTGGAAATGATACCATCCCATCATCCCACAGCTCAGACTTTTGGGCATAATCCTATACATATACATATATATATATATATTTTTTGCATTGATCAGCTCGACATATTTGCATTTGGGACCCTGATTTTCACTTGTCACTGACATATCAGGAGCATCTCTCCAGGTGTCGAAAATGCCTCGGGCACACATTTCATCAGCTGCCTCGCATTCCTTAGGACATGGCTGCAATTTACTTAACTCTCCCCTTAGGTTGTCTTCTTTCTAAATTCCTTTTCGAACAGCACTGTGTTGAACATAGTTATAGCCAATAGTCTCAGGGTGGCACCCCCCCCCTCCCCCGTGTGCCTCTCTCGTGCCCGCACCAGTGCGGCCCTTCCCCTTTCTTGGGCATTTCCTGAGGGAGCCGTGGATGGTGTGTGTGCCCCGGCCACTCTGTGGTGAGAATGCCCCTGCCTGCCCCACAGTTTCCTGAGTCATTTGACCCTCAGAGACTCCACCTTTCCTGACATCTGGGACTTTCTCCTTTGGCCCCTGTGTCCTGGCATTTTCCCGCTCGTGCCCTCTCACTTCTGACCCTGGTGCTGGCCGGGCTGGACTGGCTCCTCAGGCCCCCGCCAGCCCCTTGCCTGCCCCTCGGCTCACACAGCTCTGCCTTCCAGGCTCGCCCAGTCTCGGACGAACCCTCAGGTCCTGGACACTGGACTGACAGCACAGGACATCCATTACGCCCAGTGCCTCTCGCCGGTCGACTGGGACAAGCCTGACAGCGGCAGCCCCCAGCAGGAGGACCTCTTCAGCTTCTGAGCGCCCGGGGCTGGTGGGGCGTGTGACCACAGCCACCTGCAGTTGCGGGGGGCCCCAGGCCCC
>NW_005367431.1:4163917-4166088 GCF_000412655.1 Myotis brandtii | reverse complement strand
AACCCCCCAGCCCCCCTTTTCCGGTGGGCAGCTCTGTCAGCCTGCAGATCAAAGCTGCAGCCAGTCAAGCGAAGGGAAGGAGACGTGTTGTCTAACCCCACTCTCTAAGAACTGAAAGGGGCTTGAGTATTTATTCAGTGACTTCTGGTTCAGCTCGGAAGCTGGGTTTGTGTCAGGCACGAACGGTGTTACAACCAGCTTCCTGCCTTCTCTTGAGCAAGCTCTGCTCGGCTGTGGGTGTCCGGACGGCGACCAAAGCATTTCTCGTCCCTTCTCTCTGAGGACCCAGGTTTCCCCGCGGCGGCCCTGCCCCTCACTGAGGGCAGCAGAGCACTCGTTTCTGTCTTCTGAGCACAGGAGGGCACCGCAGCCTCGGCAGAGACTGTCCCTCCAGCTCATCTGCTGCAGGGGCTCCAGCAGGCCCGGGGGTCCTCAGAGACAGAGGGGCAGCCCCTGACCAAAGACGACACAGCTGGCACTTTAAAGCACACACAGCAGGTGTGGCGCCCAGGGTGCCCGATGGTGCTGCCGTGCAGAGAGCTTTCTCGCTGCCCTTCCCCGAGCAGGGGCCCAAAGTCCCGAGGACGTCCCGTCCGCGCGCTGCCCACGGACTCCCCGAGTCTGACCGCGTGACTGCCCTCCATCGGCGCCCCCACCCCACCCCTCTCCCCGGGACGGGTGAGCTGTGCTCACTCTTCCCTTTTGTCTGTGTGTCTGTGTGTGAGTGTCCCCGAGCCCCACCCCCACACTTCCTGGATTTGGCGAAGAATATGTTGTTGCCCTTTTATAGAGAGAAAACCGAGGCCACCAGCATGGAAGGGGGAGAGTCTAGAGTAGAACCCGGGCCTGATGCCAAAGCTGCCTTCTCACCTGTGCCTCCCTCAGTTCACACATCCTTTTTTCTAGCTTTGTTGTCCCCCCAGAAACCAAAAAACCCAGCTATTTTCTGACCAAAATGTGTTTCGTAACAAACCATCTGGTGCCTTTCCACACGGAACTGGCAGGAGCCTCCTTGCTTGCTGCCTCGTTGCTATTGATTTCCGTGAAAATGGAATTGTTTGAAGACTGTTCATTCGGACGGTTAAACAAAACCAAACTCTAAGCACCTGGACACTCTGACCCGGGTCGGGACGCACCAGCAGCCGGCTGTTCTCAGGGTGCTCCTTCCTCCTCCCCCTTCGCCCCCACCGGGCTCCCCGCATCCTGACACCCGGCCAAGCTGTCAGTACCTTCTCCGGCCCGAGGTGCCTCCCGGGCGGCTTTGCTAACCTCAAGTGAGACACTGCTGGTAGTTGGAGCAGGTTTCACCAGCCCAGGAAAAACACACCATTTCTTAGAATCTCCTTATCTAAGCGCTTAAACCAAAATACAAAGACCAAAGTGCCTGGGTGAGGGGTGGGGTGGGATTTGCCGGGTCTTTATCAGGATAGAACAGCCTTTCCCTGCCCAGCTCCTATACCCCCGCTGCCCTTCCCAGACCTTGGTATCGGCCCCTGCATTTGCCACGAGGCATTGAGGTTGGGCCTGGCACACGCCGTCCTTGGTACCAGGGTCCGTCCAGGAGGCCCGAGAAAGGCCGGGCTGTGAGTGGGGTGTGGCCTCCATTGTGGTCTCTGGCCACCAGCAGTGGGTGTGCGCCCTGTGTGTGCACAGATAAGTCTTATTGTGCTTTTCTTTGTGTTGCTGTCAAGGAATTTCTAATGAGGAAAAGGATAAGTAATAAATGTTCTCTTTTTGAAATACAAAGAGCTCGTGGATGGAGTGGCCTAGGGCCGCGTGGGAGCAGTGCCTGCACTCCAGGGGCTGGAGCAGCAGTGGCCACGGGCCCAGAAGTGGGAGATAAGGTCTTTGGCCCCAGTAGGACCCCCTTTTCACCAGCAGGTGGGGATGTGATAAGGTCATCTCTGGACAGATCAGCATGTCAGCCCCGAAGAGTCTGGGCTTCCTAACCAGGGTATGTGAACCCCCAGAATTTGCATACGATTGTGTGTTTCTATGTACATTTTTCTTGGGGAGGGTGTCGTCCATCATTTCCATCACATACTCAAGTGGGCCCCCCACATTTATTCGTTTGACAGACTGTGCTGAACACAAACCAGCCTGGGGCGCAGTGCTGGGCTGGCAGTCCAGACAGGTCCAGTGGACTCGGTGTGTGGCTTGGGTGTGACGGG
>NW_005367431.1:4130966-4163752 GCF_000412655.1 Myotis brandtii | reverse complement strand
GGGGTGGCTTGGGGGGGAGGGGGGCGGGGGGGGGGGGGGTAGTGCTGGTGGAAAATGTGTTTCAGTGACTTGGGAGACCTCAGGTCTAGCTCTGGCTCTGCCACTTAGGGGTTTGACCTTGGATCAGTGACCTCTTTCCTTTAGCCTCAGTTTCCCTATCTGGGAAAAGGGTATAATAAGCTTTACCCTTCCTACCTCCCTGGGTTTTGTGGGACTCAGAGGTGACCATTATCATATTGGTGATGTGATTGGAGGGCTTAGCTAAAGGTTATCTCAGAGCAAAAGGCGATTTGGACCAAATGTGGTTAAGGATGTCAAAGTGAAATTGATAACTGACAGGTCCTCTTAACTGAGCTCCACTCTGTGCCCCAGGCTCTGCTAAGCTCCCAACTTTATCTCATCACAGTAGCCTGTTGAGTCAGATGGGACTAGCCCTGGACTGCAAGCACCAAGGCCCTGCGGCCCGGGAAGAAGGCAGTCACATTTCCAGCACTTGGCAGAGCCTCAGCCCAGACTCAGAAATGTGTGACCCTTGACCCCCCAGGTCCTGGCCTCCTGGAGCCACATCTGCGGTGGTGGTGCCCTTGCCCTTCTGGTGAGCCACACGGTGCCCGCACGGGAAGGCCGCCTCTCAGGCTCCAGTGGGGTCTCCTCAGACTTTCTGCCTTTGTTCCTTTCAAACAGTGATTCTCCAAATGTTCTGAACCCAGAGGCAGAGCCGTCCGGAAGACTCGCTGTGAATTCTGAGTGGATCCTAGATCACTTAAAGTCTCTCCTTTCTTCTTCCCCCGTAATCTGAAAAGACACCCAACAAGTTCACCTTTCGGTTTAAATTTGGCCGATGTCTTTAGTCTCCCCATGTCTCAAATTATGAATCCCGAGCACCCGCTGTTGGCTCTTTCATGCATAACGGAAAAGCCGGAAGAACAAAGGCACCTTTCAGACTTGATGTGACCTTCAGCTTTGCTGGTGGACGTTGGGGGTCTTCTCTCCCAGGGGGAGATACCATCCCCATTAAATCTCTCCAAGGACTGCCCACAGACTCGGATAGGGAATCTGGGGAAATCCTGTGCCCTCGGTGCTGGCGTGGGGTTGGGGCTGGTTTGGGGTCTGGTCTGCCCCCGGCCTGCCTCCCCTGGCCATCTGTTGCGTCGGGATCACAACAGGTGGCCTGTTTGTTTATTAGGGAGTGAGCCTTTCTCCTTTGCTTACTACATGCCACTCTGTTAGGTTCTTTATACCTAACGTCAGCGTCCTGGCAACCATGCTCCGAGGCGGATGGTCCTAGTCTTATGTTGAAGGTGGGACGACTGAGCGTCAGGGAGGATCACAGCCCGTAAGGGGTGGACCTGGGATTCCAGCCCCAGTCCGCCTGACTCCAGCACTTATTTCCATGGCATCACCCACCCTGTGGAGTGAAGGGCAAATCCCAGTTGAGCTGCCCATGCCCTACCCTGCTCTGCCAGCAGCCCAGCAATGGACAGCCTCTGCCACAGGACAGGCAGGAGATGCTGACCAGTGGGTGTCTCCACGGGAGGTTGTCAGGCCTAGGCCAGGCTAGGTACCGGGGGCAGGGGCTGTCCCATAGACTCAGGTCCCTCCCACCTCTCCCCAGGTGGCTGCCCTTTGGGGCTGCTGCTCTGGACTTGCCCAAGTTAGGACTCAGCAGGGTGTGTCCCATCACATCAGGGCCCTGTCTTGCCCCAGTAGGCGCTGCCCAGCCTATGGGGTACAGGGTGGGAGGGGGCCCCTGAGTGAGTTTGGAGCCGACTCGGTGTGTTACCGGTGGTGAATGCCCCCTCAGAGGGGCCAGGAGGGAGGGGAGCACCACAGCATCTGCACACGCCAGCTGGTTTAAGCTGCTGCAGCGACTCTGCTAGTAGGCAGTCCTAGTCCATTTTAGAGGCAGTGAAACTGAAGCCCCTGGAGCTAACGCAGGCCTGGGATTCAAAGCCTGTGTTCTCTGTCCTGGGGTGGCCCTGCCTCTTGGCAGGGCATGTGAAACGTTGGGACATCACAATGATCTTGCTTAGGAGCTTCTGAGGGCGCACAGAATAGCCTTAGCCAGGAGCCTAGTACCCAGATGCTGGATCAGGTTGGTGCCTTTCCTTCTAGCCTGGACAGGTGTAAGCCATGTCACAAGATCTTGTTGCCAAGCAACAATTCTGACTATACCTGCCGAGCCCCTGCATGAGGTGGGGCTGCAGAGGTCTGGCTTGATTTCTTCAGAGTCCAGGGGTTGCAGGTCATGGTGCCCTGGACAGTTCCTGGGCATGGGCTAGGTGTGCACCACACCAGGGGGACATTGGGAGCCAGGGTTGAGGAAGCCAGGGGGGATGTTCCGCTGGGCCTTGGGGGGCAGAAAGGTTGATGTCTGCCTTTGCTAGCCTGCGAGCTCCGAGAGGCCCAGGCCTGTGTCTGATTCACCCTGTGGCTCCAGTGTCCAGCATAGAGTGGCCATCAATGACTCAAGTCAACTTATCAGAAGGGGGACAACCAGCCTGGCTTCCTCTGAGAGATTGCTGAGAGACGGGCAGTCCTGGGGCAGCTGGCAGCACTGGAGCCTCTGCAGCCTGACGGACCACTTTGCGGATTATCTGTTCCACAGGCAAACCCATCCCATGGTGACTCCCCCACGCGCTGGGCGTTGACACTAGTTCTCCGCCCTCGGCCCCTGGCCTGGCTCACCAGCCCAGCCCGGCTTGGTGAAATGTGTGGTCCACTCCTCTGCCCTGACCAAAGCTCTTGGTTTTAAGAATGTCTGGAAAGCAGGATTTGAGAATGTGGGTGCTAGAAGAGCCCCTAACGGTCCTCCAGCCCACCCTCTGTGTGTAGTTGGGAACGGAGGCCCACAGTGGGCCAGGACTTCCCCAGGACGCAGGGCAGTTAAGCAGAGCTGAGATTTGAGCTCTGCTTTTCCACAGACCTCACGCCCAGTCCGTTCTCCATGCGCTTGAGGTCTGCGGGCTGCGGGGAAGTGGAAGTGATTATGATGAGAGGAGGCTGGAGAAAGGGCCTTGGTGGATTCTCAAGCACATAATGAGCGTCAACTCATCACCATCTCTTCATTCTCCCTCCTCCAGGGCCCAGGTCTCTTCTGCAGCTCGAGCTGCTGGCGCAGACGCCTGGGAGAGAACAGGGAGTGTGATTATGACCACGGCCTCTAGAGCCAGACTGGCTTTGCCATTTACTAGCCATGTAAGTGCGTCACTAGCAAATGACTTCATAGCCTGGGTCTCAGTTTACTCGGGTGAAATAGGATGATAACAGCACTGTCCAGTCTGGGGTGTTGTGAGGAGTGAATGAGTTAATGAATGAGGCAGAGGCTGCAGGGTGCTGAGGACTCGGTCCGCCGTGCCTGGCACTTTGTAGTTATTGTGGCTGCCAGGGCAGCTCCGGGTGAGCAGGACGGGGGTGGGCGTGGGGGGACGAGTGGGGAAGACCAGAGGAAGGCCCACCCAAGGTGCCACAGTTGGGGAGGAAGCTGTCCCACCAGCTTCCAACCTGATGCCACCCGGGTATACAGGCTGGGCCCGCCCCACCGCCAAATTTGGCCCTCGGGGACCACTTTAGAAACTCCCTTGTCCAGTCAGGATTCAGTCAAGAAAACCACCCCATGCCCTGCTGTTTCAAGTAGGAAATACAGCTCAAGAGATTCTGCTCTCGGCACTGCTGAAGGGCTAGGGATGTGAGGGAGGCTCTGCGAGGGTCAGGGAGCCAGAAGAGGTTGGCGTGGGAATTGCTGTCCGCGGTCCGGCGCCTGCTGCCCCGACCTCATTGGCAGAAGCTGATTGGAAGCTGCTGGCGAGTGGAGGCGGGATCGTGGTTTGCAGGCGTCCAGCCTGAGACACGGGGGCACCTAGAAGGGAGGGAGGTGGTGCTGAGACACCGCCCCACCCCGGGCACCCCTCCTGCCCGGCCACTCCTGGTGGGCAGGGGCGAGAAGCCGGTGGTTAGTCCAGAGCAGACCTCGCTGCCAGAGGTGCTATGTGAGCATCACACATTTTCTCTGTGGTCCTCACAACAGCCACGTGAGAGCTGAGGCTCAGAGGTTGAGTGACCTGATAAAGAAGTGACGGGCCCAGGTCTGTACCCAGATCTGTCTGCACAGGAGCTGGGGCCTGCCTGGCTGTTCTCTGAGCCCGGCAGGGGGTCCGCACCCACTGATTGAGCGCCCACCGTATGCCAGGCTGTTTAGGTGCTTGGAACATGGCAGCAAAGGAAATGACAAAACTCCCACCCTCGTGGAGTTGCCATGCCACTGGGTGGGGGAGACAGCACCCCAACCATGTACACGTCGTCTCATGGTGCTCAGTATTGTGAAGGAGAAAAGCAGGGGTGGCCAGTGCTGCTCTATGTACGTGGCCAGGGCCACCTGAGCAGAGACTGAAGGAGGTGGGGAGGCGAACACGTGCTGTTGGAGGAAGGGCACTCGGGACAGAGGAAGTGGCAAAGTGCAAAGCCCCTGAGGCGGGCGGGAGAGTGGGGCCTGCACAGAACAGACGGGCAAGGAGCGCGGTGTGGCTGCAGAGGAGGCCTGGGGGATGGGGGCCGAGAGCAGGGCCATGGCCAGGGCCTGTGACTTGCTTCTGAGTGACGAGGAGCCTCTGTGCAGAGGAAGTTGAGATTGCAGAGGCTGCACGGGGAGGGTTGGTGCAGAGACCTCAGGGGACGATAGCAATGGTCCGAGGTCAGGCCCAAGAGAAAGGGGCCCGAGGCTTGACAAGGGGCAGATGGAGGCTTGAAGAGGAAATGGCATAAGGGTCCTTATAAAAGGGAGGAGGAAAAGGACGTGTAGGGAATCTGGGGAAATCCTGTGCCCTCGGTGCTGGCTTGGGGTTGGAGCTGGTTTGGGGCCTGGTCTGCCCCTGGCCTGCCTCCCCTGGCCACCTGTTGTGTAGGGATCACCACAGGTGGTCTGTTTATTTATTAGGGAGTGAGCCTTTCTCCGGTGCTTACTACATGCCACTCTTAGGTTCTTTATACCTAACGTCAGCGTCCTGGCAACCATGCTCCGAGGCGGATGGTCCTAGTCTTATGTTGAAGGTGGGACGACTGAGCGTCAGGGAGGATCACAGCCCGTAAGGGGTGGACCTGGGATTCCAGCCCCAGTCCGCCTGACTCCAGCACTTATTTCCATGGCATCACCCACCCTGTGGAGTGAAGGGCAAATCCCAGTTGAGCTGCCCATGCCCTACCCTGCTCTGCCAGCAGCCCAGCAATGGACAGCCTCTGCCACAGGACAGGCAGGAGATGCTGACCAGTGGGTGTCTCCACGGGAGGTTGTCAGGCCTAGGCCAGGCTAGGTACCGGGGGCAGGGGCTGTCCCATAGACTCAGGTCCCTCCCACCTCTCCCCAGGTGGCTGCCCTTTGGGGCTGCTGCTCTGGACTTGCCCAAGTTAGGACTCAGCAGGGTGTGCCCCATCACATCAGGGCCCTGTCTTGCCCCAGTAGGCGCTGCCCAGCCTATGGGGTACAGGGTGGGAGGGGGCCCCTGAGTGAGTTTGGAGCCGACTCGGTGTGTTACCGGTGGTGAATGCCCCCTCAGAGGGGCCAGGAGGGAGGGGAGCACCACAGCATCTGCACACGCCAGCTGGTTTAAGCTGCTGCAGCGACTCTGCTAGTAGGCAGTCCTAGTCCATTTTAGAGGCAGTGAAACTGAAGCCCCCGGAGCTAACGCAGGCCTGGGATTCAAAGCCTGTGTTCTCTGTCCTGGGGTGGCCCTGCCTCTTGGCAGGGCATGTGAAACGTTGGGACATCACAATGATTCTTGCTTAGGAGCTTCTGAGGGCGCACAGAATAGCCTTAGCCAGGAGCCTAGTACCCAGATGCTGGATCAGGTTGGTGCCTTTCCTTCTAGCCTGGACAGGTGTAAGCCATGTCACAAGATCTTGTTGCCAAGCAACAATCTGACTATACCTGCCGAGCCCCTGCATGGGGTGGGGCTGCAGAGGTCTGGCTTGATTTCTTCAGAGTCCAGGGGTTGCAGGTCATGGTGCCCTGGACAGTTCCTGGGCATGGGCTAGGTGTGCACCACACCAGGGGGACATTGGGAGCCAGGGTTGAGGAAGCCAGGGGGGATGTTCCGCTGGGCCTTGGGGGGCAGAAAGGTTGATGTCTGCCTTTGCTAGCCTGCGAGCTCCAAGAGGCCCGGGCCTGTGTCTGATTCACCCTGTGGCTCCAGTGTCCAGCATAGAGTGGCCATCAATGACTCAAGTCAACTTATCAGAAGGGGGACAACCAGCCTGGCTTCCTCTGAGAGATTGCTGAGAGACGGGCAGTCCTGGGGCAGCTGGCAGCACTGGAGCCTCTGCAGCCTGACGGACCACTTTGCAGGTTATCTGTTCCGCAGGCAAACCCATCCCATGGCGACTCCCCCACGCGCTGGGCGTTGACACTAGTTCTCCGCCCTCGGCCCCTGGCCTGGCTCACCAGCCCAGCCCGGCTTGGTGAAATGTGGTCCACTCCTCTGCCCTGACCAAAGCTCTTGGTTTTCAAAATGTCTGGAAAGCAGGATTTGAGAATGTGGGTGCTAGAAGAGCCCCTAACGGTCCTCCAGCCCACCCTCTGTGTGTAGTTGGGAACGGAGGCCCACAGTGGGCCAGGACTTCCCCAGGACGCAGGGCAGTTAAGCAGAGCTGAGATTTGAGCTCTGCTTTTCCACAGACCTCACGCCCAGTCCGTTCTCCATGCGCTTGAGGTCTGCGGGCTGCGGGGAAGTGGAAGTGATTATGATGAGAGGAGGCTGGAGAAAGGGCCTTGGTGGATTCTCAAGCACATAATGAGCGTCAACTCATCACCATCTCTTCATTCTCCCTCCTCCAGGGCCCAGGTCTCTTCTGCAGCTCGAGCTGCTGGCGCAGACGCCTGGGAGAGAACAGGGAGTGTGATTATGACCACGGCCTCTAGAGCCAGACTGGCTTTGCCATTTACTAGCCATGTAAGTGCGTCACTAGCAAATGACTTCATAGCCTGGGTCTCAGTTTACTCGGGTGAAATAGGATGATAACAGCACTGTCCAGTCTGGGGTGTTGTGAGGAGTGAATGAGTTAATGAATGAGGCAGAGGCTGCAGGGTGCTGAGGACTCGGTCCGCCGTGCCTGGCACTTTGTAGTTATTGTGGCTGCCAGGGCAGCTCCGGGTGAGCAGGACGGGGGTGGGCGTGGGGGGACGAGTGGGGAAGACCAGAGGAAGGCCCACCCAAGGTGCCACAGTTGGGGAGGAAGCTGTCCCACCAGCTTCCAACCTGATGCCACCCGGGTATACAGGCTGGGCCCGCCCCACCGCCAAATTTGGCCCTCGGGGACCACTTTAGAAACTCCCTTGTCCAGTCAGGATTCAGTCGAGAAAACCACTGTTTCAAGTAGGAAATACAGCTCAAGAGATTCTGCTCTCGGCACTGCTGAAGGGCTAGGGATGTGAGGGAGGCTCTGCGAGGGTCAGGGAGCCAGAAGAGGTTGGCGTGGGAATTGCTGTCCGCGGTCCGGCGCCTGCTGCCCCGACCTCATTGGCAGAAGCTGATTGGAAGCTGCTGGCGAGTGGAGGCGGGATCGTGGTTTGCAGGCGTCCAGCCTGAGACACGGGGGCACCTAGAAGGGAGGGAGGTGGTGCTGAGACACCGCCCCACCCCGGGCACCCCTCCTGCCCGGCCACTCCTGGTGGGCAGGGGCGAGAAGCCGGTGGTTAGTCCAGAGCAGACCTCGCTGCCAGAGGTGCTATGTGAGCATCACACATTTTCTCTGTGGTCCTCACAACAGCCACGTGAGAGCTGAGGCTCAGAGGTTGAGTGACCTGATAAAGAAGTGACGGGCCCAGGTCTGTACCCAGATCTGTCTGCACAGGAGCTGGGGCCTGCCTGGCTGCTCTCTGAGCCCGGCAGGGGGTCCGCACCCACTGATTGAGCGCCCACCGTATGCCAGGCTGTTTAGGTGCTTGGAACATGGCAGCAAAGGAAATGACAAAACTCCCACCCTCGTGGAGTTGCCATGCCACTGGGTGGGGGAGTCAGCACCCCAACCATGTACACGTCGTCTCATGGTGCTCAGTATTGTGAAGGAGAAAAGCAGGGGTGGCCAGTGCTGCTCTATGTACGTGGCCAGGGCCACCTGAGCAGAGACTGAAGGAGGTGGGGAGGCGAACACGTGCTGTTGGAGGAAGAGCACTCGGGACAGAGGAAGTGGCAAAGTGCAAAGCCCCTGAGGCGGGCGGGAGAGTGGGGCCTGCACAGAACAGACGGGCAAGGAGCGCGGTGTGGCTGCAGAGGAGGCCTGGGGGATGGGGGCCGAGAGCAGGGCCATGGCCAGGGCCTGTGACTTGCTTCTGAGTGACGAGGAGCCTCTGTGCAGAGGAAGTTGAGATTGCAGAGGCTGCACGGGGAGGGTTGGTGCAGAGACCTCAGGGGACGATAGCAATGGTCCGGGGTCAGGCCCAAGAGAAAGGGGCCCGAGGCTTGACAAGGGGCAGATGGAGGCTTGAAGAGGAAATGGCATAAGGGTCCTTATAAAAGGGAGGAGGGAAAGGACGTGTGCCTGGCCCAGGCCTGGGTGTGGGGCTGTTCCCAAGCCCGTGTGTCTGTGGGTCTGCGTCTGGGTTTTGTGCGCCTTTGTGTGATGTGGGGAGCTGGCCTCTCTGAGTCGCTGCCCGCCGTGAGGGTGGGGTGCAGCGAGTGTCCCCTGGCATGTTGTGTCATTTCTCGGGTTGTGTGGAGCAAATGTGTGTTGGCTCAGGGGGTCTGAGTGATCTGCAGGTGTGCATCCCTGAACGTGAGCATGTGGACCTATGAGTCGGGCTGAGCAGACTTGTGTATTTGTGTGTGTGTGTGTGTGTGTGTGTGTGTGTGTGTTATATCACTGTGTGTGTGTGTGTGTGTGTGTGTGTGTGTGTGTGTGTGTGTTATATCTCTGTGTGTGTGTGTGTGTGTGTGTGTGTGTGTGTGTGTGTGTGATATCAGCCCGTCTGAAGTGGGCAGCAATGGGGAATGTCTTTCATTTTGGCTCATCATTGTCTGGGCCCCCTGCTCGCTTGACATTCCACAGAGCTCAGCTATAGTTTTTACAGCGAATCAAAACTGATGGCTCCTGGGACCCGGTGGGTTAATGGGTAAATTCTTGGAGACTCGAGTTGAGGGCCGGCCCCTGGAGGTCTCTGACAGCTGAAGTAGGGAGAACTCCCAGCCCCTCGTCCCCACAACGCAGTGCTTTAAACCCAGAAACCCCCATCCCTCCCAGCCGACCATGCTGGGCCAGGGTCCTCACCACCCGATCAGGAAGACTGTCTGATGTCTGGGCCCTGCCAGCCCTAAGTGAGTCAGGTTTCGAAACCTGGGCGCCTTCAGGAAAAGCCGGGATTTCAGCACTGGAACGAGCACAGAGTGAGGAGTCAGAGGAGCCTGGGCTCCAATCCCACCTCTGTCACTTACGACTTCGTAACGTTGGTCAAACGACTGCTCAGTTTCCTCTCTGTAGAGCAGGGACCCACCTCATGGTGTTATTAGGAAGATTAAATGAGCACTTAGCATGTACCAGGCACCGTGCTAAGGGCACAGTGAATGAATCACGTTATTTAATCTTCACAAAGTGAAGTGGGTACTGTCCCCATTTTACAGAAGAGGAAACGGAGGCCCAGGGAGGTGAGATGACTTGCCCAGAGTCACTCGGCTGGGAATGGGCAGAGCCTGCGTTTGGGCCAGACAGTCTGACGGCAGAAGCAGCAGCCTGAGGCAGTGGGTAGGAAGGAGAGGGCCTGGCTTCTGGTAGACGTTCGGCCAATGGTGGTTATTGTTATTGATCCCACATGACTATTCAGGATCAAACTCCTGACCCTCGAAAGATAGCTCTGGACTCTCTTTTCTCCTTTTAAATTTAAAGAGGGTGGAAGAAAAGCACCAGACTTGGGAGACCAAAGTTCAGACCCCGTCTCTATGCCTCATTCACTACGTGACTTACACTGCTCACTGCCCCTCCCCCAGCCTCCGTTTTCCCCATCTGTGAAATGAAGACACTCATTTCCCACCTGCCACCAAGGATCAAATGTGTACAAAGGAGTTTGCTGCCCTGCATGAGCTGACTTGTGTCCTCCCCAGAAAGATACATCGAGTCCCAACACGTGGTGCCTCAGAATGTGACCGTTTTGCGAAATAGGGTCATTCCAGAGAAGGTCAAGGCAAAACAAGGTCATTGGGGTGGGCCCTATGCACTAAGACTGAGGTCCTTAGAAAAGGGGAAGTTTGCACACAGGGACAGGCAGGCACGGAGGGACACGGAGAACACCCCGTGTAGGTTGGAGTTATGCTGCCACAGCTGACGCTGTCAGAGCCTGGAGGAGGTGAGGCAAGGTCCCCCCCTGCAGGTGGCCGAGGGAGCGCGGCCCGCTGACACTTGGATTTGGGTCTCTGGCCTCCCGAACTGTGAGAGAATACATTTCCGTTGTAAGCCACCCAGTTAGTGGTGCTTTGTTAGGGCAGCTGCAGGAAACGAATACACCTGTGACATAACATCCACAACGCCCACCAGTATTTCTGGGGATACGACCCCCCCCCCCATTCACCCTGTGAAGAGAGGCCCAGCGAGGTGCAGTCAGCAGCCCCATCACACATGCAGGAAACGAATACACCTGTGACATAACATCCACAGCGCCCATCAGTATTTCTGGGGATACAACCCCCGCCCCCCATTGACCCCGTGAAGAGACCGAGGCCCAGCGAGGTGCAGTCAGCAGCCCTATCACACATCAAGGGAGCGTCGTGCCAGGACTCCAACCCAGGTCACCGCGACCCAAAGTCAGTCTGCTCTGACCCAGAGCAGGGCCCGAGGCTGGGTGAACCCAGGAACCAGGGCCCAGGGCCCAGGGCCCAGATCTTCAGCTTTGCTCCTGGCCTCGGCCCCTCCCGACCCAAAGTCAGTCTGCTCTGACCCAGAGCAGGGCCTGAGGCTGGGTGAACCCAGGACGGCCCAGGAACCAGGGCCCAGATCTTCAGCTTTGCTCCTGGCCTTGGCCCCTCTCTGTCCTCCTCGGTCCTCTGGCGGTTGCCCTGTCCTGCATGTTTCCAGGCTGCTGGCTCATTGAGAGGGTTAGCTTGACACGCAAGCACACAGCAGGGGTCCAGTGGAAAACAAAGGCAGGTGGGACAGAGGCAGACACACAGTTGGAGCAAGCCTCGTCACAGAAACCAACCAAGCAGGAATAACAAAATATTTTTAGACTCAAAGCGGGAGACATGTGAAACTAGGGAGGGTCTGCAGCAACAAGGTGTACTAATGCATAGAAACGGAAAGTTCAGGCCATTGCTGGGCAAGAACAATTGAGGGACTCAATCAGGTGGCAACACAGGTAGATACAGAGCAGGCTTGTAGCACGTAGTATACACCCCTAGACCGACTAGCTTCGTGGGCAGCCCATTATTGGGCTCCCCTCCCCGTGTGGGGAGTCTGAATCTGCTTGTAAAAAATTTTCCACACTTTTTCATAAATCTTCTGGTCTGAGGAGCTCATTCTTGGGCGTTGGGAGACACGACCCCGGGGGGAAATATACCTCGGCTCACGGTTCCGGTTATCATCATGGCTGGGGTTACTGGAACCCACAGAGTATCTCTGGCCTCGTGGCATTTGTAGGGGAGGGGGGCAGTGGTGGCTTATTGGTCTCAGAGCCAGAGATTTGGGTTCAAGTTCTGACTCCATCACTGTCTGGTTATGTGATTGAATGAGTCACCATCCCTCTCTCTGAGCCTTAGTTTCCTTGTCTGTGAAGTGGGACCATGACCGGAGCTCTGCCTTCCCTGCAGGTGGCTGTGAGAGTCCAGCAAGGGCAGAAGCTTGGGGGCGGGGGGGCTGGAAGTGGGGACTGCTCCAGGCAGGGCTGATCCTGGGGCCAACAGGGCACCGTGTCCCCAACACTGGCTGATTGTTCTGATCTAACCAAGAGCAGAAGGCAGGTGGGTCAGGTTTGGGAAAATTCTAAAAGATCTAACTCCCCTCTTTAGCTCCCTTGACCGTGGTCATCTCTCAGCCCCAGGGTTACCATGGGGACAGGAAGATGGATTAGGATAATCACGATCATAATTTATCAAGTACTTAGTCTGTGCCTTAGTTTCGTTGTAAGGTAATTTTCACAACAGCTCTGCATAGTAGGTGACGCTGGTCCCATTTTATAAATGAGGACACTGAGGCTCAGAGAGATGGAGTGACTTGCCTCAGGTCACACAGCCAGGCAAGGGCGAGGGCAGGTTTTGAGGCCCGGCCTAACTCAACACTCCAGCACTCTCCCTCTTTCATAGCTGCTCCCTCGCACCATATCAAACCTGACATGTGGTGGGAACCAAGGTGGGGCCCAGGGAGGGGATGGGACTTGTCTAAGGTCACACAGAAGGGCAGGGGCCAGACCTCAGGGCAGAGGCAGACACACAATTAGCAAACCCCAATTTCAGGTCTGGAGCCTTCCCTGCCCTCCTGGTGTGGAGGAAACCATGGTGCCATCAGGCAGCGCCACGGGGCTGGTCGAAGGCACAGGCATTGTGGTCCAGGCTGGTGGTTGGTCTCTAAGAGCAGGACTCCTGCTTAAAGCATGGAGCCGCAGGGTGGCTCGGTCAGGGGAGGCCTGTGCTGGGCCCGGGAGCCCGCCAGTGGCTCTGGCCCAGGGTGCTGCCCTCTGAGCGTGGCCTTCAGCCCCAGCCCTGCTGAGTCACCCTGGGGAAGCCGAGGCCCTGTGCATCCTCGCTTCCGCTTCCCGAGAAACATCAGGAGAGAATGTCTCGAATGCTGCTTTATTGCAATAAGTTTGTCGATTCAGCTCATTACATTTAATTAGAATTATTTAATTAGAATCTTAATAAAAGAGTAAAGCGGGAGGTGGCTGAGGCGCGGAGGTAAGGAAATCCGTGCTGAGCGTGTGAAGTGGACCCAGCTGTACAGGCGGGTGGTGGAGGGGCTGCCACGACATTTGCCTGGAAGTTTGGGGAAAAGGGTCTGCAGGTGCCAGGATCGCCAGGGCCCAGGGCTGGGCTCTTACCCCCCCAATCTTTACCAGGTGGCCCCTATGTGCCTGCCAGGCCCTGGGCTGAGGACATTGGGCATGTGGAGGTGAATGGGATCTATTTCCTGCCCTCAAGGGAAACAGACAAGAAGCCGATAGTTATAACACCTAGTGCCAGAGGCTGAGATGGAGGAGGCAGAGGGCACGGTGCCAGACACAGCCCAGCTAACCTGGCCTGGGGTGAGCAAGGCCTTCGAGGACAGAGGTGCCTGCAGTGACGCCTGAGCATGGAGTTGGAGTTAGATGAGGACAAAAGGGCTCCGTGGGTTTGGAGGGAAGGCGATGAGTTGAGGTGCCTGTGGGGCAGGGTGGAGTGAGGTTCAGTGCAAGGACCTGGAGCCCGGTGGCTGGTTCCCTGTCCCAGCACCACCAGCATGGGCTCTGGCAAGTCATGCCAACTCTCTGAGCCTCATCTTCCTCCTCTGTGAGTGGGGGCAGCAATGGACCCCCTCATGGGGCTGTTGTGTGTTTAGATGAGCTGACACAGTAAAGCACTTGCAACAGCGGCTGGTATGTAGTCAATGCGATGTGCATTAGCTATTAGGACTATTGCTCTATTCTCCAGGTGGAGATCCAGTGGGTGGTCAGTTACACAAGTCTGGGCGGGGACTAGTTCTGGGAGTGGTCAGTGAGACCACAGTGTGAGTGGGCACCCAAGAGAGTATGGGGGGCACATCACCTCTATTCCTCTTTCCTCATTCTCTGAAAGACTTGTTTTGTTCGGAGATCTGCCTCCCACAGAGTCCTTGCTCTTCAGGGCAGCTGGCCACACAGCCCGGCCCCCGTGGGATTCAGCCAGTCAGTTTAGGGCATCCCTGCCCCCACCCAGTGCGGGGTCCCCTGAGGCTGGAGAGTGACCTGGTTCCTCAGTCAGGGGAGAGCTTCTCCTCCACCCCCCCCAAACCTCCCTCTTTATTCCCGACGCCCTCTCCCCACTGCGTGCATTCACAATGAAGCAGGTGCCCCATCACCACCCCTTAGGGAACCAGACTTAGCGTGAAGCCCATGGTGTGTTGGTGGTATGCCATCTCTCCAATTACAAAACAAAAACAGCACTGGTTTGTAGCATTTACTGATTTCCACGCTGTAAACATCCCCTCCATGGCCAATTTCAAGATGCCGACACGCGCGTCACTGCACTTGGAGACCAGATGCACACCATCGGCTCTGGCAAAGCCAGCCCCTGGATGAAGCCAGCCCGGAGGATGCCGGACGAGTGAGAAGAGCACCAGCCCCCTGACAGCAGTGGGAGCTGCGGGAGCCGGGCCATGCCAGGAGCCGCCTGCCCCGGACCTCCCCTCTCGCGGAGTTTTCTGTTGCTGGTAGCCCAATGCGGCCCACGTGCTGCAGGCATGCAGAGCGATAGGAGAAGAGGGCCCGGACCAGCCTTGACGAGCTGTCAGCCGTCATGCAGCGAGCAGAGGGAGAGGCGGCTGTGAGCCCACTGCCATGGTGATCTGGCGATGCGACGATCAGACTTCGCGTTTGGTTTTCCACACACTTAATCCTGCTGCGGTGACAGATAAGAGAATTTTTAGCCCAGCTATAGAAAGTTCCTAAGCTCCAGTCTATGCCTTGAGCCAAGAATATAGTGATTGAAGCTTGTTATTCTTCCCCTTGTAATTGTCCAGTGTCACAGAAGCAGCCGCCCCATCTTTGAAGTCTTCCTGCCATTCGTGTGTTCAGTGGCAGTGGCAACTCAGGCCTCAGAGCGTTGCCTTCAATGGCACTTTTTCCAGGTGGCCACAGGCCATCGTGTGATTAATTAATTTAATGTAATTAGCGGTTTCACCACCACATACTGCAGGCTGCTAGCGTCTCATCCTTAGGTACTAGCTGGATTCTCACATCCTTCAGCCCTAACTAGGCCGGATCACTGTTTCCTCCATTTCTTTCTGGGCGTCTTGTCCGAAACCCACTCGCTCAGCTCAGTTTCCAAACCAATCAGGTTTCCTGGTGGAAAACAATGGGAATGGATGCTCAGTGATTTCAGCAGAACAGGAATGTATTGGCAGGACACCAAGGAGCTTGCAGAATCGATTACAGAACAGGATCAGGGAAGGGGCAGACATGGAAGGGGGCTGGCATGAGGTCCCCCAAACGAGAAAGGGGGGGAGTGCTGATCAGGAAAAAAATCAAAACAGCAATGTTCTCCTTGGGGAGGCACCATGCTAACATTTACCTGCACTGTCTCAATTTCCTCTCTACAATGATCTTTTCTCAAATCCGTTTTACAGCTGGGGAAACAAGATCTGAGTTTCATCAGGAACAACCCCAGGTTTGTGGGGGCCTGGGAGGGCCAGGCTGGGTACCACGGATGCTGGACAGCTCCGAGCAGGTGTTTGGAGAGGTTACCTCTCAGTTTAGGCCAGCCTTGGCCTTTGGGCCTCGCAGAGGCGGGAAGAGCCTGCCCAATCAGCACTTACTAATTCTAGACACCGCTGCTGTCCCCCCTGCTTGGGACAGGTCCCGGACCAGGAGGGCACCATCCCGGGGACTGGCAGCCACAGCTGAGCCAGAGAGCTTCTCACCAAAAGCAACCGGTGTAACAGGACTGAGCTTTCTGTGAGGCCTCAGCTCCCGTCCATCTGTCCTGACCCTGGCTGCAGCCCACAGCCTCAGCTGGGGCCCTGCTGTGGAAACAGAGATGCCAGGTTCCAAGAAACAGAGGTGTGAGCCCTCCACCCACATCTGGAGAGCGGAGAGGGCATGTGAAAAAGAGAGAGAAACCGACCAAAGCCCAAGCATTGGCATGGGGGCCTCCTGCTGCACCAGGTCTCCCCCGTCAGACTGGGAGTTCCTGAATCGGAGGGGGTCCCCCTCCTTAGCACGGAGGCTCCTTCGGGTAGAGTGACATCTCTTCCGATGGGTCCAGAGGTCCTGTGTGCGAGGCTGTGCTCCCCACCGCACACTGGGGCTGCTAAAGGCGTCTCTTCCCTCAGATCGGGGCACCTAAGGGCAGGCGGAGCGTCCTAAGTCAGTGCGGCAGGCGCCACGCAGCGGGAGGCGTGGGACTAGCAGGGCTGACGGAACCTGATTACACTGAAGGGGAAATCGAGATCCAGAGGGGGCGGGGACCTGCTGAGTTCATCCCTGACCAGGACAGTCTCCCAGGACCCCCACCTCCCAGCCAGGAGGAATTGGGGTGACAGGGCGAGGTGTGGCCTTAGGAATGAAGCTCCCTGAGCCAGGCCAGAGGAGGCAGCCCTGCGGGGACCCCGCTGCCAACCTGCCCTTTGCAAGAGCCTCCTGTTGTTCTGTCCCGGATGTCTGAATCCTTGGCCAGGCTTCCAGGCGATTGCCTCATCCTGCTAGGCCGGCTGATGTGCACAGCTGGCGGAGGGGCTCTCTGTGGAATCCAGCCCTGCCCAACATGGGCCTGGGCCACAGGAGGTTGACACCTCAGTTCTAGTCCTGGCCTCCACTCTTACCTGTTTGTGTGGCTCTGGGCCGGGCCATGGCTTCCCTGGGCCTCAGTGTCCTTTTCTCTCTAACGAGGAAGTTCTTCATTCTTTTGTCAGCCATCGACCTGTGATGTGTCCGGCTTTGTGCTGAGCACAGTGTGAGCCAGTCCCAGCAGCCAGCCTTCAACAAGTTGACGCTCCATGCGGAGCCGACATCTGTAGCCAGTTTGCTGAGCCCTCTGAGTGCAGGGGTCTTAGCAGGTAACAGTTTCATTTTGCAGATTCACAGCCCTGAGCCCCAGCCCATGTCTTAACCTTGACTCGGGCTCCAGGCTGAGACCGATCCTTGCCTTGGCTCCACTCTAAGCCCTGATCATAGTCCCAGACTGAGTCCTGGCCTTGTTCTAAAACTGAGCCCCTTTTTCTAGACTATTCTTTGACCCTGGTTCCAGGTAGGTCCTTACTATAGATTAAGCTCTAAACCTACCCGCCAACTAAATCTTGACTCTGGTCAGAAATTCAGTCATGATCCGGCTCTAATTCAGTGCAGACCTCCATCCTTGGCTGAACTGTGACTGTGGCCACAGACTGACCGCTAATTTCCAAACAACCAACCAACCCTTGACCTGAAACCTAACCCAGCGGGAGCCCAAGGCCCTTCAAACGGCAGAATGTGTGCCAGAACCAGAAGGAATGCGAGTGTGTCATCGGGCAGAGCCGTGGGACCTGCACGGAGCACGCAGGGGCACGGAGGGTGCGAGCGGCCGTTTCAAAGAAGAGAACACAGTGGCCAACGCCTGGTATCCAGACTGTGAGGGACGTGGGAGGACTCCGGGTCAGAGTTCATAGCTGTGGTTCTCATCCAGGCTCCCTTATTTACTGAAACCTGACTTTGGATGAGTCCATTGTCTTGTTGTGGTTGTTTCTTGATCTTAAAATGCTTTCCTCCGGGGTTATGTGGCTCCTGAGAGTGACCTTTGCCCTGTTGCGTCTAGGTCTTATATACTGTTCCCCTTGGCTCGACCACTACTCTTTCCTTGTCCACCCTGCATCCCCAAGGCAAGACACGCCTTCCTCTAGGTCTAGAGCACCGGTTCTCAACCTGGGGGTCAAACGACCCTTTCACAGGGGTCGCCTAAGACCATCGGAAAACACATATATAATTACATATTATTTTTGTGATTAATCACTATTCTTTAATTATGTTCAATGTGTAACAATGAGAATACATCCTGCATATCAGATATTTACATTACGATTCATAACAGTAGCAAAATTACAGTTATGAAGTAGCAACGAAAATAATTTTATGGTTGGGGGTCACCACAACATGAGGAACTGTATGAAAGGGTCGCGGCATTAGGAAGGCTGAGAACCACTGGTTTAGAGTCTAGGAAGCCTCCCTGTAGCTCCTCGGGGTGCACATTGGGTTGTCACTCAGATCTCCCTTCAGTGGAAGACGTGGCGCCCCAGGTCTGCAGGCAGCCTTCACCCTGCAGCTGTCACCCGTCAGGGCTGCCCACATCCAGTGACCGACCGGTGAGTGATGGCGGGGAAGAGAACCAAAGACCCAGCATGTCCAACCAATTCAGGACAACTCGGAAGGGCTCTCCTAGCTCCACAGGGCCAGCTGCGGCTGTCATTGGACCTGTCCAGGGGCCTCCCCTCTCCCCACTCAGCTTCCTGCCCCTCCATTCCACAGGTGTCGATCTCAGAACACCCCCTAAAACACCTGCATGCTGACCTCCGTCTCAGATTCTGCCTCCAGAGACCCAGCCGTGACGACATTCCCAGTCCCAGTCATAGGTTACTCCCATGCACTTGCTCATCTTTTTGTAACGTTCATAATGACTTAGGATACTTCCTTGTTTCCTGCCTACTTCCACTAGATTTGTCATGCAAGGGGACGTGGACACACAGCGCCAGCACGGGACACAGAGAGATCACGGGGGTGGGAGTGGGGTGGGGTGGAGGGGGACTTGGAAGCAGAGAAGCAGTGGAGTGTCTGCAGTCCCTGGACTCCCGTCATCCCCATGGGCTCTCAGCCTGGCCAGCGTGTCCTCCCATGGCCGGTGCCCCAGCAGAGGAGCCCGCCTCAGCCAGCGGGCCGGCTGTGCCCCAGGCTCCAGCAGGAAGGACCCACCCACGCTGCCGGCTGAAGAGAGGAGACAAGCAATTTCTCTAAGTAACAAGAAATTTATCAAGGGATGTCTGGGCGTGGGCGGCACCAGGGAGTGTGCTTACTAAGGCCCAGGGCCGCACCCCAAGGACTCGGGAAGAGCCTTGAAGCATTTCTGTGCACAGGAGCGCTGACGTCCGTCCGCCAGAGCCGATGTCGGCCGGCTGTTCCCCACAGGCTGGCCTGGCCCAGCCCAGCCAGTTCTCTGCCAAGCTACCAAAGGCAAGCGGGGGAAGGGGAAGAGCCTCCAGGGCCCTCCAGACTTGTCTTTTATCAAAAATATATGCTTCATGAGGGTAGGAGCTGAGCCTGCCTTGTTCCCTGCTCAATAAATTATGTGTGCTATGGATAAATAAATGAAAAGATCAAAAGATAAGGGCTAAAAAAATCAATTTACAAATCTGAAACATTATGCAAGGCAGGGGATAATTGGGGAGACATGCTTCTTCTAGAAGTTATTCCTTACCAAGGGCCAAAAAAAAAAAAGCTATTAATAGACCCGATTAATAAACATCAGCCAAGGTAAATGTTAACAGGAAGCACCTCTGCAAACGTTGGCAGTCTCTTAGGCAGGGCTGGGGCAGGCGGGCAGGCGGGCGGGCCTCCTCCCTCCTGTTTGCTCACAGCACATTCTCAATCATAGGGGAGCCCCCTTCCCAAACCCCAGAGCAGGGGCGGGCACAGCCCGGGCTGTCTGCTTTCCAGAAGCTCCCCCGAGACCAGCCACCCCGCCCCTCAGATGTTCCTTGTCCCGAGACCTTTCACCTGCAGGTTCTGTCACTCTCAGAGTCTTCTGGGCTCGTCAACATTTGCTGTAGCTTCATCCTGTTTGTTTGCTGGGCAGCTTTATGCCCCGCCCCTGGCCTTTTAACACAGGCGAACTCATCTTTGCTTAACATGATGCAGCTGTTAAATAGAGTGGGCTCTGGAGTCTGTCTGCCAGAGTTCAAATTCCAGGTCGCTCACTGCTTACTGGCTACGTGCTCTTGGGCAAATTGCTTAATCTCTCTGGGCCTCAGCTTCCTCGCCTGTAAAATGGAGATATAAAATAATAGGGAGATCAGAGAAGATACTTGTGCTAGGATCTGAAGAAAGAGGGGGAGAAGGGGAGAGGGAAAAGAGTCGTGGGGAGAGGGAACAGCATGTACAGAGGCCCTGTGGCAAGAGGAAGCAGAGAAATTACGAGGGACTGAGAGAAGGCCCAGGGCGGTGGAGCTACCGCAGCATGGCTTGCTCAGCATCTTTCGTGTATTAGAGACACCAAGAGGCTAGACTTCTAAGTCAAAGTGTCCAGAGGTGATTTAGGTTCTATTAACCAGGTGCAACATGGACATAGCCTTGTAAGGCAAAGGTCCTGATATTCAGGCAAGCAGAGTCATGGGGATATTTTAAAAAATATTTAAATCCTCACCCAAGGACATGCTTAGAGAGAGGGAGAGAGGAAAAGAGAGAGAGAGAGACAGAGACATCAATGCGAGAGAGAAACATTGATGGGTTGCCTTCTGTATGTGCCCCTACTGGGAATCAAACCAGCAATCTTTTGGTGCACAGGACAACACTTAACCAACTGAGCCATAGCAGCTGGGACAGGTTTGTTTGTTTGTTTTTTTACCAGCCCCTTTGCTGTCTAAAGAGATTCAGATAGAAAAGCCTGCTTCAGGAAGGTTCCGGAACCTTAGCATGACCACCTTAGTACATGTGAATTAAGTGCGTCGGACAGGAGGATCCCACCCAAAAATCTGTCCCACGCGATCCCCCGTTGTCCCATTGTTTCTGGGGGGCCCTGCAAGAATTTGTTTACCAAACATTTGCTCTTTCTCATCTACCTATGTGTTGCCTACCTCCCCCTCCTTGGTCTAAAATGACACATGTACCTCATTTTGCCGCAGGGTCTTGGGACTTTTCATGTTTATGTGAATTCCCCATGCGCATACTAAAATTTGATTTTCTGCTGTTCCTCTGCTGTACGTTGCATATACTATTCAACCAGCCAGGAGAGCTAAAGGGGGAAGAGGAAAGTTCCCCCAGCTCAACCCTTGACTCCTGGTGATAATTCAGGCAGATTCATGGTTTTCTGGTTCCTTTTGGTCAAAATAACAGTTTCATTTTGGTCATTAGAATTCACTTTCAGGAACTAGGAGGTCCATTCTGACCCAGTGAAATGTAAAATTTTGATTCACATCCAGTTCAAAGTGCAAACAAATCCCTCCTCCAATGAACACTTGCTAAGGGCCAGGCCGGTGCTGGGGCAGATGAGTTGCCGGGTAAACGACAGACAGCCGCATCAACCTGGAACTCCAGGTGAATGATTGTTAACCTGTTACTATATGTATGTCCCTAATATTGCATGGAGCATACTTAAGAGTAAAAGGTATTGGTTGCTTATCTGTAATTCGGATGTAGCTGGACTGCCTGTATTTTTATTCCCTGATCCACGGTACTGGAATGCGCTGGCCCTCGCCCTGGGGGGTATGAGCACTCCCTACCTCTGCCAAAGGCATTTGACTCTAGGTCAGTGGTTCTCAACCTTCCTAATGCCGCGACCCTTTCATACAGTTCCTCATGTTGTGGTGACCCCCAACCATAAAATTATTTTCGTGGCTACTTCATAACTGTAATTTTGCTACTGTTATGAATCGTCATGTAAATATCTGATATGCAGGATGTATTTTCATTGTTACACATTGAACATAATTAAAGCATAGTGATTAATCACAAAAACAATATGTAATTATATATGTGTTTTCCGATGGTCTTAGGCGACCCCTGTGAAAGGGTCGTTCGACCCCCAAAGGGGTCGCGACCCACAGGTTGAGAACCGCTGCTCGAGGCGAACACACAGGTCTGGGTACACCTTCCCCCTACGTGATCTATAGAGCTGACCATCAGCAAGTGACATTTGAGCCACGCTCCCTTGTCCACCCGACGCCCGCCCGGCCTCCTTTTCTGGCTTTGATCTCTGGAAGCTTTTGCTGCCTCTGAGAGGGTTGAAGCCGCATCAGCCAGCACTGGAGGTGACAGCTGATTAGGAGGCGGAGTTTCTGAGAACAAGATTCAGTGGTGATTTCCTGGAAGGGGGTGCAACCTCGGAGGATCCTGGGCCCAGCTACAGGCTGAGCAGGATGCCCCCAGACCCCTCTGAGCAAGGGCTGAAGAGAAAGCATCAGGCACAGGGCCTGCAGAGGCCATTGTCTGCCTGGTGGAGGAGGAGGAGGCACAGAGAGAGCGGGGGCTGGGGAGGCTACAGAGTGTGGATTTGGGGCAGGGCCCAGTGCCCCCGTCTTAATGTGGGCAGTTGGAGCAAACGCTCTGTGTGAGGCCGCCCACCAGACCTCCCTGTCTCAGTCCCCTCTAACCCGCCATGCCGGCTGGCCTTTCTGCTGGGTCCTACAGTCTCCCTCCCACAGCTCCTGCTCGGTTTCTGTGTCTGCCACTCCCCCTCACCGCCCCCCTACACACACCTGGGGCCCGGCAGGGAGCTGGCTGGGCAGGCCCCCAGGAGGAATTGCCTCTCTCACACCTGTCCTCAGGCCCAGGCCCCACCCTGGTTTGCTACCCAGAGGTGGTAACTGAGTACAGGGGAAGGCAGGAAGAGCAGGGACCCACTCTCCTGTTTTTAGTTCCCCCTTGACCTATAGATCATCGCTGAGCCTTTGGGGTGGGGGGTGGTGGGGTTCTAAAGTATAAATCCGGTTACTTCTAGCTTTCCCCATTGGTGATTTAGGGTTCAACTAAACTTCTGGATTCTCGGTTCCCCTAAGTTACAACCCATTGATTTGCATCTCTGCCTTTCCAATCTTGTTAGTTACTTGCTCCTGTGCTAATTGCCCTTGTGGCTTTATGCCCTTAGAAAAACCTCTTTCGCCTCACGTTGGTGGAGCACCAGGAGAGAGCAGAGCTTGGTGTGTGCGCTCTCTGTCTTCTTTAGCCAGGATTTATAGGCAGCCTCGTTTAATCTTCACAGCAATACCAAGGGGCCAGCATTATTATTCTCATTTCCCAAATGAGCAAACTGAGCTTAGGGAGGATGTCCATTGAGCTAGTCCAGCCGTGGGCAAACAACGGCCCGCGGGCTGGATCCGGCCACGTTCCCCCTCACACAAACTGAGCTTAGGGAGGATGTCCATTGAGCTAATCAGTGGCAGGCCTGGCACCGCCCGGGCCCTCCGTCTTTCACACGTTCCCCCTCACACAGCTCTCCCCACGAAGCTCAGAGAAGCTGTGCCCTCCTCTCCTCCACAGAAGCTGGTGTCCATGTGGTCAAACCCCACAAGGCCAGGAGGACGCCTCGGGGTGATCGCGCCTTTCTCTCTGAATATGTCCTCTGACCTGCTTTCTGTGGAACCAAAGGCACATTGAGAGCAATAAACTACTGTCAAATGCAATGACAATCAGAAATGACCTTACCGTCCAGCAATACTGGGCTGGGTGAATACAGTATGGTATATCCATTTTAAAAATACTTTGGGCTGTCAGAATGATGAAGTAGAAGAATATTTAGTTTCATGGGGAAAAGCTCCTGACATATTGGTAAATTAAAGATACACATTTCCTCAGGAGTAGGTGCAGTGTAATCCCATTTTAACAATAACACACATACATAATCACAAATTGATAAGAAAATAATTAATATTTACCTGCAACCCGTAATCCTGTTGTATAGGTCCCAAGTCAACATCCCAAGTCAAAAGGAATTCTGTCCTCCCCAGGGTATGAGATCAAGTTCTAATTAATGCCTTAGTCTCACCCTCCTCCCACCCATCCTCCATCCCTCAGGACACGGAAGCCTGCAGTTCAGACCCTTTGAAGAAAGTGTAGGATGTCTCCCCCTTCCCCCTCCCCCCAGTCAACCTGCTACTGGCATCTAGTGGGTAGTAGTCAAAGATGCTATTAAAGATCTTACAATGCACAGAATGGCTGCCCCCTCCCACCCCCCTACACACACACAACAAAGCATTGTCCAGCCCCAAATGTCAATAGCGCCAAGGGTGAGAAACCCTGGCTTAAGGCCAAGGCTTTGAAGTCAGAGAGGCCTGGGTTTGCAGGCTTTGCCACACATTGGCTGCTTGATCTTGGCCAACTTGTCTGATCTCTCAGAGCCTCGATTTCTTCACCTGTCAAATGGGGTCAATAGTAAATACACTCCTCATAGAGATGATGTGAGAATTAAATGAGATAACTGGCTATAAAGAGCCTGAATGAAATGTTACACTCATCCTCCCAGTGAGCAGGCACTGGGTTAGACTTATTATTGGAATCTACCTCCCAAACCTGAGCCCTCTATGCTGGAATACTGTGGGTACTGAGAACATTTTAAATATTCATACTTTTTTCTTTATTTTCAGCCTAGGCCTCTTAAAAAGCCCTCCCTCCACCCCCTTTTTTTTAATTTGAGAGAGTGGAGGTGAGCGAATTGGCTAGGCGGAGGGAAACGGCAGCTAGTTGTAATGCAGGAAGGAACCCCCACTGCAGACTAAATGAGGAGAAATGGATCTGAAGTCTAGCCACAGCCTGTTTTAGGGAACACGGGATTTCCTTTTCTAAAGATCCGTGGGCCAAAGATAAAGATCTATTTATTCAGGATGCCTCAGGACAATGTGTTTCAAAACGAGGGTCATTTCCATGACAGCCTCGCTGTCCAGTTCCATAGCCACTAGCCACACAGGGGCTTCCGGCGCACTTGGGACGAGGCTGGTCTGAATTAGGAAGCGCTGTAAATGTAAAGTGCACCCTAGACCATGAAGATTGAGTATGCCAAAAAAAAAAAAGTAACCTATCTTATAACTGGCTTTTAAGTTGAAAACGTTTTTAAAGCCCCGTGGTCTCAGTGGCTTGACACAACGTGTATTAATTTCTCATGTAAGCTCCTCCAAGCCACTGCCGAAGTGCCGAGGATTCTGCTCGTCACAGTCACACAGGGGCCCTGGCGCTGGCGCGGCTGCCATCTCAATCCCTGGCAGCCACCTTGCTAGAGAGGAAGCTGGAGCGCTGGAGGATGTGGCACTGGCAACTAGATGCTCTGGACTAGAAATGATGTCATTTCTGCTAGCAGCTCATTGGCCAGAACGAGTCACTTGGCTCTCTACTCAACCACGAGGGGGTGGGGCCACCCTGTCATGTGCCCCAAAGGCAGAGTTCCAGAAACATTTGGCAAACAGTACCAATGACTAGTTCAGTTTCTATCAGCTTTTAAAAAAAATACATATAATAGGATATTAGAAAAAAGTAGAATGGAATAAAATAGGAAATATATCAGGGGGCATCACAAAAACTGTTAAATCATGATTGAGTCTCAATAAATATATGTGGAATGATGAAAATTATTTTTTAACAGGGATCATAGCCACAAGGAACATGTCTCCTTGGCATTAACGCCAACAAAGTTACCCTACCCACTGGTTATCTCATTTAGGGTATTATGGGCACCCTTTATGGATGAAGAAACTGGCTCAGACAGGTGAGTGATGTACCCATGTCACCCAATCAAATGGCGAGCTGGGACTTGGGACAATAGGATAACTGAAACTCCCTCTTCAAGCTTCAATCTTTCTTCTCTTTCATTAATCAACCTGGAATCATAAACTTGTTGGTTTTCTGCTTCTTTTTATATATATATATATGCATGCCCCCCACTGGGGATTGAGCCTGCAGCCCAGGCATGCCTTGACCTCCTGGCTCATAGGTCAATGCTCAATCACTGAGTCATGGTGGCAAGGCTGCTGCTTTTTTGTTTTTTGAAATTAAAACTTATATTTTATTTATTTTAATAATTCTTTATTGTTGGAAGTATTACATATGTCCTTTCTCCCCCCTCATTGATGCCCTCCAGCCTGCCTTCACCTCCCGCCCCCGCACCAGGCCTTCACTACCCTATTGTTTTTGGCCATGGGTTGTGCATATATGCATACAAGGTCTTTGGTTTATTACCTCCCACTCACCCCCCCGCCCCCACCACCACCGCACCTTCCCTCCAAGATTCCACACGCTGTCTCCAAGATTCCACACGCTGTCCCATGCTTCCATGCCTCTGGATCCATTCTGTTCATCTGTTTATTTTGTTACTTAGATTTCACATACAAGTGAGATTATGTGATACTTGTCTTTCTCTGACTGACTGTCTCAAAGTGCTTCTTTTAATAATACTAACATTTGTCATATACTGAGTTTAGTAATAATATTATTGCTATTTTTATAGCCAAGGAAACGGGGGCTTAAACTGATGCAGTGACTTGCCTAGGGTTACACAGCCACCAAAAGGCAGGTCTATGAGATTCAAGGCTCTGCCCACAATGCTCCTTTGAACCTCTGGCTTATGGATCTGGTTCTAGAAAATACTTGGATGGCATCATGAATAAGGTTTGAGGGAATTTCCCACAATTGTTTGGTCCATGTGGTCTTCACCCAGCAACACCTGCCTGATGCCTTGGGCCCTTCTCACCAGCCTAATCCCAGAAGGGCAGATGCTCTGAGACCCTGCATAGAAGTTGGAGCTTCCATAGCCCATGGACATTAACAAACAGACCCACCAACAACACAAAACTTCTTGCTATTAGCAAGTAGAACCAGATGACTAAATTATGCCAGGGTTACATTTTGAAGATACAATTTTATTTCTTGCTTTAGGGGGAATTGATGTAAGCTCTTAGAAATGTACTTTTATGAGATTCAAACTTTATGTGCCCTTTAAAATGTACCAGCACCATAAATAATAATAACTAACATTTAGCTCCTGCTATTTGCAGGCACTCTGCTAGAACATTAACATGGATTATTTCATTCAGTCCTCACCATGTCAGCTAGGTCAATGTGGCCCAGGACTGTGGGGGTGAGAAGAACCTTGACCCCTTAGTATGCTTGAGGTAGTGGCCGCAGCTGGGACTCTCAAGTCCTGAGACCCAGCAGCCTGCTCTGCCTCTACTGCAAGTTACTGATTTATATGCTCTGATCCTGAGATTCCACATCTGCAACAGTCTACCATTCAGCTGCATGATCTAGAACAGTGGTTCTCAACCTTGGCTGCACATTAGAATCACCTGGGAATCTTTTTAAAATCCTGATTTCTGGGCCTCATCCTCCAGAAATTCTGTTTCTTTGTTACTAATGTTGTGGTCCCACCCAAGAGGTTCTGGGTTGGCAGGAGGTGCTCACTCTTACACCCCCGTCCTTGGTAGCTTCCTTGCCTGCGGCTGCCATTGTAGCCCCACCCAAGAACAAAGAAACAGAATTTCCGGGGGATGTGGCCCAGAAATCAGGGTTTTAAAAAGATTCCCAGGTGATTCTAATGTGCAGCCAAGGTTGAGAACCACTGATCTAGAAACTCCTGGGGAGGAGGGGCTTACCCGAGTCGTGCTGAGTCCGGCGCTTACCACACCAGGACCAGGACTTCATAAACACTGCCATTATTGTTACCGAGACAGGGACCATATCCTCAGACATGAAAGATCAGTGTGTGCAGCCTGACAAATGAGAGTTCTCATAGGGACTATGGACAAGAGTGTTTGAAATTGGAGCTTCCCTGGAAACTGAGTTACAAAGTTTTAGTTCAGATTGCTAGCTTGCTTGCCATTAAGAAATGAGGCAACGCTGATTCTTTGATTAGATTGGTTCACATTTCCCCCAGTGCTCACTACCTACAGACTCTGCGTGAAGACATTTACCTTTAGTCCCCATAACACCGTATGTGGTGGAAACTGTGATCATCCCCATGTCACAGACGGAAGGCTGGAGCTTCAAGAGGTGAGCAATTTGCCCAGGATCTCACTGCTGGTAGGAGATTGAGTCAAGACTCAAAGCGGTGATGCTGGGGGTCCTCATTCTTATCACCTTGCTTATGCTCCTCCAGCACCCTGAGGACTTGGGTTTGGGGTGGGATAGAACCAGAATAGTAAGTCAAACCCAGCCCCTGCTCACTTGGAGGATGAGTGTAACATTTGCTTCAGGCACTTTAATAGCCAGTTATCTCATTTAATTCTCACATCATCTTTATGAAGCCTGTGTCACTATTGACCCCATTTGACAGATGAAGAAATCGAGGCTCTGAGAGGTCAGATAAATTGGCCAAGGTCAAGTAGAGGATTATGTGGCAAAGCCAGGCTGCAAACCCAGGCCTCTCAGACTTTGAAGCCTTGGCCTTAAGCCAGGGTTTCTCACCCTTGGCGCTGTTGACATCTGGGGCTGGACCATTCTTTGTTGTGGGGGGGTGGGCTGTTCTGTGCGTTGTAAGATGCTTAATAGCATCTTTGACTGCTATCCACTAGATGCCAGTAGCACTCCTTCCCCAACTGTGACAACCAAAATCATCTCGAGACATGGCCCAATGTTCCCTGGGGGCTCCATGGCTCCTGGTGGAGAACTCTGGCTCCTGGTTGACCGGGCCACCTCTGATGCAAGGCTGGGGACTCTGGCAAAGAAGAATTGATAGGAAACTTTCATGGTCTTTTAAGAGTCTGAGGGCAGGTGCTCTGGGCTCTGTAATCCTGAAATCAGCCTCAGTGCACAGAGAGGTATTGACTGCAGCCACTGGAGTGAGCCTAGCACAGCCGCGGGGCCTTTTATCTGGGGACTGACCTGGCTTGCTCTCACCCAGCAGGTTCTGTCATCAGTGTCTCTCCTGCCCGGGGTTGAATTTGTCTGGAGGCCATTAAGGAAGCTGCCTGATGATTATCTCTTGGCTCGACCTTGGCTTCATTTCTAGTCTTTGATTCTAAATGGGACTAATAACCATTTGAGATTCAGATTTTGCACCAACTGTCTAGCGCCTTCCTGGGCAGACAGGAAGCCCTGCCTGGTTCGCTGCTCCCACCTCTACAAATGCCACGGCCCCCAGGCGAGTTAGAGACCTGGGAATCACTGCAGATGTCTCCCTCTATCAACATCTAATATCAAGCCATTACCAAGTCCTATCAATTTTGGATTCTAAGTCTGGTTTGGATCTTGCGGTCCTGTCCAGCCTCACTTCCCCCGTCCAAGACACCACAGACTTGCAATACCCTTGGAAGGGCACCCACTTCATTCACGCCTGCTTTCCATTCTGTTTCCCACTGTAGCTAGAGTAGCCTTTTTTAAAATGTTAATATGAATCCACCCACCCACCTACCCCTGCACACATTCCTACTCCTGCCCGAAATCATCAGTGACATCTCCTGTCTTTCTCCATCATTCTCTCTATTGGCTTGTCTGTTCTCAACAGCACCATGTTCCTCCCACCTCAGGGCCTTTGCATATGCTGCCCTCTCCGTCTGAGTGTTCTGACTACCCCTCTTTGCTCATCCTTAGGGGAAGTCTTCCCTGACCACTGCTGGCCCAACCCGAGTCAGGGTCCAGATCCATTGCTACATATGATTATAGCAGTATTTCTTTCTCCTTCCTGTCTCTTTTCTCAGCTTGCATACTTATTTGAGGGTTGCTTATTTATTTTAACTCCTCTTCCCCATGAAACTGTAAGCTCCACAATGGGAATAATGTGTCTATTTTTGCTCAGCATTATATCCCTAACGCCTACTATATTACATGGAACATAGCAGGTCCTTTATACATACTTGTGGAATGACTGAATGAGCTCATACAATCCAACAAGCCTGTGATAATTTCTCCTGAGGCTAGCGATCTCTTTCTGCCATGCCCTTTGACAGCACCTGCTGTTGTGGCATTAAAAGATGCAGAGCAATAGACTCTGAAAGACAGAAGGGGGTCTGGAGCCTGACCATCAGACTCCTCTCTCTGCCACTTCTCAACTGTGTGACGTTAGACAAGTTCCATAATATCTCTGTGTTCTAGTTTCCTCTTCTGTAAAATGTTGGCAATAATAGTACCTGTCTCTGGGTGGTTGTAAAGATCAAATAAGTGAGCTTCTATAACATGCTTTTAATGGGGCACAGTGAATGCCCCATTAATCATACTTATTATCAATACTAGAGGCCCGGTGCACGAATTTGTGTATGAGTGGGGCCCCTCGGCCTGGCCAGCGATCGGGGCTGATCAGAGCCTGCCGGCCGCGGGGAAGGACCGCAGGAGGTTGGATATGGGATCACACGGACCACCAGGGGGCAGCTCCTGAGTTGAGCGTCTGCCCCCTGGTGGTCAGTGCATGTCATAGCTACTGGCCAGTTGTCCGGTAGTAACAGTCGCTTAGGCTTTTATATATATAGATAGATTATTAACAGAAAAAGAATAGGTTCTGGGACAAGTCTGGTTTTCTCTCATATTTACAAATTATTCCCTGTGTGACTTTGGACAGGTCATGTCATACCCCTGAGCCTCAGTTTCCCTGTTGGTTAAAATGAGATCTCAAGGCCTACTTCAGAGAGGACCATTGTGAAGGTTGGATGGGATGAGAGTGAAAGACTTATCCAGTGCCCAGTGCCTGGAATTCCCTTTCTAATGGGCTGAATTGGTCCTTGTTGCCTTTCAGACAAGCATTCCCTGAAGATAGGCTTCATGCCTGCCATATTTAGGGCTGATATGCCAAGCCCCTCTGTACCTGGCACATAATAAGTGTTCAATAAACAGTTCTCCACTAAAAGAATGAGTGAATCAGCAATGACAGGGACCATGCCTTGCTCATCTTTGTGTCCTCTCAAGACTAATGTAATACCTAGCATCTAATTTCAATAAATGTTTGTGGGCAGGATAGATTTTTAAAATAGCTTTCATTTCTGTGCCCAATCCCACTTGATTTTCTAAATTAAACTGAGATACTTGTTAATTGACTCTCAATATGTCTAAGCCTTAGTATTCTTATCTGTAAAATGAGGCTATTAATAGTATCTACCTCATAAGATTGTCTTGAAAAGTAAATGAAGCAATATGTAATTGGTACATAGAAAAGGTTAGTTCACTATTATTCTCTATCCTGAGCCTCCGTTTCCTCACCTGTGAAATGGGCATCCATCCATTCTTTCGTTCATTACTCAACAAACACAGTACCCATGTGCAAGACATTGTAGTTAAGATCTAGGGCAGTTAGAGAGATGAACAAGCCATGGTCCCTGCCGTGCAGACCTCAGTGTCTGCTATGGGACAGCATATCAATAGTAAAAAATCCAGTGAGAAAAGAGTGATGGTATGGGTAAGGTCTCTGGGGGCTAGAGGTTCGAGGGTGGGGTGGGGGGTGAGATAGGGACCTCCAGAATTTCAGTGAGCTTGCTGGGGAGATTGTAAAGGTTATGGTATCACCAAATCAGTGTACTCACCAAACGACATTGGTTGGAAATGGAGTTGTCCCTGCTGGGCTCTGGTTTTTGTAGCCTGAGTCTGTGGAAGGCATGTCAGTCTTACTGCAGCCCCACTTTCTTTAAAATTTTTTTTTTAAAAAAATACATATTTGTATTGGTTTCAGAGAGGAAGGGAGAGGGAGTGATAGATAGAAACATCAATGATGAGAGAGAATCATTGAGTGGCTGCCTCCTGCATGCCTCCTACTGGGAATAAGCCCACAACCCAAGCATGTGCCCTGAATGGGAATCTAACTGTTATCTCCTGGTTCATAGTTGATGCTCAATCACTGAGCCACACCAGCCGGGCAGCAGCCCCATTTGATGCCCTGGTTCACCAGCATACCACAGACCTGTCCAGTGAACATCGTTCAAACAGACATATCCTTCTGTGACTCAGCCTTGCCTTCTTCCCATTCTCCTGGGTCCTACCTTCTCAGGGGACTGAATAGTGATTCCCTTACTCTTTCATCATGGAATGTGGGGTACTTTCAAGGAGAGCTGGGTTCCTCCCTGGTTCTCCAGAGACAAGCCTGCCACTTCTGGAGGTCAGACCCAGTGAGGAGAGGCATAGGCAATAGGAATCAGGAGAGGCCAGGCCAGGTTTCCAACTGGATCACATCCTTGTCTCTGATGATTCCGGGGAACTGAGTCCTGTCAATCAAACTCGGCAAAGACTGAAACATCTGACTTAGAATTTGTAGATTTGGAAGAAGCTGTTCAACCCCATGGCCAAATTATTTGTACCTGTTACCCAGACCAGCTTTTATTTTCAACTGAAAGAGATTCACATGGCAAGGGTATTTAAACGTCAGGGGAGGGTCTGCTGTCAATGGCCTGGCCAGAGGTACAAGAATGTCTGAGTCCCAAGAGCCCATCCATAGCAGGCCTCGGGGAAGAAGCAAGATTTAGGAGGTGAGAGTCTGCCTGGGCCAATTCTTCTGTCGGGAAAGGCCTCCCTGCAGTATTCTCTGTCTTGTCAACGCTGCATTTCATTTTAAATTGCAGCTGAAAGCAGATATTTTCCCTCTTGCCTATTACACCTCTTAATTTGTCTCTCCCTCTGCTGTTATTTGTCTCTATAAAGTGTTTTGCATGAAAGACCCACACAGCACAATGTTGCTTTGCCCTGGGTTAGGCTTAACAGGAAGGAAAGACACAGAGAGACTTAAGTCCAAGGAGGAAGGAGTGACGGCCTTGAGGTGGAGACACAGGTCTGGGCAGTGTGCACATGTGCTTGGACCTATGTGTTGTGCATCTGTGGGTATGTGAATGCACATGTCAATAGTTGTACTCATATGTCTATGTCTATGTCTGCTTTGGTATAATCACTTGGTGTCCACACCTAAATTGTTATGTTTGTGTGCAAATACACACACACACACACACACACACACGCGCGCGCGCGTGTAATCTATGCATAGGAACAAACCAATGCACATACACACACGCAGGAATCCAGGTACCCATTCACGCGTGTGCGGTCCTCTGTGCACACGACCAGGTAGGTCTCTTCCTTGCCCTTCTACCGCTGCGGTTAGCACCTCTCCCTGCCCCACCCTGGGGTCCTGGCCCGGCTTGGGGCTGAGGGAAAAGGAAGGCAGAGCAGTGGTCTGCAGGAGTCCAGTCTACACACGGCCTTCACCGGGCCCCACAGCAGCCACAGCTCCCGGCGTGGCCACCCCTTGCTCACAGCCGGCCACAGCAGCACCACCGCAGCTTCTGCGGAAGCTCTGGGGTCCCCGGGCAGGCCCCCAGCACCCTGCCAACCGGGACTGACCCTGAGGGGCGAGAGAGGTCACCTAAGGTGGCCAGACCCCTCCCGACTAGCCAGACCTCCTGCCCCCAGGGACCAACCACCAAGTGGCGGGGCGAAGCGGGGCGGTCTCGGTCGCTTCCAGGCCAGCGGTCGCTGGGACTAACCAATGGGCGACCGGGGATCCCTCCGAGGCAGCCAATGACCT
>NW_005367431.1:4128598-4129627 GCF_000412655.1 Myotis brandtii | reverse complement strand
GGAGCCCCCGGTTCAGCTTTGACTTCCACGCGTTCCGGAGCCGCCTGCGCCACCCGGTCCTGGGGACCCGGACCCGCGGCAGCGAGGAGCCCCAGAGCCTGGTTCAAACCCAGCGGGAGAAAATCAAGGAGGTAAGGACTCTCCTCCGCCCAAAAAGAGAAGACCCTCCTGGGCTTCCATCCACTTCCCGGCCCGTCATCACGCCTGGTCCCTGGTCGGCTCTGGACTCGCCTGGCGCCCCCTGCACCCTCCTCTCTCCTCCCAAACTGCCCGCCTCGGGTCCCCTCAGTGATCCCTACCCCTGGCCAGTGGCAGCTGAACCTCTGGACCGCCCCCTCCCACCCCCCACCCCAGGCTCCGGTCTTTCCAGCCCAGGCCCCAGCCCAGGTGGGCTCACTCCCGCCTGTGGAGTTGCTGGTAGAGTTTTGTGCGGTTTCCGGTCAGGTTCTTTCATGGACATCCTATCTTCCTGCAGGAGCCACTGGAAATCCCGACTTCCCCCAAACGCCTGTAGGATCTGCTACCTGGAAACCCAGGGTTTGGGGGGGGGGGGCATTTGGTGCCCTGCAAATCTTTTGCAATCCGGTCAGTAACCTACAAACCAGAGCGTGTTGTGCATTCTTGCTAACTGCTGCTGCTGTTGAGCCTTGGAACAGTTGCACATCATTGTATGTGATGCAGGAAGAAATGATCAGTAAGACGGTAGGAATGTTACAGACGCTCCAGGATTGTTGGCTTAATGAAGCCGTTCTTGGACTTGTTCCCTTACAGGGATTGTACTAGGGGAGTGGTTGAGAAGGATCACTTTGATCGGAATCTTAGTCTTAGTTTAAGAAGCCACAAGCAAACGCAGCCTCACCAGGGCTTGAAGACCGTTGCCAAGCTGCCACTGGTACCTAAATAGTCTGCTCGCCACTGTTAGAGCTGCCAGTGGGAGGTTTTTGCCCAGCAATGCATAGGGGGCTGCGGTGACACCCCAGGCCACCAGGGGGCCTTGGGCAAGCGGTGGGCCAGGGTCTTCTTCCTAGA
>NW_005367431.1:4120170-4128551 GCF_000412655.1 Myotis brandtii | reverse complement strand
CTCCCGCACCTAGAGGAACCCAGGAGGAAAGGGCTGCTTCTCTCTGGACTTCTTGCTCTGCTGTGATTTCCAGGGGGAGCAGGCAGCGAGGCCAGGACCTGCGGTGCTGAGACCTACTCAGCCAGTGGAGAGCCTAGTTGTCCCCCTCTCCTTGTCCAGACTATCCTCCCCAACGCCCACCTTTCCCCGACTCCTTCCGTCTGCTGCTACTCAGCTCTTCCGCTCTAAGCCCTGTTTGGAGACTGTCTTCATTAGTATTCGCAGGACATTTTGTGACATCAAGATAGAAAGCCACAAAGATGAGTCCTTGGTTTTGTGTGTGTGTGTGTGTGTGTGTACTCCTCACCTTCCAAATTCTTGTTGAAATCTCAAAGGTGTATTAAAGGCTGGGACTTGCAGTAGTTAAGGAGGGGTTAAGAAACTTGTCGAATACTCACCTGGACCACACGCAGCCCCCTTTCTCAAAGCTGCCTCTGAGTTTCTGCCCTTTCAGACCTCCCCAAGAGGGCAGTAACCCCCAGGGAAATGACATATAAGCTGCATGGATGCAGTTTTTCATGGGGTGTCCAGAGCTGCCAGAGATTTTCAAAGGATTAACTATTAACTACCGTCCTCTTCAGAAGAGGTGCTTTCTGCATTTGTGTCTGGATGTGTGACCCATTTCTGAAAGCCTGGGGTTGGGAGTCATGGTGGCCTGGCTAGTGAGGACTTGGTTTGGCTCCTCTATACAATGACAGCCTCCCTTGCGGGCAGAGGCTGTGGGCGTGACTTGCAGCAGCAGCTGGGGGTGGATGGGAGTTGGGAGGTGCAGGGACTGTGCTTTGCAGGTGGGTGTAAAATAACATGATGGGTGGAGGTCCATGTTGGGTGCCACATGTCTGGATCTTTCTATGTGGCATCTCTGTGTGCCCCAGTAGTAGCTGGAGGCCTACTTGCATTTGCCTGAAGTTGATGTTCAGTGAGCCCTCTCTTACTATCTTGAAGACCTTAAGCTCCTCAGAATGGAGGGGCCTGGACTATATACACTATTATGTTTGGAAGCCTATTGCCTCTTCAGACTTCCGGAGTTTGGACTCTCCCCGGGCCCCCACCCTTCCAAACAACCTGAATAATGTGGGGCTGAGTTTTTGGTTTAGCTCTTAACCCAAAGTGACCTTGTTCCCTGGTGTCCTGCCTGATGGGAATGCATATGACTATTGCTGGAGAATGTCTTTATTTCCTCCTCATTTAAAGTTCTATCTGTGCCATGCCCAGGGGTGGATCATTTCAGAAAGGTGCCTGTTTTCATAAAAGGTACTGTAGATTTTCTCTCTGGCTAGTTTATTTCCAGACATGGATTGATTAGACCCCAGGAGCAGAGGGGGAGCTAGCATCAGATAAAAAGGGCTCTGTTCTTATGAGTTTTTTTTTTTTTTTAAGTGAAAGTAAACATCAAGAGAGTCAGAGAGGGTGATAAATGAGAGTAAATGAAGACTGGACACTGGGCTCTAGATCGACGAACTATATTTATAAACATTCTGGTTTGAAAGATGGACATGGGCACAAGGTCTGTGCTGATAAGTTGGGTTGGAGCTGCATGCTCTGGTACATGCATCAGGAAACAATCTGTCACACAAGCCAACTATTTCTCCTCACTTTGCGATTTTGGAACCTTAGAGGAGGCAATGTGCTATAAAGGGGAGACCCAGAGAACATGGGGTTTGACAGTATAGCTCAGCTGTCAGCTGTCTGACTCTGGGCAAGTCACTCCAGCTCCTTCCTGGACCTTATTTTTCCTTCTGTGAAATGGGGTGAGGGAGGGGACAATAGGCTGGCCACATACACTCTTGCTTCCAGACCTAGCCTCTAAGTAGACTGCCAGTCTTCTCTCTTAGCAGATGAGCTTTCCCCAGCTCAATATTCAACATGTCTTAGTTCCATGAAGTCAGGGACAGAAGAGTGTTGCTGTTGATGGTGGTAGTGTTTATGTTGTATCCCTAACAGCTAGCTGAGAGTAGATATTTATAGATTTGATTAAGTTAATTATTCCTGTCACCCATAACTTGAGGTTAAAGGTGCGATTGAACAGTGACAGATCCACAGCTTGGGATCATGAAGAGTAAAGGGTTGGCGAAAATGTAAAACGGCTTGCTAGCTGTCTTTCCTTTCAGATCTGATGATAATCTAGGAAATTATTGTTAAAATTAGTATAGAGACCTCAGCTATAGGTGGGTTTCTGATGAATTTAAGTTCAACAGACTCTTCTTCTCACTCATGACAAGAATTGGGGTTATATAGCTTGTCAGGGTTACATCCCAATGAAGGGATTCAAACTCTCTTGGCCCCTATTAATGAGGATTGGTTGCTGATCTGGGGAGCCTCAGTTGTCCCTTCCAGTGAAGGGGGCTTTTGTTAAAGGGAATTGAGCAGCCTGGGACAGTGAGTATTGGAGTGGGGCTGCCCTTAGCCCTATGAAGAATATGGGTTAAATTTCAGCCTTGTTCCCATCCCCTCTACCCTTACACACCACTGTATGTGGCAGTCCCACTAAGAATCCAATCTGTGTTCATGCTCTAGCCACACTATCACCCCAACCTAAGAGGAAAATCCCTATTTATCACTGTGCCTCAGTTTTCTTGGTAAAATGAACAGACTGGCATTTAGAGGATTCTATCTCTCCATCACTCCCACCTGTTTACTGTTTTGTTTATGGATCTGCCCAAGCACCTAGAGTAGGGTATGGTACCTAGTTGGCTCAGATACTTGAATGAGTGGCTACAGCAAAAATCTATAAACTAGCAGTTAAGGTTACTGGTGGCAGAGGCTGGCTCTTCTTCCTAAGGTTCTTGATTCTGAGACTCAGAGTAGGGGGCCACAGACAGATTTGGGGGCTTCTAAAAGACTCAAGAGATCTTATAGAAGTGCAGTAATTTTCCAAGTCCAAGTTTAACTCGAAGGGAGTGGGGAGGGGGCAGCCATGAGTGAAATCTTTCATGCCTGGATAGCAGGCATCTGCGGGATGCCCGAGTCTCCCTGGAATGCCTGCAACTTGGCAGGGAGCGCCCAGGCTCTTGCTGTCCGTGCCTGCTGCGTTAAGCCTCCAGGATATTGCTGGTTATGATATGTGGCTATGTCTGAGTAAGTCATCTTGGCAAATGATCTTTGCTCCCCATTAATGGGCTGGTTCGTTAGTCATGTGTGGTTTCTCTGTATGTCTGATTTATCACCGCCAGTGTCAGGGACAGGTAGGAAAATTAAAAGGCTTTGTGTTCTTTGTAGCATGTGAATCTGAGCCTGTGAGATGTTAGGATAATTAATACGAGGAACGCCTCAGATTTAAATAGCTTTCCTTTGAAGAGCTCTGTTTAAAGTGCAGATCCATCGAATGCTGGATGGATCCCTCCCCTGTCCTTCAGTTTCACTCTTGTCCTGCTCTATGATACAGTTAATATACATAGGAAGAGTGGCCTATAATAACTGGAAAGGTCCCTTGGGAGACCCTTGCATCCTAAGCTCATTCACATACCTCATCCTTCCTCCTTAGAGCTGAGTACTGCAAGGAAAGCTTAGAATCGTCCCCGCCAGGTGTACAACTTAACACCTGCAGGCTGGGTGGATCTCACTTTCATTTTGAGTTGCACCATTCCTTGGGGGAATTAGGAGCAGACATTCCAGGAGCAATTGCTTCTTGGGCCTCAGATCCCTAACTTTCCTTAGTGTTTGGTTTAGAAACAAGTAATACAATGACTTTTAAAAGTCAGCTGCTTATTTCACATTGTAGTTAGCAGGGGGGTAAGAATATAGATCCCCCTGCAGTTTTCAGAGTGACTGATTTACATCCAAGCTCAAGAAATGCCTTTTCTCTAGCTTTCCCCGAAGACTGATCCATTACTCCACCAAAAATAAATATTGTGATAGGTATCAGGCATACTTTGCTCAAAGGGACTTATATCTTTTCTCTTATTGAAAAAAAATAAATAAATCAGGCATGCAGATTGGAAGGCCCTGTGTAGGGAAGCTGTTTGGTAATCTAGGTGGGCACCCAGCCTTGAGGTAGTGCCTCTGGCCGGGGGAAGGTGCCTGCCTCTGCATCCTAAGTTGAGTCTGTGTTAAGGGAGGAGGTGGGAGCTTTAGGAAATTCTCTCCCTACCTTGCTTTCATAGGTCAGGTCAGGAAAGCCTTCGCAAGGAAATGATGGACAGGATTCAGGAGAGTAGTTGCCTCAGGTGAATTCATGGGCATTTATTACATTTCTTCAAAAGAAGGGCCATGCACAGGGCTGGGATGAATGTCATAAACCAGGGATTATTATTCCAGTCCTGTACACCTGCAGTCCAAAAAAACAAACAAACAAACAAAAAACAAACCCACAAAAAACAGGCTCATCAAACAGGAAGCCCTGGCTCTTGATTTCCCATTACCCTGGGGCCAAGGCCTTATGCACAAGTGTTTGCATAATTTGGGGAAATTTCAGCTTTCTTAGTTCTGTATTTTCATGGCAGGTGATGGTAGGAAACAAACTGGAGACTCCTCAAAGACTCAAAATTCACCCTCACTCAGCTCTGGGGACTAGTTAATAGGTGAGGCAGCATACATGGTTCTCTCTCTCTCTCTAATCCTCAGCCAAGGATATTTTTCCATTAATTTTTAGAGAGAGTAGAAGAGAGAGAGAAGACAGAGAGAAATAATGATGTGAGAGAAACACATCAATTGGTTGCCTCTTGCAAGGGCCTTGACCAGGGCCCAGGCCAGGGAAGGAGCCTGCAACTGAGGTACGCACCCTTGATGGGAATCAAATCCGGGACCCTTTGGTCCACAGGCCAACACTCTATCCACTGAGCCAAACCGGCTAGGCTATCCTTGGTCCTTTTATATGCAGAGATCATTGTAAGCTACACTTGCTTTTTGGTGTCTCCATTCCTGGAGAACAGAAGCTATAGAGATCACATGGCCTTAGTGTGATGGCCCAGTTGAAGGTGTTTCTTCCCCTGAGAAAGCTGTTTTTGAAGATTTGGGTTGAGAGCTCTGCAAACTCAGCAGCAGAACAGCTAGACTACAAGGGGTCTGAGTATATCTCTTAACTCTGAATTTTCATTAATTAAAGACCAGGCAGTTGTCCATCTGTGTTAGCCCAGCACTGTTAGTGGTCACTTTTACCAAGGAAACTTTGATATATGATTAGTGTCCTCCTTAATAGATAAGCAATATTTATGCTCTTATCTGGAATGTTCTGGGAGTCAGCTGCTCCACAGGTGAAACTTATAGGCAAACAGTTTTCACTCCATAGCAACCATTTTCGCTGACTGAAGAATAGATTTTACTCCTCTCCTTCCATCTCTGCCATGACATGGTGGTCACATAAAATCCACTGTGCAATACAGCAATGTTCTATAGGGCCTGATGAGGTGCATAGGTAAGACTGTTAGCCTCTCAGTGCCTGTCCCTTGTGTTCTCGTCTTTTTTTTTTTTTACAACAATCCTGTGATACAGGTACCATCTATTTATTTAAGTATAATTTACATATAGCAAACTGCACAGGTCCTAAATAAACAGTTTGGTAAGTTTTAACAAATACAGAAAGCCATATAAACTACTCCTCTGTCAAGATATGGAGCATTTCCACCACCTCAGAAAGTCCGCTCTGCTCCTTCCCAGTCAGTCCCCTATCATCCACCCCCAACCACTGTTTTGATTTGTCACCAGAGATTAGTTTCACCTGTTCTGGAACTCCAACTAAATGGAATAGCACAATATATGCCTTTTTGTACAAGGCTTCGCTCATGCATGTGATCAGTACTTCATTCCTTTTTATTGTGGAGATGTATCCTGTTGTATAAATATACCACAATTTGTTCATCTATTGACCTGTTGTTAGACTTCTTGGTTGTTTCCAGTGTTTGGCTATTCTGAATAAGCTGCTATGAACATTGTATGTACAAGTCTTTGTGTAGGCATGTTTTCCTTTCTTTGTGTAGTTATGTATTTTTAACTTTAAAAGAAACTGGGACACTTTCCCCAAGTAGTTAGACCATTTTATACTCCCACCAACAATGTGTGTATGAGGGTTTTGTGTCTTCAGTAACACTAAGTATTGTCCACCTTTTTAAGTTTAGCTATTCTGTGTGTTGTGTACTGATATTTCATGGTGATTTAAATTTTTGTTTCCCTGTTAATTATTGATAGTGAACATCTTTTCATGTGTTTTATTTGCCATTTCCGTATCTTCCTTTTATGTGCCTATTAAAATATATTGCCCTTTTTTGTTAAAAAAAAAAAGCTCTGTTTATCATCTTATTGAATTCTAGAAATTCTTTACATATTCTAGATGTAAGTTCTTTGTCAGGTATATATGTATTTGTTCTCCTTCTATGGTTTATCTTTCCATTTTCTTAATGGTGTCACTCAGAGAGCAGAAGTTTTAAATTTTAATGAAGTCCAATGTATCAATATTTTTTATGGTGATTGTTCCTGTGAGTACTTAAAAAAATATCTTTCCCTACCCTAAGGTCATGAAGATTGTCTCTTTTTAATTCTACAAGCTTGATCATATTAGTTTTTACAGTTAGGTCTCTCATCTACTTCAAATTAATTTTTCTGTATGGTGTGAGGTAGGGGTTGCAGTTCATTATTTTCCACTTAGATGGTCCAGTTGCTTAGTACTGTTTTCTTTTCCCCATTGAATTGCTTTGATGTCCTGTTAGATTAATTGACCATATATACATGTAGTACTGTTTCAGGACTCGTCTGTTCTATTGATTTACCTTAATGCCAATTCATACTATTTTCTTTCTTTTTTTTTTTTTTAGTTTTTTTTTTATATTTTATTGATTTTTTACAGAGAGGAAGGGAGAGAGATAGAGAGTTAGAAACATCGATGAGAGAGAAACATCGATCAGCTGCCTCCTGCACACCTCCTACTGGGGATATGCCCGCAACCAAGGTACATGCCCTTGACTGGAATCGAACCAGGGACCTTTCAGTCCGCAGGCCGATGCTCTATCCACTGAGCCAAACCGGTTTCGGCAATTCATACTATTTTCATGCTGGAGCTTTAGTATGTGTTAAGAACTTAAGGTCATCTGATTACTCCATCTTTGAACTTATTTTTCAAAATAGATTTGGCTATTACATAGGTCCTTTACATTTCTGCATATATTTGAGAACAAGCTAATCAGTTTCTGTGGAAATTCCTGTTAGGACTTTGGATTTTCCTTGAATTTATAAATCAACTTGGGGAGAATTGATATCTTAACAGTATTGGGTCCATGAATGTGGTATCTCTGTTAATTTAGATTTTCTTTAATTTCTCTGAACATGTTTTGTAGTTTTTAATGTAGAGGGCTTGAATATCTTTTATTAGCCATATCTCTAAGTATTTTATATTTTTTATGCTGTTGTAAATGGTATTCTTTAAATTTTTATTTTTCAATTGTTTGTTGTTAGTATGTAGAAATACAATAGATTGTTTTGTACATTGACTTTTCATCATGTGACCTTATTGAATTAATTTATTAATTTTTAAATATTTTTAGGATCTTTTATGCATATACTCATATTGTCTGCGAGTCAAGACAGTTTACCTTTTCCTTTCCAATGGCTATGCCTTTCATTTATTTTTCTTGCTTCATTTCACTGACTAGGCCGTCCAGTTCAATGTTAAATAGATGTGAGAATTGACATCTTTGCCTTGTTCTTGATAGCAAGGGAAAAATGTCTTTCATCACTAAGTATGATGTTAGGTACAGGTTTTGATAGATGCCTTTTATCAGATTGAGGAAGCCCCCTTCTATTCCTAGTTTGCTGTGAGTTTTTATCAGGAATAGGATTGAATTTTTTCAAATGCTTTTTTTCCTGTATTTATGGAGATGATCATCATATAATTCTATTAATTCTGTTATTATTGTGATCATAATGATTTTAACAGAATGTTAAGCCCAACATGCATTTGATTTTCTAGTATTTGATATTTTTGCTGGATATAGAATTTTAAGTTGACCTTTTTCTTTTTTTTTTTTTTTTTACGTAAAAGACCCATTGATTTGTAACTTGCATTGTTTCTGATGAGAGGTTAGGATATATTCCCTTGTGTGTAATCTTTCCCCCTTTCTTTCAGTGCTGTTAAGATTTTCTCTTTATCTTTATTCTTCAATAATTTGACTATGTTGTGCTTAAGTGTGGATATCATTGTTTATCCTTCTTGGGGTTTGTTGAGTTTCTTTGGGTAAGATTTTTTTCATCAAGTTTGGAAACATTTTGTCCATATTTCTTTTTTTTCCCATAAAGAAAAAATTGCATGATTTTTATTAATATATTCAATTTTCTCACTGTTACTAACAGAACAAACCCAAAGTTTTTAGTATAACAATTATGTCCTTCCATCATTGATTGAGGTTTCTGTTTCA
>NW_005367431.1:4119121-4119763 GCF_000412655.1 Myotis brandtii | reverse complement strand
CCAGGCCTCTAGAGTGTGTGTGTGTGTGGGGGGGGGGTGTGTATTTAATCTTTATTGTTGAGGTTATTACAGATGTCCCTCTTTTTTCTCCCCATTGCCCCGATTCTGGCCCCATCCCAGACCTTCCCCCCCCTATTGTCTGTGTCCATAGGTAATGTATATATTCATATAAGATCTTCGTTTAATCTCTTCCTCCCCCCAACCGCCTTCCCTCTGAGAATCATCAGTCTGTTCCATTTCCATGCCTCTGATTCTATTTTATTCACCAGTTTATTCTGTTCATTAGATTTCTTAGTCATTTATTTTGATTTTTATATTCAATTGTTGATAGGTATGTATTTGTCGCTATTTTGTTGTTTATATTTTTGATCTTTTTATTCTTCATCCTCTTCTTACAGAATATTCTTCAACATCTACACTAATAAAAGAGAAACATGGTAATTGGCGTACGACCACTACCCTTCCCATTGGCTAATCAGGGAGATATGTAAATTAACTGACAGCCAAGATGGCGGCTGGCAGCCAGGCAGCTTAAAGCGAACATGAGGCTTGCTTCCTTCATTGAAGGAGAAAGCCAACGTTCCCCGCCTGCTGCTGCCAGCCTCTGAGCTGGCAGTTTGAAACTTTGTAACACTTTCAGCC
>NW_005367431.1:4112925-4118016 GCF_000412655.1 Myotis brandtii | reverse complement strand
ATTTTTGTCCAGTCTCTTCCCGCATCCCCCACACCCCTTTCCCCCCCCAGAATAGTCAGTCCATTCCCTTTCTATGTCCCTGATTCTATTATAATCACCAGTTTATTCTGTTCATCAGATTATTTATTCACTTGATTTTTAGATTCACTTGTTGATAGATGTGTATTTGTTGTTCATAATTTGTATCTTTACCTTTTTCTTCTTCTTCCTCTTCTTAAAGGATACCTTTCAGCATTTCATATAATACTGGTTTGGTGGTGATGAACTCCTTTAGCTTTTTCTTGTCTGTGAAGCTCTTTATCTGACTTTCAATTCTAAATGATAGCTTTGCTGGGTAGAGTAATCTTGGTTTTTGGTCCTTGCTATTCATCATTTTGACTATTTGTCACTCCCTTCTGGCCTGCATAGTTTTTGTTGAGAAATCAGCTGACAGTCGTATGGGCATTCCCTTGCTTTTCTCTTGCTGCTTTTAAGATTCTCTCTTTGTCTTTACCCCTTGGCATTTTAATTATGATTTGTCTTGGGGTGGTCCTCTCTGGGTTCCTCTTGTTTGGGACTCTCTGTGCTTCCTGGACTTGTACTAGTAAGTCTATTTCTTTCACCAGGTAGGGGAAGTTTTCTGTCATTATTTCTTCAAATAGGTTTTCAATATCTTACTCTCTCTCTTCTTCTGGCACCCCCATAATGTGAATGTTGGTACGCTTGAAGTTGTCCCAGAGGCTCCTTACATTATCTTCATATTATTGGATTCTTATTTTTTTTGCTCTTCTGGTTGGGTTGTTGTTTGCTTCCTCATATTTCAAATCGTTGATTTGATTCTCAAAATTCTCTACTCTACTATTGAATCCCTGTATATTATTCTTTATTTCAGTTAGTGTATGCTTAATTTCTGACTGGTCCTTTTCCATTTTTTTGGAGGTTTTTAGAAGATTCTTGAATAACCTTATAACCGTGGTTTTGAACTCTATATCCAGTAGTTTGCTTTCTTCCATTTCTTTCATTTGTGACATGTTTCTTTGTCTCCGCATTTTGGCTGCTTCCCTGTGTTTGTTTCTATGTATTGGGTAGAACTGCTATGTCTCCTTGAGTTGGTAGAGTGGCCTTGTGTAGTAGGTGTTCTGTAGGGCCCAGTGGCTCAACCTCCCCAGTCACCTGAGCTGGGAGCTCTAGGGTGCATCCCTTTGTGGGCTGTGAGCACAGTTTTGTTGTAGTTGAGACTTGATTGCTGTTGGTGTCACTGGGAGGAATTGACCTCCAGCCCAATTTGCTGTGAGGACTAGCTGTGACTACAATGGGAGAGCTGCTGTGTAGGAGATACCCCTATGGAGCAGAACTTGCTTCAGTGGGGCTTTGGTGCTCACTGAGTCTGCCCCTTGAGTGTGTCTCTTATGGTTGTATAGAGTTGTAATCTGCTATGGTCTGACACTGACCACTGGGTACACTGGCTTTTGGGTCTCCAGGGAGGTCCAAAGTCAGCCACTGCCTGGGCCCACCCAGCAAGAGCTACAGAGAGATCTGCAGATTCTTCCTCTTTGTATTGGGTTTGGAAGTGCCCAGGCGAGGCCCAGCTATGAAGCAAGGCAGGCTGGTGCTAGTGCCAGATCTTGGGCCTTTTATTGATAGGTCTGGGGCTCCCTGACCCAGCTGCAGTTTGTTTGCCAGATTTTAGCCTGAGAAAGAACAGGCCATTGATATGAAAAAGCTGCTGCACACAGGTTGGTTGGGGTTGTAAATTGGATGAGGCAGGGTTTTAGGGAATCATCAGGACAGAGCAAACAGAAATGGCTGCCAGTCAGCCCTGTGACCTGGGAGGTCCCAGCATAGGAACAATGATCTCTGAGAGCACCTCAGTCTGGGAGAAAACTGCCCCAAGTTCCTGCCCTGATGTCAGACAATCCAGTTCCTCCTCGTATGTGTCTGTGTCTTCCAAAGCCTCGCCCTGGTGCTGGAAGTGGAACCTTGTAAGTTCTGTTTGTGGTGCCGGCCTTTTAAGAGGAACAGCTAGGTCTCCAGCAGCCTCTGTGTCACTGAGCCCCAAACAGCACTGGTTTTTACAGCTTGTAGTTACGGGAACTTCTCTTCCCAGCTCTAAGACCCTGAGCTGGGGGTTTGGTGTGGGGCTGGGACCCTTGCTCCTCACAGGCGGCCTCTGTAGAGACGATCTTCCTCCTGATTGAAAAAGCGACACACGTGGGTGTCGGACCAGCCCGTTCTGTGCCTCTGCACCTCCTACTGGTCTCAGTGTGCTGTCTTCTTTACCTCTCTAGTTGTAAGACTTCCATTCAGCCAGCTTCCGGCAGCTCTGAATGATGGTTTCTGTATTTTGGTTGTAATTTTGATGTGGTTGTGGAAGGCAGTGAGTACAGGCGTTACCTATGCAGCCATCTTGGTTCCTCTCCTGCCCATATTTCTTTAATACATTTTTTTTACCCCAATCTATCTCCTTTTCTTTTAGAACTCCAGTTACATATAAGTTAGATTTCTTAATATTTTCCTAGAAGTCACTGAGTCTCTATTCATTTTCTTTTCACTCTTTCTTTCTCTCTGTGCTTTGGTGTAGATAATTTATATTAACCCACCTTTTAGTTTACTGAACTTTTCTTCTGTACTGTCCAATCTGTTATTAAGCTCGCATCCAGTGAATTTTTTATTTCAAGTAATTTTTTTACTTCTAGAATTTTAATTTGGACCTTTTCTTTATTGTTTTTGTTTCTCCAATATTCCCTCTCTATTCACTCATTGTAAGTCTTTGCTATTTCCAACATCTTTGTCATCATCGGATCTGTCCCTATTGACCATTTATCTCCTGGTTATTGCTCACATTTTCCTACATGTGTGTACTCAGTTTTTAAATTTTATGACAAACATTGTGAATACTACTTTTTTGAGATTCTAAATTGTCTGCTTTTAAGCAGTTTTTCTTCCCCGTTATGCCCGGCTATCAGCTGTCAGTGCTTTTAGCTGACAGGATACCTGCCTCTTGCTGCTTTATTCCCTACTCTTCCGATTTTGCTATTTTCTAATCTGCAGTTAGCTAGGAAACCATTCAATCTAGCTTGTTAGCATTATGTAAAGTACAAATAAGCAGACTTGAGTGGGTCTCTGAGGACTCCTGAATCAAGTGCAGGAACTTTAATGTACATATTTTAGTGTAGTTTAGATATTTAAAGATTCGTATTCATTTTTGGTAATTGGTATTAGATGCATGAAATACACTTTTGTGTTGAAACCATGCCCTGAATAGAGACAATAGTTCTCAAAAGGGCTCCTAATTTCTGGTTGATGTCAACTTAAGTTATGTGTGCATATTTTTGCTTTTCTGCTTTTAGATGTTAGAAGAAATATTTGTTGATATTTGTGATGTTCCAGCAGCCTCCATTAGTGTGACTTTCCTCTTAGGATTTTTTAATGCGTCTAATATTTTCTCTGGCTCTTTGCCTTAAGTCTAATGACAGCATTTTAAAATTTGGTTTGTAAATCCTCACACTAAAAAAAAAGTACTGTTTGAGTAGGCCAAATAGCCGAATTATTGATCAGAAGGAAGCTAAATGTACATGGCTAAAGGATTTCCAAGGTGCATCTGTGAGATTTGATCCCTTATTTCCCCTTGTTCAGGAAAGCTCAGAATGAAACAAATGTAGTATATTTTTGAAAAGGCTACCTTTAATTGCATTTGTCTCATTGGGGTATGTGGGAGTTGAGAAAAAGTTATGTCTCTTACTTAAGATCCTTCTCCCCATTTGCATCCCTAGAATGAGCCTCTCAGAGGTTAAACCTACATTTTACCAAGTAAATGCTGGTTTTCTGGGAAGACATTTTGGCATCTTTTTGTTTTTCTGTACTTGTGTCCTTGACCTAAATTAGCAAGTCTTCCTCTTTTCCAGCTCTTCCCGAAGACACTCTTCATGTCTTGTCCGTGTCATACCTGACAGAGTTCAGGTGTAGTCTTGGTTTTTAATTATAAGGATCATGGGAAAAGAAGACTTTAGTGTCTTGCTTTCAGAACTGGATCTTTTAGAGAACAGCCTATCAAATACAAGCAAGTTTGCTACTTTAGATGATAAGGAAACCCTCTATAAGAAAGGTTCATGTATTGACAGAAAAATAGAAGTTTGGTCAGTTTCAGATACAGGCTTTCCTGGGTGTATAATATTATGTAAGGGGTAGAGACTTCACACTGCTGTCTCTCAAAGGTGGTCTTGTGTAATAGCCTCCCTATTACCATTCTAGAAAGTCTATGTCTAATTATCCATCTTTAAGTAGTGAAGAATGGCACCTGAGTGGCAAGAGTCCAGATGGGACTGAGGGAGACAAGCAATGTTAGACATTTCCTGTGATTAGGCTGGATTAGATTGAAGCATAATAAGATTTTCTGTGCTCTGAGTAAAGTGCTCTTAAACTTGGCACCAATGGGAGCAGAATTCCAGTTTGTCAGCCGTGGAATTTGAAGTCTTCTTGCATGTTAGAAAAAGGTTTTCGGGCTCTTTGGCCTCTGTATCACCCATTGTCTTTTAAATCCCCAGGAGAATCTCTAGGGGGCCTGCTTTGGAAGGAGTGGGGCCTGGGTTGGCCTGATGCCCACCCCCGCATGACAAATCAGATCAGTAATTCCTCCTGTGTGTGGTATTCGTAGTAGAGCCCTAGGTTCCCATTAAGAATTTAGCTGATCCCCACAACAGCCTCTGGCCTACAGGGCACGTACTATAATTCCATTTTATAGTGAACAGAACAAAGACCTTGAAAAGGAAGTGACCAGCTCCAGGCCCTGCCAGTCTAAATTGTGATGCACTGACTTAAACCTCTTCTCCTGACGCTTAGGTTGACATTCTTTCTGTTACATCATCTGAAAGCTAATGAGTGATAATTAGAGGAAGAGTTCACTTTGGGATGGAATAAAGTAGAAATTTTCAGAGTCTTGGTAGATATTCAAAAGAACTGGTCTCATTAATCTTTAGAACAGGAATTTTAATCTTTATTGCAATCTGGAACCCCCTAGGATAGTGGTTGGCAAACTGCAGCTTGGCAAACCGCGGCTCACGAGCCACATGCGGCTCTTTGGCCCCTTGAGTGTGGCTCTTCCACAAAATACCG
>NW_005367431.1:4108945-4112915 GCF_000412655.1 Myotis brandtii | reverse complement strand
TACGTGGTATTTTGTGGAAGAGCCACACTCAAGGGGCCAAAGAGCCTCATGTGGCTCGCGAGCCGCGGTTTGCCCACCACGGTCCTAGGAGATCTTAGTAAATACTGAGGCCCCAGTTCCTCCCCCCAGAGAGTCTGATTTAATTGGTCTGGGGTGAAGCCTAAGCATTAGAATTTTTAAAACCTTCCGAGGTGGTTCTATCGTGCACCATGCTTTAGACTCATTATGTCAGTGCTGTCTTCACCTGGGCTCTATCTCCTTTCTGGCTAGATTTCCCTTTTACCCACTTATGGAAGAGGTTGGACATTTTCTATATTTATTAAGACCTCAACCAGGATTGGGAAGAAAAAAATGAACTGGAGAAAAGACTCCATTAAAATTGAGTTTTCTAAAGTTAAGAGCACATGCTGTTAACATGATCAACAAAAGCCATGAATTTATTAAAACTGTAAGAAAAATATGGAAAACAACAGCTAATTGAGACCCAGTTTTACACTGAAAGCTATATGAGCTGAAGGAACAGCAAAGAAACCTCTGGCTTTAAGACATTTTATAGTGTAAGATTGTCGTGTGTCTGAATCATTCTCACCACATACAGATGTATGGAGGGAGAAAAACATTGGTTAGCTGCATAAATATTTGCCTGTTCCACCTAAATCTCTTTTGGGGAAGCAGGTGGGGCATAAACATCTGAAATGAAAATAGGTGCTTGCCCAGAAGTAGATTTCCCAAAAGGCCGTCACCCTCCCTCCCGTGGCTGCTGCCTCTGCTGCATTCCGGCTAACAGAGCAGCCTTTTCACATTGCTGCTTGGGCCTTAAAATCGAATAACAGCTGCTCAGGAAAAAGGAGATATTGAAGGAGTAGAAGAGCCAAACCCAGTCCTTGGTGTTCAGATTCACAGCAGCTGCAATCATATCATCTCCACCTTGCCAGGAGCCACATGTGACTTAACCTGAGAATTGCTGTCCTGGGTTGATCAGATCAAATCTATCCAGGCCACTTCCGGGGGAAGCTGCAGAAGGTGAGAATACACTGTATGTGAGCGTGAGTGTCCTCCCCACCGTTTAGTGATGGTCCCCTTGAGAGCTGTTTTCATGTAAGAAACCTTTGAATTCTCAACCAGTGCCAAGTTGCAATCTTTCTTCAATCTGTCCCCACTACTTCTAGCAAATTCTTTGGCCGATGTGGACTATAGAACAAGTCCTTTTTATCCTAAACTTATTTCATTCCAGCTTACAGGGCATGGGCATTTAGACTAATGGAGAGTCAGACTTCAGAGAAGAAATTTCCTTCTGTCGTTCAATCTTATGTTCGAGTGAGCTCACTCGGAGGCGCTGGCTGCAGGAGCAGCGACGAGGATGGAGCCTGGCAGATGGCTGTGGCTGCGGCTTCCTGCAGGCCTGTGTGGGGAGATGATTGTTTGTATATTGGTTTTCATTTATGTGTTGGTCTTATTTTCATCTTCCTGAGGTACCCAGATGCTATGGTGATAGATTGGTTGGAAACGACTCATTTGTCAGGGTTCCATGGGGGACGTGGCTTTCCTTCCCGTGTGCAGTGGAGTCTAAAATGTTTAATTAGATGCTGAGGCATTTCTGCAAGGGTCCATTTCTGCCAGTTCTCCCAGGTGGGTGCCAGTCCTTAGGTTGGAGAGGGTTTGGGGCTTTTCTGAGCCAAACCTTCTCTCCCCTCATTTCTGTCTTGATATAATCCTCATCCACCTCCTTTTAGCTGCTGGGGTTTTGTTCTCTATCATTTTTGTTCTAGGAACTGCCTTCATGTGACTGCCAGAATTTGCAGAGCTGATGCATGTTGGAAATCTAGTTGTCAAACAGGTTCAAACCAGACTTTATGAAATAATGTAGTTGAACTGATATGTAGTGAGAGGAATATTAACAACCTGCTGCTTATCTGTCTCATCCCAGTTCAACTTTTCCAGAGAACTTACCTTGCTCTGACTGCGTGCCAGGCAGTGCCCTGGAGGCCGAGGATACAGAGATGGGCCTTCTGCCCTCAACGAGTTCAACATTGAGTCAGGGTGCGACAGACGCGTACGCAGTGTACAACGTGTGCACAGTTGTGACACCATGAAGGTGCCAAAATAAAGGAGTGAACAAAGGGCTGGGGAGTCATGTCAGCGTGATGTGAGCTTTGGGGAAAGGATGGCATTTCAGGCAAATGTGGAGAGTAGTGGGGCAGCGGGCTTGCAAAAAAAGCAAGGAGTTCCATGTGCTGGGTCTGGGGAGGTGTCAGAGGGTGGGTTTGGGAGGGGAAGTTTGAAATGGCTAAGGTTTCCACCTGGGGTACATAGAGACATCAGGAATTGGGAACGGGGAGAAATCCAGGGAAGGGGACAAGAGTTGAATTCTAGACAAGATAAAAATGATGCGCTCGCAAAATCTAGGTGGTTGGAAATGTGGGTGTGGGACTGATGGGGTGCTGGCACAGGAGATGCAGATTTAAAAGTTGTCATATGGTGTGCCAGGGGTGGAGGCTTGAGCACAAAGCTATCCAAGGAAAACCCGGACTGAAAGGCAAGGGGTCACAGCCTTCAGGACCAGGGAGAGTTGGGTGGCAGAGGGACCACGAGAGCCGGGCCCCCTCTTCTTTTCCTTTCACCGGCTGGTCTGTCGCACCTGGCTGCCCATGGAGCCCAGTGAGCAGTTCTCGGCCTCACGCAAGCTTGGGCCCAGTGCTTCTCCTGGGCTGCCCTGAGGTTCCACCCCTCCCCAGGTTCAGATTCTTTAGTTGCCCCGTCCTGCTGGCATCAGGGACAGAGAGTCTCTCTCCCCTTTGTTTCCTGATGGAATAGCAGGGCTCACCATCAGACTTCTGCTACGAAGAGCTGGGTGCTCTGAGCTGTTTGTTCGGACCGAGAGCCCAGGAGCAGCCTGAGGATGGTGTGTGACTTCTCCTGGCTGATGCTGAGTGAGCTCAGCCTTGTAGCTCGCTTTCTCCTTGCCCAGCAGACACGCAGAGCCACCCTCCAGCTCCTTTCAGGAAGTGGGTTGTGTGCCTCCCCGGCCGGGCCACTCACTGAAGATTCACAAGCCAGCTCCTCCATCAGTGAAAGAGGGGGCCACTGTGGTGGGAGAAGGCGTAGTTTAATCTTCATTATTGTTGAGGAAAGGAAGAAATTGTGGAATGGTGAGGATGTACATTGTCTTTTCCTAGTGACCACAGCTCAGGCAGTGGCCACATAGATACCACTACGTCCTTCTTGGGTTGTGGCCAGAATCCTCCACTCAAATGGGCAGATTCTTTTGAAACCAAGCCCCTGACCATCGAAGGAAGGGTCATTTGGCAGAGCCCCCCGCTGAAACTGCCATCTAAGGAGTGTCTGAGTGGCATTCTCACCCTGACCGCCCTCCCGGATTTTTTCCTGCCCTCACCTGAGAAGCCACCTGCTTCCTGGCCCCATCCTGGAATCAGAAACAGACTCCTCAGCTGGGCTGTGTGTCCAGAAAGCTCTGGTGCCAGAGCAGTCCCATCTGTGGCAACCAGGTAGTCTTAGCTTTTTCTGTCTTGCCCAAACCATTCTGACTTCTCCTGTAGCGCTTTGAGCATCCTGAAGTCTGAATGTTTAAGTCTGCTCGCCCCCTGAGTGACTGGTGAAACGCTGAGTGCTGGTCAGTTCTGCTTTATTGTCAGAGAACTGAGAAGCATGTGGTGCTTTTCTTCCTTGTGGCCAATATGTTTCCAGCAACAGCCTGTGTGGGGTTTGCTAGCCTCCTTGAAGGGGTGCTGAGAGTTCAAATGAGTTCCTGTTCCTTCATCCATGCCCACCCGCACCCAGTCTTTTTGTTGGCAGAAGATCTTGTTGCAGTTCCCAGCTTTGTTGAGGAGTGGTTGACTTCCTGATGCTGTACACACTTGCTTCCCCCTCTGGGCCCGAACTTTATGTCCTCAGTACTCCTCTCCAGTTCTGGAGCTCCCGAGGCTCCACAATCTCACAGGAGTTAAGGCTG
>NW_005367431.1:4086776-4108105 GCF_000412655.1 Myotis brandtii | reverse complement strand
TATGGTGTGCCAGGGGTGGAGGCTTGAGCACAAAGCTATCCAAGGAAAACCCGGACTGAAAGGCAAGGGGTCACAGCCTTCAGGACCAGGGAGAGTTGGGTGGCAGAGGGACCACGAGAGCCGGGCCCCCTCTTCTTTTCCTTTCACCGGCTGGTCTGTCGCACCTGGCTGCCCATGGAGCCCAGTGAGCAGTTCTCGGCCTCACGCAAGCTTGGGCCCAGTGCTTCTCCTGGGCTGCCCTGAGGTTCCACCCCTCCCCAGGTTCAGATTCTTTAGTTGCCCCGTCCTGCTGGCATCAGGGACAGAGAGTCTCTCTCCCCTTTGTTTCCTGATGGAATAGCAGGGCTCACCATCAGACTTCTGCTACGAAGAGCTGGGTGCTCTGAGCTGTTTGTTCGGACCGAGAGCCCAGGAGCAGCCTGAGGATGGTGTGTGACTTCTCCTGGCTGATGCTGAGTGAGCTCAGCCTTGTAGCTCGCTTTCTCCTTGCCCAGCAGACACGCAGAGCCACCCTCCAGCTCCTTTCAGGAAGTGGGTTGTGTGCCTCCCCGGCCGGGCCACTCACTGAAGATTCACAAGCCAGCTCCTCCATCAGTGAAAGAGGGGGCCACTGTGGTGGGAGAAGGCGTAGTTTAATCTTCATTATTGTTGAGGAAAGGAAGAAATTGTGGAATGGTGAGGATGTACATTGTCTTTTCCTAGTGACCACAGCTCAGGCAGTGGCCACATAGATACCACTACGTCCTTCTTGGGTTGTGGCCAGAATCCTCCACTCAAATGGGCAGATTCTTTTGAAACCAAGCCCCTGACCATCGAAGGAAGGGCCATTCGGCAGAGCCCCCCGCTGAAACTGCCATCTAAGGAGTGTCTAAGTGGCATTCTCACCCTGACCGCCCTCCCGGATTTTTTCCTGCCCTCACCTGAGAAGCCACCTGCTTCCTGGCCCCATCCTGGGATCAGAAACAGACTCCTCAGCTGGGCTGTGTGTCTAGAAGAAATCCAGAAAGCTCTGGTGCCAGAGCAGTCCCATCTGTGGCAACCAGGTAGTCTTAGCTTTTTCTGTCTTGCCCAAACCATTCTGACTTCTCCTGTAGCGCTTTGAGCATCCTGAAGTCTGAATGTTTAAGTCTGCTCGCCCCCTGAGTGACTGGTGAAACGCTGAGTGCTGGTCAGTTCTGCTTTATTGTCAGAGAACTGAGAAGCATGTGGTGCTTTTCTTCCTTGTGGCCAGTATGTTTCCAGCAACAGCCTGTGTGGGGTTTGCTAGCCTCCTTGAAGGGGTGCTGAGAGTTCAAATGAGTTCCTGTTCCTTCATCCATGCCCACCCGCACCCAGTCTTTTTGTTGGCAGAAGATCTTGTTGCAGTTCCCAGCTTTGTTGAGGAGTGGTTGACTTCCTGATGCTGTACACACTTGCTTCCCCCTCTGGGCCCGAACTTTATGTCCTCAGTACTCCTCTCCAGTTCTGGAGCTCCCGAGGCTCCACAATCTCACAGGAGTTAAGGCTGCAGAGCCTGCTGTGTGACGCGGTAAACTTTTAAAAACAATATGTCATTCTAACCACTTAAAAGCATACAATTCAGTAGCAATAAGGATATTCATGGTCTATTCATGATGGTGTGTGACCATCACCACTGTTTGCTTCCCAAACCTTCTCATCACTCCCAACAAAAACCCTATAACCATTGAGTACCACTCCATCCCGACCCTCCAGCCCCTGGCAACCACTATTTTGCTTTCTAAAGTCTCTATGGATTTTTCTATTCTGAATATTTTACATTTATAAATGGAATCATATACTTTGTAGCCTTATAACACTTTCAGGGTTCATTTCATGACGTAGCATGTGTCAGTTTCATTTCTTTTTATGCCTCAATAATGTTCCATTGTTTCTCCATTAACCTGTTGATGGACATTTGGGATATTTCTACCTTTTGGCTATTATGAGTAATGCTGCTATGAACATTCATACTTTTTTGGGTGGATATATGTTTTCAGTTTTTTTGAGTACATACCTAGGAGTGAACTTGTTGGGCCACATGGTATTTCTGTGTTTACCTTATTGAGGAACTACCCAACTTCCACAATGGCTGCTCCATCTTCCATTCTCATCAGCAGCCTCAAGGGCAGTGGTGACCTTTGGAGCCAAGTGTGTCAGCCTCACTGGCATAAGCCAAAATAGTTATCTGGGGTGAGCCTCAGTGTAGGGTAGCTGGGACCAGTGAGGAATGAGCAAGGAGGGAACGTAGGGCCTGGGGAGCTCTGATCGAGCTCAGGACCCAGCCCTCAGGGGTGGTTGAACCTCTCCAGTTTGATGGGAGTGTGTGAAGTGTAGGGGCAGGTGACTAGTTTAAGGGCCATATGGTGAGCTTCGGAGGGCTGATCCAGGTGGTGCCTGTTGTGTGAGGTGTTAGACCCTGAGCCTGAGATGGTGGCAAGGTGGCCTCACCTTAGGGAAGACTGGTTACCAGCAGAAAGAGGAGGCAGGTCCAAGCCCTGGCCACAGAGGAGGCTGATGGGGGGCAGGGAGAAGGAGCGCTGTGATGCAGGGTGGGGGTACTTCCTTGGGCTCCAGTATGGAGGTGCCATGTCTTACCGCAAAGCATAGCCCCTCTCCTGAGGCTAAGACAACTGCCTCAAATCTGGGGTTAGGTTCTGAATTGGCATGTGATTGAAATCTAAGCATGTATGGTCAAAACTATCTTTGAAGATCTCTCATTGCCAGGATCCAGGCCTTTGGAGGTTCAACAGCCAAATTGTAGCTTTTTGTGTTTGCTTTTCAGGGGTAGTTTCTCTTCCTGGAGCAGAGGAAGCCAAGATCTTGTTTGAGTGGGAAAAGGGTAATAGGGAGAATAAAGAGATCGAGTGGCAGAGAGGTAGAATTGATTGTGTGTGAGTTAAATGTATACATAATGTGACTCCCCACTCCTTCTCTCTGCTGTACTGATGGCTTGGGACCTAGAGTAGGTGTGGGGCTGGGGAAGACCAGAAAGGCTGACATCAGAGGCTCTGGGGCTGTGGCACGTGCGCAGGGATGTCCTCTCACCTTGTATCATATCATTCATGGGGAGATGGAGTCAGGCCATCGTAAACCCACAGCAGGGTGGAGGTGGGTCCCTTCACTGGAACCAGCCTCTGGGAGCCCAGCCTGCATCTGGCAGAGGCCTCCTCTGGGGCAGGTGAGCCAAGTCAGTGCCGCCTTGTAAGCAGTGTTACAGTTTAACAGCGTTACAGTTTAATAGTGATGTGCCTACATTCACTGCCTCCTTGGAGCATCTGGTAATCAGGAAGCATATTCCCAGTTTACAGATTGTGGCTTAGAAAAAGAGTGGCTTTCACAGTTCCATGATGAGGAAGAGACAGAACTAGCATACACACCTGGGACTTCTGACTCTAGATTCAGCATTCTTTTTGTTGTTTTCCACTTCCTGGGAAGCTGTCTGATGGTGCTAATCGTTTTCTACATTCTCTTTGTTGGAACCGATCAGAGTCTTGGGGTCATGAGGTGCTAAGAACCTGGGGAAGGATCAGGGTCATGTCTGATTCTTACACAGGTGGCTTTTGCTCTACCTGGGCTCTGGTCAGACGTGAGATGGAGCTGCTTTCTCTGGCTCTGCCAAGGCTACCTTGCCCCCCTCTGCACCCCCCAACCTTTCCCCCCATCTGTCTGTGTCCCTTTCTGGGCAGCAGCCTCCCAAAGAGACAGATCTTATCTGAAGTTGGCTGATATTTTGGGGTCGAGCCTTGGTTCTGATGAGGCAGAGTTAGCATCTCCTGCGGCAGCCCCAGCTTTCAGCAAATGGTAAATGCTACTTGAGGGCAACATTCAATTATGAAAATCTATTTCTCTTGCCACATTCAAAAAGTCTCCTAATGTGCCTTTGTGCACACACAAATTTAGTGACACATCACTAAATGTGTATGTGGTTGCCATGGAAATGTCTCTCTTCTAACATGGCATTCCAAAAGCAAAGAGGAGGGAAGTTTTCTTTGTAAAGAGAAGCAGAGCAGAACTTGGCTAATTGTCATCGCACTAATCCCCAAACTGTCACTCTTCCCTGACTACCTGTCTCCTACTTCCTATCAACGGTGGAAGCCGAATCAGCCTGCTACTGTGCTTCCTTAGGAATTTCATAAGCGTTGTTCCTAACTTTTATGCCAGGCACGTACCAGAAAGGACCCCAGGACTCTCGATTTGAGTTTTCACCTGACTTAGTTCACCTTCCTGGACTGCCTGGCACTTGTGTCTCATACACACTCAAGTCTCAGAAGAACTCTTGGCACCAGGTCTTCTGAAGATGCTTCTGAAGATGCTCTGAGCCTCAGTTTTAGTCTTTGTGACAAATGCATGGTATGATGGTGTACACAGTGTGCTAATACTCAGGCACTTTTTGAATGTCAGAAATCCCAGACATGTTCCTGGTAGCGGTACGAATCTGCAGAGGGTGGGAAAGAGGGAGGACTTCAAAGGCCTCAGTCTGACTGAATGCCCTCTGTCTCTCTGGCCCACGCTTGCCCCGTTTTCAGCTCTGCCCTATTGACTGTCTTGACTGAGCCTCTCCTGGGCAAAGAAGTCCTTGCATTTCTGGATTTTACCAGCACCTTCTGGGAGATCCTTGGTCCCTATTGGCTGATCCTATGCCTACGTCATTGGGCTGTACCAGCTTCCCCAGTCTTGGAGCTAGGTAGCTGTTTTTTGTGGTTCTGAAGTTCAAGTTGATGGGTCGTTTTGCTACTATAGTTCACCAGTGGCAAGCTCTGAGGCAGAAACCTTAGCATCTTGCCCTGAATACCTGCCCTGGGAACCTGTCATTTCTATTCTCAGTGGCTCTGCATTTCTCTGCAGGCCCCTTTGGCCTGTGAGATGCCCCTGTCATTTCATAGTCAAGAGATGGTTAGGAGGCGGTCAGAGGCCAGTTCGTCTCTAGGTGCATGTTTCTGTCCCTGGAGTACAACACATGGGTGGCTTCTAGGCTGGAGTGTCCCAGCCACTGGACTCCCTGCCTCCAAGGGGACTTTTGTGGTTCCTGGGGTTCTGAGAGCCTGCCTGCTGCTCTTCTCCAGCTGCCCTGCCTCTGATGGAAGCATCTGGTCCCTGACAGTGTCACAGGGTGAACTCCAGAGGTTAAGTATATTCCAGCCTTGTTGCTTTCAATGCTTTTAAAACTCTAGATGCTCCATCTTGTTCATGGCAATACTGGCTCCTAAAACGATCTTTGGCCACAGTCCATGCCGAGTTGCCAATGGTGTGGGACAGAGCTTCTGACTCTCAGAGCAGAGGGTATAAATGCTGGTGGACCCCGTGTACACAGATCTGCATCCCTGGTGGGGTCCTGTGCGTCTCCACTTACCATGGGCACGAGGTGGGTCTTTTCTACCAGAAGACAGATTGTTCTTCTTCCTTTTATAAATCAGGTCCTCAGCATTGTTTCTTATCCAATATTTATTTATTCTGCCCTAAAGGAATGAATAAGGAGGCATCTGGCTCATTGCTGGGCTGTGACCTTGTGGAACAAGTATAAGTGACCCAAGAGCCAGAGAGCCGAGGGGATTCCAACTAGCAACTGTGTAGGAGTTTGGAGCCTTTTATTTCCAAATCAGTGCCCAGTGCTCACCATGCTGGGGCCTCTAGGAGACCCATCAGCCTCTGCAAGCAACCACCGCTCCAGGCTACTTCCGTGTAGTTGTTGCTTCTGAGGTTGTGCTGAGCTTATTTTCAGGTCTGTGTTGAGAGCTCATGACCTGCCCCGAGAGAGACTAAGTCCGACATTGCCTGCTTGACTGTGTTCTCTCAATGGCATAACCCAGGTCTCCCCTGCAGCCAGGAACAGGGGCTTTTAACAATAGAAACCTCTATTTGGGACAATATAGAAGTTATCTCTGACATAATCGTGTTCTGATTTCTCTCTCTGCCATTTTAGACGCTGATAAATCTGCCACACTTGGATGTATAAATAGCTGTTAGGAGAGCTGGCTGTCCCTTTTTGCTCTTGGCTTGTGCAAGTAAATGTCAATTTAGTCCTTATAGAAGAAAAATAATGGAGATTTGGTTGTTTTTCTAATCCACAAACCCTGTAATTCTAACCTGGAAAATCTGGCTCTCCTATTTCAAATCAGTTTTAATGGCAAAGGCTAACAGAGGCTTTATTGTTCTTATCTGAGCTTATTTTTAAACTTTTTTCATTTGTTTGTTCAATAAATAAGAACCCCTCAAAGGAGAACTGGAGGAGACTGGCTTAAGAGAAAGAGAGTACATGACCAAGAAAGAGTTGGGTGAGGAGCTCGGTTCTGGAGAGATTCCCACCTGCTGTACACTCAGAATGGTGTTCACCAACTAGTGAACAAACTTTCTAGAAATCAATGAATGCCAAGAACCAGGGGCTGCCGGGCGGGCCACTGCTGAGGCCTGGAGTGTCAGTTGGAAACCCCCTCCCATTCTTTCTTGTGTCCCAGACGGGAAGTGCAGACTAGCTCTTCCTGGGGACTTCTGATGGTAACCAGGCCCACCTGGCCAGAAAGACAAACTGCCATGTTTGAGAGGAAGAGGGTTCTTGTTTCTTCCAGATCTGGCCCTGAGCTCGCTTAGCTCTTCAGCTGTACCTTAAGCCTCTCCCAGCTCACAGCCCTGTTCCTGGGGCTGGAGGGTTGCTTCAGGCTGCTCGTGGTCCTGTATGAGCTGGACAGATTCCTGCTCCCATTCTGCCTGTGTCATTGTGAGCAGCTTCCCAGCAGGTGGGAAAAGACAGCCATGCCCAGCTATGTGACAAGACTCCACAAAGCAGTGACCTGCCCTTCTGTGTCCGTGGAGCTGTGGCCCAAGGAACTCCATTTCTCCAAGTAAGATGCTCTCTGCAGGGAGAGACTAATGTGTGCGCCTCTCTCTGGCTCCTGTCACCGAGCAGGTCACACAGAATTAACGTGCTCATCCTTTAACCACAAACTGATGCTCCTGGCCTGTTAGTGGGCATTCTAGTCCCCGCCCTGGCGAGGCCTGAGGTCAGCTGTCAGAAAGAAAGTCTCCCTGGGGAAAATGTGTGCTTTCTATCAGCTTCTTTCAGGTGTTTCCTCAGACTCCTGGGTGTGGGATTTAGAAAAGCAATGAAGTGTGTTCTATCTGAGGGGTGTTAGCAACACGGTCCCATATCAGTGTCATGGGGTCCTGAGTGGGAGGGAAGCCCCTGCAGCCTGCCAGCCCACAGTGGCTTTAGACCAACCTGAGCAAGGATGGCTGAGTAGTTTAGTGACTCAGCGGGCCTGTCCTGCTTCCCAGCAATGGCACCCAAGCCAAGTGCTTCGTTTTTCCAATTTCCCCCTCACAGTAGCTCCTGACTGCTAGGAGTCTGACCAGCTGACCGCCAGGCCTCCAGGCCCTTCCCAAGGACAATGGTAGACACTCTACTCCTAGATTCCCAGATGAGGATCCTTTGCCCCGAGTGTCAGGGCTGGAAGGCTGTGTGGTCCCCGGCAGAGGCCTCCCCGACTGGAGGTCCAGGCAGCGCCCGTGACTCCTGCCACAGGAGGGCTGCCACCTTCCTGGTTGCTGTTGGGAAACAAATGGCTTCTCTAAGGGACACGGGGACTCCTGCGAGTACTATTTGCTGTCCAAGAAGAATACTCAGTGTGGTGAAATTGCACTGTCCTGGGAAGTGAGACTCTGCTAATGTGTCCTCAAGTTCTGTTCCAGCTGGCGCCAGCTGTTCCTGCCCCACCAGCTGGAAGGCCTCTAGCACCCACATGGGCACGGGGCTGAGCTGGTGGCAGCACTTGGCACGTGGATGTTTAGCAAAGATTGCTGCTGCCTCCAGTCATGCCATCTTTCCCCCCTACCTTAGTAGGTTTTTTGAGCTGGGGCCAGAGCCCCACAAGGCACTATCATGAGGTTGTCTCCTCCTACAGTAGAGCTTGGGTGCACAGACATGCAGGATGAACAGGGGCCTCAAACAAGTTACTTAACTGCTGCCTCAGTTTCCTTCTCTGCACAATAGGTGATAACCTTGGGGTTGGAGTATTCATAAATTACTTAGCATAGTTCCTAGCACATAGTAGGTATTTAATCATTACTAGCTTCTATTGTAACATCTCTGCTGAGACCCCTAAAAATTTCCTAGCACTGCTGGTCATGGCCCATCTCTCCAAGGGTTCCTTATAGGAAACCATCCTTTTGTGTTGTGATGTGACTGTGTGCCCCTAATTCAAATGCCTTCTAATCAGCTGTCCTGTCACCCCACCTTGGATGCTCTGCAGACTTCCTGATTTTTCTAAACCCTCTTGCATCCAGCAGGTGTCAGTATTCTGGGCTGAGGGGCCATGTTGGAGAGGGTATTGGTCTTAAGCTACTTTCCCCAGAATTAGGCTGCTGTTGCTGGCCTCAGCTTCCCTCAGCCTGACTTTTGCAGGAAACTTGCTGAGTGGCCCAACTGTTTCCTAGGGGGCAAGGCATGTTTGGGAGGACAATACAGGGGACTGCACTCTCTGAAATCTGCTGTCTTTTCAACTGGGGTAACTTTGCCCCCCCCCCCCCACCGGGGAAGGAGACATTGGCAATGTCCAGAGACATTTTTGGATGTCACAACTAGGAATGCTATTGGCATCTAGTGGGTAGAGGCCAAGGATGCTGCTAAACATTGACAATGCACAGGATAGTCCCCTACAATGAAGAATTATCCAGCCCAAAATGTCAACAGTGATGAGGTTTAGAAACCCTGATCCATTCCTGGTTGACAGGGAGACAAGTTTGGGAACTCTAAGAATTGTAGGGGCTGCGCCACCCAGATAATCAGCCTGAGTCCTTCATTCATTCCTGCCCCCCCGCCCCAAACCTAGAACTACTTATCTCTTACAGATGTGCTGTGCAACTGTAGACAAATTAATCAACCCCTCTGAGCCTTGTGTACAGTGATACTGGGGGTTGCCTTTCTAGATGAGGGTCTATCAAAGACTTCAAGTCTAGAGATTGTTGTCTTAGGAGACACTGTTATATGGATTCATGAGGCACCTGACTCCTTCCAGAGGGTAAGGCTTTGTAAAAGAAAGGCAGTTCTGACTTTATTTTGGGGGGGGAGTGTTGAGTTGGATCCAGTCTCTGAGTTAAGGAAGTTATGACCCACAGTTTGGGTGGACCTCTCCACCCTGCCCCCAGCTCTCCCAGGTCCCAGGACCTAGCCATTGCCGAAGCAGTTTTTCTCTTCTGCAAATAATTGTCCTTTCTTCATGCTTAGTGGAGCTTTCACCATAATCCGTGTATGGCCGCTTTGGGAAGACTGACTTTATGGCAGCTGCTATGGAACGTAATCTGCTCACATTTAGGTTGTAAATTTTCCGTGGTTCCACAGTGCTGTGGACTTCACCGGAACACATGCTGTTCTCTGAAAATTGACGTGGCTTAGAACAAAGCAAGGCCTTATTGGTTTGAAATAAACATCTTGTGAGCTCGGCTATTTTAAAATAGAAACAAAACTTAGTGCCTATCTCTGATTGAGGGCTCCAACCTGCTTCATCCCCAAAGGTTGTGGATTAAGGAATTCATTTACTGTGTGACCTTGGGTCAGTCCTTTAGCATTTCCAGGTCTGAGTTTTATATGTAAAATATGGGGCCCAAACTAGTTCCATTCCTGCTGCAGCCTCTCGCTCAGCTCCTGGAGGTTATGGAACTTGGGGAGGGAATCTGTTATCTGTGACTGCTCTTTCAGAGCAAAAATCACCCCTCTAATAAGTGTGGGCAGTGCTCTCGCCTCATCTCCATAATTACAATTCTCAGGTGCTCTCAAGAAACCAATCATGCCTGGCCGGTGTGGCTCAGTGGTTGAGTGTCAACCTATGAACCAGGAGGTCACGGTTGGATTCACGGTTGGGTTCAGGGTACATGCCCTGGGTTTCGGGCTTGATCCCCAGTGGGGGACATACAAGAGGCAGCTGATTAATGGTTCTCTCATCGTTGATGTTTCTATCTCTCTCTACCTCTTCCTTCCTCTCTGAAATCAATAAAAATATATTCAAAAAGAAAAAAGAAGCCAATAACTAGTTTAGCTACACCGAATGGGAAACACTTATAGTTTAAATCTCTTTTCTTGGCTTCAAGGGAGTGAGCCAAGTTTGACAAATATAAATGGAAAACTGTCCTCTGGCCCTTGGGGACAGAAGATGATCGGCATGTGGGGCAGAGGGTAGCAGGTTAGAAGCAGGCTCTTCCTCTTGCATCCTTCCTCCACTCCTGGTTTCTCTCCTCGGGTCTATTGTTGGCCTCGTATCAAGGGTACTGACTTCTAAGTCTGTTGGTTAAAATCTCTTCCTTTTACAAACTGTCTAGAAGAAGCCACTTTTCCCTCAGGGAATTGTGCCAGTGGTTAATAGGACAACGTCAGGAAGTTCACTGTTACCCTGAAACCTCAATTTTTCCTGTTGCAGTTTGACTTAAAGGAAAAAATCGCATCCTCGAGCCTGACAGTGTGAAATAGCTCCCCTGAGGCTGGGGTGGCCGGGGAGCCCGGGGCCTAGACTGGGGTCCTCAGGAGCTGCTTCCTCTTGGGGTGGGGGTATCTGCAAATGGATTGTGTGCAAAGGACTGTCTGCAAAGCTGATGTGGGTCTTAGGTTGGCTCATCATGTCCTTTTAAAGACATCTTTCCATAATACAGCTTACAGGTACATTTGGCACCTTCTCCAGGGTTAGCGATTTGCTGGTTTTAGTAGTGATTTGCCAAAGTGTTAGCTGAAACACTTGCTTCAGTTTTATAGGGTCAGCTTCATATTTGGAACAAATAAGCATGAGTATTAAATTCCTTTTTGGTCTCTACCTTCTGCAGGCAATTCTGTGTGTGTTTCTCTGCTGTCCAGCTGTGCTTATGCCTGCCTAGTTGTAGTGGTTCTTTTGTGGGTGCTGTTAGAAGTAGAAAATTAAAGGACAAGACATTTTTTGATCATGCCCACGCTGGCATCTTGCTCTCTGTTTAGGTTCCTTGGCCAGGGAGGAGCCAGAGATGAGACAGGGGTTGAGATAGACCAACTTGGGTTGTAACTAGGCAGAGGAAAGGTCTGAAATCTGGATGTAAAATGGATCCCAGGGCCTCAACCTTCTAAGCAAGAACCTGTCATTGTCATGAAACTCTCTAGGAGTGAAGAACTTTCATTCTGAGAAAGCCACCCTCAATATTTGCCTTTTTCCAGAAATTGGAGAGGAGGGACAAAGGTTATATGGATGGGGGTGAGGGTGTTTTTGAGGGGGGGGGGCTTGAAATATAGGAACAAAGCCATGAAGCAAGGCCCCGAGGCTCTAACTTCCTTTTTCAGTCAGAGTTGCTCACCTTCTAGTGAATCACCCATACACACAGCAATTTATGGTCTTCATTATTCTTTAGCAAGAAATAATTTCCTACTCATCTGTCACTTTGAGACTAAGGGCCTTACACTTCCTGTGCTGAGAATATAGTAGCTCTTTGTACATCAATTCTATTTATGTCCCATTTGGGGGCTTGGGGATGCCCTTTGACAAACATACAAAAAAGAGATTTAATACAGCAAGAGCCATAGAAAAACGAGAAGGCAGAACCAGGGAACTCAGTGACCTAACGTTAGACCCTGTTACCCACAGAGCTTTGGCCTCGGTAAGTTATCACTGGCCCCCACGTCTTCCTTTTATATGTTATTCTTACTAGAATAAAAACATCCATGTAGCTTGCACAGCAAATCACTGCCCTGTAGTAGAGTCAGGGTAATGAACTCTAGGCCATGGCCTGCCTCCGGTTTTCGAAAACTACCTTCCACTTCAGGAAAGAATCTGCTCACATCATTGACAAACAAAATAAATTCTGGTATGTTTTTGTTATTTCATTTTTGTCTTAGTTTTTTTTTTTTTAATCCTCACCCCAGGAGGGAGGATATTATTTTCATTGATTTTTAGAGAGAGTGGAAGGGAGAGGGGAGGGGGTGAAAGAGAGAAACATTGATGTGAGAGAGACAGACACATTAATCTGGGGGGCAAGAATCAAACCTGTGACCCTCCAGTGTGCAGGCCTACACTCTAACCACTGAGCAATGCCGGCCAGGGCCATTTTTGTCTTACTTTTTAAGATAAATGAAAATAACCAGTGCTCATGTGGGAACTACACCTTTGCCAGGACACCACTAGGTACAGCTTTGCTGCATGGCCCATCTGTGTTACCACTTCAGTGCCTTGACTGACATGCCCAATTCCCCTTTCACTCACTGACTCATTTATTTAACAAATAAGTATTGAGTGTATATTATGTGCCAGGCACCAGAGATGCAGCAGGGGACAAAATAGACAGTAAGCAAAATCAATATGTCAACCCCATAGTTTGCATTTTCAACCTCTTCCCTCCTTCGAGGCACAGGTGCCCCCTCCCCTCTCTGTGTCTTGATCATCCCCACCAAGAGCGAGCTCTGCCTCCATTGTGGTCACATCTGTCAACTTTGCATTGATGGGGCTGAGCCTTGGCTCAGCTCGAGGACAGAGTCTGAGCAGAGTCATGTGTGCATGGCTTGGAGCTTGAATGAAGGCCCAGGATTGAATATTAAAGTAGTTTTGTGGGAGAAAGCCAGTAAGAGGGAAGCAAAGTCACAGTTTCTTTAGAGTTTGTGAAAATGGGATGCACCCTCTCAATCTAATGATTTGTTAGCTTTTCTCTGTGCTATGAGCTTGGAGGACATCTAAACTGAGATCTTTGCACCTGAAAGGGCTTAAAAATATTTAATATAAGAAATATTACAGAGTAGCCTGCTGATTCACTCATCTATTTGTTCAGCAAATACAAATGCCTACCCGGAGCCAGGGGCTTGCAAGCTGTATGAGCTGCCAACCCAAATTATCCACGGTCTCTCCCTGTGAGGGATTTTCAGACTCGTGGGGCAGTTTATAATCCAGATTGCTGGCCAGTGAGCAGAAGCCTTCCCTGTCTCTTTGGAATCAGGCCCCGTGGGTAGTCTTTCTCTTCTTTCTCTGTTCTCCCCCTGCCTAGCATTAATCTCAGTGTGTACTTATATGTCTCTGTCCATGTTTGATGAATGTCTGTCTCTCTCACAAGAATGTTGGATCCAGAAGGGCAGGGACCCGTGTCTGTCTTGTTTACAGGGTACAAGTAGGCACTCACTCAGGAGAAACTTGTCGAATAAGCAAAAGGAGGGAGGAACAAGCATGGAGGAGGGAGATTGATGTGGGTGAGAGGCCCAAAGGGCATTGGAGGAAGAGGCTTGAGCTAAAGAATGAGTCTTCATTCTTTGAGTTGGGCCAGGTGAAGCCAAACTCATGCACTTGTCAAAGTCCCACCCAAGCATCACCTTTGTTGCATAGCTTTGTCTTACCGCTTCTCTGTGACTAGATCTCTGGCATAGGGCACAGCAATTTGCATTAAAGCTTTATGTGATTCTTAACCTTTCTTGAGTCACAGATTCCTGTGTTAATCAGATAAAAGCTATACACCCTCTTCCCCAGACTAATGCTCATGGTGTGCACATGTGTGCACAAAAAAACACAGTTTTCCTTTCATTTCAAAGGATTCACAGGCTCCCCTTCCAACCAAAAACCCCAAATCAAGAACCCTGCTTTTAAAAATGATTCACCTTGACATAGGCATGCATCCTGTTCCTCTGTAGCCCCAGTCTCAAGCATGGTTCTGGCATACAGGCAGTACTTAATGTGGAATAGTGGGTGGATGAATAGAAGGATGGATGGGTAGATGATTATGTTAAGAAGTGCCCTGATTTGCTATGGCTTGTTTAGAATTGAGCTAGTAATTCTATTGAGGTCATCAGGGGGAGACTTCAGCTTTGAGCAGAGAATGTAGCACTCTTTATACCACTGCTCTGTCCTTGCCCTAGGAGTGTGGTTCTGCCCACACCAGGGAGGCCCACCAATTCAATTTTCCAAATAAAAACTTAGGACATTGTGTCTGACATTGATAATGGGACAGAATATTTGAAATTCGGCCTGTCTCAGAAAATCAGAGATCGTGTGATTCTAAAGGAATATAACCTGGCCCTGAGGCCGATTGGCTTGTTCTTAAAGCTTCTTTACACCCAGAAGGGGATGATCAGGGACTAGGCTGCACTCCCCATAGAGACCAGGTTAGTCCTCCAACTCTGGGTGGAGGGAACCAGCATGGCAGGCCATCTGTCCTCCAGATTCTTCTCCATGGTCCTGTGTTGAATAAGTGATCCCTAGAAGTACCTCTAAATGTTGCCCATCTTTTGCTCATTACTGTCCCACCCCCCCAAAAGGCAGTGTAAATCCCTGGCTTTAAAAATGTTCAACTCTAGAAGCTTGAACATTTTTGGCTTCTATTTTAATCCCTATTTTTCACATTAGGGCATTTGACAATGTTGATTTTTAGACATCAGAATAGTTGAAAACTATGGGGTAAAAAACCCCACAGTACTATCGTTTGCTTGTAAAACAGTTGTCAAGGGAATGGATTTTGCAAAAACACTTCCTCCCAGGAGAGCTCTTTTCCATGTATCCCCACGTTGAACATTATTGGCCTGCGCGATATTGATAGGCAAAGGTACTGTTGGCAGGTAATTTGTCTAGCCAACATCTCATCATGAACTGAAGCCCTTGCTGGCACGTTCTCAGGTCAGCAGCTGATGGTAGACGAAGTTCAAGTTCAATTTATAGTGCATCTGAAATGTTCTTGGACTTACAGGAATGACGGAAGAGTTCTTGGCCTTGGCTATAGACTGGGGAATAGGATTCTGCAAATTCTATTAGCAGACCATGGAGGTGCCTGATAAATGGAGCTGATATTGCAAAACATTGGTCGATTAAAAGAAAAGGTGAAGGCTCCTGGGGCAGGGGCTGTGACTCAAGGTGCTCACATAAGGAGATACTTATCTCATGATGAGCGTGCTGGAGCCCAGGCCCCAGCCAGTGGTACTTGAAGAATTCGTCACCGTTAGACATGCCAATGTATATATGTGCTGCTCAGTTGTGGTCAGACCTTGCAAGTGAGGCTGGCGGGTTTAATTATCACTGGAAAGAGCTTAGTCAAGGAAGTGCTGCCCCAGCTAGAGTTATGGCCACCGACGCTGACAGGTTAATACAGACCTCTCTAGTCCCATAGAAGTGCAAGGTCCATGTGTAGACAGGAGAGTTGCTGACAAAGAGGCAGAGAGATGGCTGTGTCTCCATTATTCCCATTTGTGTGGGGGTCTATTGTATTTGCAGTAATCTTTAATTATAAGAGCTATTACCATGGGATGGACTATCAATGTTATTCGTTTTTGTCATGTTGCCTGGTAACATCCCTTGGTGCCCAAGACACACGTTTCTGTAGTTACAGGCTGAAGAAGTGAAACCTTTCTTAGCCATTTTACCATCACAATATTATAAAAAGCTGTTTGGAGAGATAGTTGAGTCCTATCTGGGTGGGTGAAAAATGGACCTGATGACAGCCTGAGTCTTTAAGATTCTTTAAAGACTTTTTTAAAGTTCCCGTTTTCTGGAGATTGAATAGGAGAGCCCCACTGCACCACTGGCGCTCCCCAAGGGCAGGGACCAAGGCTTAGTCTATCTTTTTAAAAAATTTTAGAGAGGGAGGGAGAGGGAGAGAGAAACATCTATGTGAGAGCAAAACATCAATTGGCTGCCTCCTGAGCCCACAACCTGGGAATCGAATCAGCAATATTTCAGTGCACAGTACAACGCCCAACCAACGAAGCCACATTGGCCAGGGCCTGAGACTTCTTTTGAACCAGAGTAGTTCTTTGTGATGCAACATTCCCCAGTAGCAAGACAGAAAAAAACAAAACACACAAAACAAAACAAAAAAAAACCCCACTTCTAAACAGTTGACTGCATTCTGCTCTCCTCTTTCGGATAACATTCTGCCCGGTTACAGACCGATCTCTACTGCGGGGTCCATTCTGCACACCCTTACAGACTGCCTGAGGAGGGAGAAGTTGTGAATCTTTCGGTTTTTGATGATTTCCAACCTCAGAAATGATCACCAATGGAGAAAATAGGAGATCAGATATTTCAAGTAGACTCTATTTGCACTCCTGTGAAGTCAGGTTATCTCCATCACCCTGCTGGTTCTGAAAATGCCCCATTAGTGGAAGAAATGGTGGCAGAGTTATCACCAGAAATACTCAAAATCATTCTCTTTAAAGGTCACACTGGTGGAATTTTCAGATAACACTTGGCATTGCTATTTTTCTTTTAAGTTGGAGGTAGCTGCTCTGGGCACAGGGAGAGGTCATCTATTGGGTTTCAGATCTCTAAGGCTTAGCCCCCCAAACGTGGTTATCGTGGTTATCGTTTAAAGATAATTACATTCTACATTTTCATGCTAAACTCTTGATATGGATTGATTGGCATATTTAAATCTCATCTCCTAGGCATTTTCTAATCATCATAGCCTCATTGGGGGGAAAAACACCTAATCAAATAGCTCTTTAGAGATGCTTTGCATTTAAAAATTTTGCTGGGTTTATCTGATTTTCCTCTGGTTCTTTCCCTGACCTCAAGAAAGTTTAAACTTCTAATGGTTAAATAGCCACAGTGAATCACTCAGGAAATGTTTTTGCATTTACATTCTCTGTCTCTTTTGCATCATTTCCACCCCTGACCCCCTTTCATCACCCGGAATGAAGCTTTCTCACTTAGTGACTTCCCAGCCATGAGGGGGCTATGGAATTCCAGCTAATGAGGCTCAGCCTTTTTTTTTTCACTGTAAGTGGTACCCGCCAGGTCTGGAATCAGATCTGAGAGTGAACAGAGATTCACATCTTTTTCAGGTTCATAAATGGGACACCAAGTCCACAGTAAAAGTAAGAGGACGTCCTTCCTCTTGCCCAGAAAAAGACAGACACAAAGAGCAGCTTCTCAGTGCTGCAGGTTGAGTAGAAGCCAACCTCCTTGGAAAAGGCACCCGAGACTTGATGTTATTTTATTAACAGTAGCTGGAAGAGACCCCACCCCGCCAGCTGAACTGATATCATTTTATGCAATGTTTTTTCAGCATTGTGCTCAGAATTGAGAAAACAGGATGGTCCTCTTCCTTATACATGGCTGTCAGTGACAGAAATTTCACCAAGGCCTTTCTTTTGTCGGGAATGTCTGAAAGGGCCTGTCTTTGAGATTTATGAAAGAGCCCCAGTGAGCCACCACCACCCATAGTTGTACCTCAAAAGCAAGACAGGGAAGAGAAATTGTGTGAAAGCTCCATCACCTGTCACAGCCATCAGTCCGTCTGTCTGCCTTCTGTGAAAGGGTCTGTTTTGTCGGCTCTGCGGGAGCTGCCACCTTCCTGCCACAGGTTCACAGGCCCCAGCAGGAAGCTCAGATCTGGTGGCAGCTTCGTAAAGAGAAAATCCTGATTCCATTAGAAGCCACAGCAGCGGAGCTGGGGCCGGGAAATTCAGTTCTTTGGGAGTGGGATGTGTGCATTTGAGGGAGGTGGGAGGGGAAAGCAGAAAATCAAGCCAGGCCTGTCTGAGCTTTGATTCTGATCATTCAAACAATTCAAAAATCTGTGACACTTGAGGATCCGAGTTCTCTCTCTCTCCCTCTCTCTCTCTCTCTCCCTCTCCTAGTCTGTCCCATTCGTTCATCAAGATTAGAGCCTTTTTGGTTTTCTTAGTTAATTATTCTGTGGTATTCTATTTCAGGGTTTTGGAATCAAATTACTTGAAATTTTACTCTCTCCAGTGTGATTAGGTGATCTTTCATAATAGAGCTGTAGGAATCCTTTCAAGATCATAGCACTTCGGCTCAGCACCATCAAGGAACGTGCCCCATGAAATTCAGTCTTAGAGGAGTGAGAAATCTCCATCAGCCCCTGATTATGAATCCAGAATATCTCTGCACATCATCCATCTTCACAGACCTAGAAAAAATGAAAAGAAAACCTATGCTGAGCTGTCTGATCAATGCAAAATCAAGGAGCTTACAGGATGGCAGCTACTTGGCTTCCTAGGACCAATGAGCTCCAAGACCTGAGTCACTTTAACAGTTTTTGTAGGGCTGAAGCGGGTCTGTTTACTGCTTTGAATTCTCTCTTCTGGTGTGAATGGGTAACCTTATCAGTGGATTTTGCAAGCCTTTCTAGCCAAAAACAAAACAAAACAAAAACCAAAATATGTACTTTGAAATCTCTGCTGATGGGCACCTAGGAGGAATGAAGAGAAAAGTCAAATGCATTTCTCAGTTACATGTGAGAAACAGAAGGAGCTTTTATTTCAGATACTAATTAAGGTCTCAGTGCAGATGTTCTCTTGGAGGCCTTCCTTGGTCACCTCCACCCACTGTCATCCCGTATCCCCTTCCCTTGCTTGATTTTTCTTCATAGAGCTTGTCACCATTCAGAGTTACCCTGCTCATTTGTGTCTTTCTTATTGTCTGTCTCCCACAGGAGGGAACACCAGCCGTGAAGGCAGGTGCTTTGCCTGTCTTATTTACTGCTGTAGGTACCAGAACATGGGGTACGTAGTGAATGCTCAATAGTGGATGCTCAATACATATTTTCTTTTTTAAAATATATTTTTATTGATTTTAGAGAGGAAGGAAGAGGGAGAGAGATAGAAACATCAATGATGAGAGAGATGCCTCCTGAATGCCCCACACTGGGGATGTAGCCCGCAACCAAGGGCATATGGCCTGACTGGGAATCGAACCGTGACCTCCGGGTTCATAGGTCGACGCTCAACCACTGAACCATACCAGCTTGCTTTAATACATATTTTCTGAATGGATTTCAGATGGGGGGAGGTTGAGGAAAGAACAAAAAGAGGCAAAGGTTGGAACCAGACCTGGGTTTGAATCTAAACCTTCCACTTATTGGTTGTATGCCCTTGGAATAGTTTCAGAACCTCTCTTAACCTCAGTATCCTTATCTATAAAATGGGCATAATACCTGCTTCCCAGAGTAGCAATGGAGGATTAAATGAGATGTATGTGATGAACTCTGACACAGGGGCTGCTACATGGAGATGCTCTGTGGCTCATTCTCCAAGCTTTGATTGACACAAGTTTACTGGACAGGAAACAGGGCCTTTTCCTGCCCGTGAGTGTCCAGGAATGGAATCTCCGAGGATTCTGTACCCAGAGCTGGTTCCTCAGAGATAGTGATGCTGACTGGAAAACGAGGCTCCTGTCAGCCTGAAGCCTTTGTTCTCATCGTCAGCCAAGGGCTTCCCTGTGAACCCCAAAGGCCCAAAACAGGACACCCAGGCCGCTGACAGTCTAGAAAGTGATTATCAAGGCTGACCTTCCATATTTCAAATAGCATTGCCTCCCTGGGAAACCTGGCAACAGAAATTACTCCTCTCCATGGTCCACTCAACGTCTCTTTACCTCTTACTTTGGTATTTTCCTTGTTTACACTTAAACCTGTGTTTGTTTGTTTTTTCTCTTTAATTCTTGATGTTTAGGCAAAAGAACTGATTCTGCCTCTTTCTCATTTCCAGAGGCTCCAGGCTCAGCTGGGGCAGCTTTAAAGCAGGTCATCCGTTCCTTCTAGCAGACTGAGCCTCTGAGAACAGGGAATTTGGACATGTCCTGTTTTCCAAGAGATGCAGAACCTCAGGATGGGCCAGTTGGCCCAGGCACAAGGCAGCAGCCGGTTCTCGTTTTGAGTCTCAGAGGGCCATGGGCTGTCCATAGGTGCCGGGTTGATGTTTTGTTCGTGCATTCATTAGACAGCGAAGCAGCCTGGTGGGATGGAAAGGATACCACAGGCTTTTGAATCAGCCAGACCCCAGCTTCAAACACTGGCCCATCCACTTGCCAGCTGCATAGCCCCACAAGTTGGGGAAAAGAGGCTTGTTGAGTGGGAGGCAGTGTGCTGCCACAGTGAGAGCGCAGGTTCCCAACCTTCCTCCTGCATCCATTGCCTGGCTCTGCCACTAATTGGTTCTGTGTCCTTTGCAAGTTATTTAACCCTCCAGGACTTGATTGCTTCATCCAGTAAAATAGGGGCAATAATGGTAACCTGCCATGAAAAGGTTGGTGCAGGGCTTGGCTCAGTGCTCGGCGCACAGTAACTGCTCAACAGATGTCCACTACTGGATAACAGAGGTAACACACGTAGCCATTATTATTACTATTTGACTTCCTCTGTTTGGCCAGGCTCTGTGCCAGGGGGTGGGTTGCAGAGATGAATAGGTCACAGAGCTCAAGGACACGGGAGGCAGACATGAAAGGAATTATCCTGCAGAAGGGTTAAGTATTATTGATGGAATCTTCGAGTAGAATGGTACCATCTTCTCTGGGCTCCAAGGAGAACCACCAGGGAATGTAGACGATGCTGATTCCAATCCTCCAGAATATCGGAATTTCTTGTGCACAAAAGGGGCTATGGTGGAATGAAAAGTGCATTGGAGATGTGGTAATTTATTCATTCAGTTTTTCATTGGCAAATGCAAGGGCCTCAGGGTGATAGTTAGTTTCCTATTGCTACAGTAACAAATCACACAGACTCTGTGACTTAAAACAACATAAATTTATTCTCTTATAGTTTTGAAGGTCAGAAGTCCAAAATGGGTCTCACTGGTTTAAAATCAAGGAGGACCTTCCACTTTGCAGTCAGGGAACCGATCTCAGTGCAGTGACAGAGCTCGAATTTGCTTGCGATCTTCTTCATCAGCCTCTTTTGTCCATTTGCGAACTCCATACCAAGATCCTAAAGATTCTCAGTAGGAAAGTGTCTGTCTCATCCGTTCTTGCTACCCCCTGTGGCCTCACAGTTGGAGCTGTTCCTTTGTTGGGCCTTTGGTAAATCCCTGTTGAGGCAAAGCCACTGGGCAGTGTGTTTCTGTCCCAGGCATTGCCATTTTCTCATGGTCCTCACAGCAGGAGAGGGGTGGGGCTGGGGGAGGGGGGGGGCTGGGAGACTCCCCCTCTGTTGGGAATTTATTCAGCATATTTTCATGGAGGGCTAGGCACTCTGCTTAGTGCTGGGGAACAATAGTGAGCAATGTAGTCTACATTCTGGTGGGGGAAATAGGTACTAATGAATCAATCACACAATTAATATAAAATTCTGACTTTAATATTCCTCCGTAATAGGGGCATTCAGACAACCTAGGAGGCCAGGCTGCACTAGGACATGGCAGCTAAGCCGAGTTCTGAAAGATAAGTGCTATTTGCCAGGCCAAACGAGGAGTGACGGATGGTTCAGGGAGTGGGGCTGCGGTGTTAAGAGGCCCTGTAGCAGCAGGAGGAGTGGATTTTTGAGGAACTGAGAATGGAAGCTAGTGGGCTGGGACAGAGATGGGGAGGACAAGCTGAGGCTGGAGGCATGAGTGGTGGGGCTCTGCAGCTCTTGATGGGCTTTAATGAGTTTGATCTTTATAACTGATGGAAATGTGTGAGTGTGTG
>NW_005367431.1:4061949-4086751 GCF_000412655.1 Myotis brandtii | reverse complement strand
GGGGGGGGGGGGGGGGGGTGGAGATATGAATAAATTTGCATTTCAAATAATCTCCCGGCTACAGTGTGGAGGAATGTGTAGGAGGCCAGAAAGGACTCCTCCAAACCAGTTACAGGCTGCTGCAGGAGTCCCATGGAGAAATGCCAGGGGCTTGGGTTAGAGTGCAGAGAGAAATGGATGGAAAGATACTTAGTAGGTAAATTATCTAGCAATCATCTTATGGCTGCTTTTTATTGAGCACTTATTATGTACCAGCTGCTGTGCTAAACATTTCACATATGTTATCTTATTTACTCTCAGGGCTATTGTAAGGATTAAATGTTCCTATCCTCCGTTTACAGATGAGGAAACTGAGTCTCAGAGGGGTTAGGTCACTCATTCAGGCCACATAGCCAATAGGTGGCAGAGCCCTACAGCAGTGTCTAACTTTATTTTCTTATTAATCCTCACCAGAGGATATTTTTCCATTGATTTTATTTTATTTTATTTTATTTTTTTAGAGAGAGAGTGGAAGGGAGAGACAGAGAGAGAAACATCAATGTGAGCGAGGCACATCAATTGGTTGCCTCCCGCAAGCGCCCCGACGGGGCCGGGGACGGAGCCTGCAACTGAGGTACATGTCCTGGACCAGAATTGAACCTTCGACCCTTCAGTCTGAGGGCCGGTGCTCTAACCACTGAGAAAACCGGCTAGGGCAGCAGTGTCTAACTTTGATGTGCATTTGGATCACCTGGGGATCTTGTTAAAATGCTGGCTCTGATTCAGCAGGTCTCAGGTGAGGCTCAGGATGCTGCATTTCTAATATGCTCCCTGGGTGTGCCCATCTGCTGGCCCCCAGACCACACTTTGAGCGGCAAAGGTCTGTCTGCCTCCAGGGCCCACACTTGCAACCATGGTGCCTCAGAACAGCTAGAGATGGGGTAAGATTTCTGAGACGGATCAAATCTGAATCTCCATAGGCAGGATGTGGGAGACCTGTGTGGACCTCAGATAGGTAGGGAGTCATATCACATTTTCATTTTTCTATATGTGCCTTTTTTTCTTTCTTTTTAATATACTTTTATTGATTTCAGAGAGGAAGGGAGAGGGAGAGAGATAGAAACATCAATGATGAGAGAGAATCATCAATCAGTTGCCTCCTGCATGCCCCCCACTGGGGATCGAGCCCACAACCCCGGCATGTGCCCTGACAGGGAATTGAACCTGGGACTCTTCAGTCCACAGGCCGATGCTCTATCCACTGAGCCAAACCAGTTAGGGCCCTACATATGCCTTTCAATAATTCATTGAAACCCGAAAGTGAGAGGGTTCTAACTCCTCCCCCCACTCTCAGCATATAATCAAAGTCCATCTGCATCCAGCTTCTGAATTATAGATCGGGGGTTATGTCTCATCAGCAGGCATGAATAAGATCATTTTGTGGAGCACCCATAGATGGGGGTGAATTGAGAAATATAACAGATGATGTTCAGGTACCAAGCTGTCTGCTATTTCCCTGGACTGTGCTAAAAGTGAAGGAAAAATATCAACTCGTTATTCTGATCTCTCTATCTGTGTGGTCATTAGATCCCAGGATTATTAGAGACCAAATCCTTTCCCATTCTGCCCCTGCTAACAGGCCAGGTGTCTCTGCTGGGAGATGTAAATAAGGTGTGAGCACATCTTTAATGACTGGGGAAATCCATTTCCCTTCTTGGCAGCCTCCAGTTGTTGCAAGTGTGGTTCTGGGCCAGACTTGATCCTGTCTGTGTGTTTGTTTTATTTTAAAAAGAGGAGCATAGCCCTATCTGGTTTGGCTCAGTGGATAGAGCGTCGGCCTGTAGAATGAAGGGTCCCGGGTTCAGTTCCGGTCAAGGGCATATATGTTGGTTGTCGGAAGGTCAACCAATCGATGTGAAACTCTCACATCGATGTTTCTCTCTCTCTCCCCCTCCCTTCCACTCTCTTTAAAAATCAATGGAAAAATATCCTCAGATGAGGATTAACAACAACAAAAAGAGCAGGCAATAAAAGGAGAATATGTCACTGTTTCCATGCTCACCTCCTTCCTCCCCAGGTGCCTTCAGAGAACTTTCCAATGCAAACTTTCTATTAGTTTTCCCCTCTGGAGGTGGTCTGCCAGTATTCCCATTGCCTCCCTCCTCAAATGCAACCTTTCTCTCTTGGTTCCATTGTTCTGAGGCTCCCTGGCTGGGGTGGGCTTCTGTGCCTGGGCGACACACTGAATTCTAGTCACTTTTCTGCAGGAGAGAATCCTAGAGTTCCAAGACAGGTAGAAAGAGCATCTTAAATAAAATAATAATGTCTGCCTCACACTAGTAAACTATTTTTCACTTTAAGATTTCATGTCATTGTAATTTGTTCCGGTGGACAAGAAGAGCTTTCATTTGAGAAAGAACTGACAAGATGTCTTAGGACTCAGCTCCGATTGCTCTGCCTGTCTCCCTATCATTGGAGCTTTGTTTGCTGCCTTCGCAGGACTCGGTGAAGGGAAGGCTTTGCAGGCTATTGTTAGGTGTTCTGTGAATCCATAAATCACAGACTGATGGAAGGGAGGGGCTTCCAGAGACCATCTAGAGCTGTCTTCTGTCTCTAGCACAGACATGCGCATACACAAATGATAACTGCCTGTTGTGTAGTTCTAGAACCCAGTGGGAGCAGAGGTATACTTTCTCTTGGTATTTGGTCTCATGTCTCTTGATTCTTACAGTCATATTCTTGATTCTGTCCCGAATTTCGCGCCACAGCTCAGGCCGCCCTGGGCCCAGTCTGTTGCTTCACTGTCCTGGCCCGTGGTTTGGAGACACAACCAGCACTGTGCTAGTGACGTCTGTGTCCTGGCCCGTGGTTTGGAGACACAATCAGCACTGTGCTAGTGACGTCTGTGTCCTGGCCGTGACCAGTCACTTCCCCGGCACGGGTCTCACACGGTCCTGTCCAGTGTGGCTCTGGGACTAGATGATGTCTCTGGCACTCTCGTTCTCTTTGACTCTGAGATTCTGGTTCTTGCTTCTACGTACGTTGTTTCCCTTGCTGGTGGGCTTTCTCTCTCATCAAAACCCGGTTCCATCCCATCCACCCCATGGCCAGCCACCAAGCACTCCCTTCTGATTTAGGAGTAGCACCTTATCATTTATTCCTATGTTTTTCACTTTAACAACCTTTAGTTTTCACATTATAAACATTTCTAGATATTAACCATAGAAAACCTAGGTCAGTAAGAAGGAAAAAATAACTCTGACAAACATAACCACTGTCAGCATTTTCGTTATATTTCCTTCCAGTCTTTTTTTTTTTAATTTAATAAACTTATACATAGGCCAGTGAGTTTCATACTATATAGTTTAGTATCCTGCTTTTCCACTTCATATATAGTGAGCATTTTTTACATCCCTAACATTTGGAAACATCATTTTTTAAATTGATCTGAGAGAGAGAGAGAGAGAGAGAGAGAGAAACATCAATCGGTTGCCTCCCGTACGCACCTCAACCAAGGATCGAACCCACAACCTGGGACTGTGCCCTGACTGGAAATCGAACCCACCGCCTTTTGGTGCGTGGGATGACGCTCCAACCAACTGAGCCACACCGGCCAGAACTGGAAACATAAGTTTTAATATCTGTTTAATACTTTACATCTCATACTTTATTTAGCCATTGCATGGTTATTTCTGAATGAGAGCAATACCTATCCTGTCAAGCCCCCGAACTATCCAGATAAAAAAGATAAGCTTTTCTATGTGCCGTCCTCTTCTTGTGCCCCTCACAGTCCTACTTGGCCATCAGGACACTTGGGTACCCACAAAGCTCCCTTGAGATACAGGCTTACTCTTTTCTGAGCACCTCTGTTGCTCATAAGACCCTTCCCTCTGACCTGTTACTTATCCGGTGCCATGTATGGTTCACCTTGAGTCTCCCAGCCATATATTAAGCTCCAGAGCCAATTTTCTTATGTGTTATTATATTCATTAAGCAAATATTTAATGAACAGCAGTCATATACCTGTGATGTCTCTGAGTGAGTTGCAGGGCTTGTGGCAATGAATAAGGGTAAGGGGACTGACCGAATAGTTGCAAGCATAAAAGCTTGGCTGCAGGCTGCTAAGGGACTGGGTTATCAGGAATGTGGGGTAGGAGTAGGTCCTGACTTGGGCTTGGCTGGGGAGGCGGTCTTTCTGCAGAAGTGCCCTTTCAGCTGGGGTCTGAAGGAAGACAAGCAGTTGGCAGGGAAGTAGAGGGTGGGAGTCGGAAGAGCACTCCCCACATAGCTGCAGTCCAAACTGCGGCCAAGCACAGACAGGACATCTGGTGAGTGCTGCTTTGGGTGCGTGAGAAAGAGAAATTAGGACTTCCTGGCTGGGGGTCTTTCCTGTTCCCTGCTCACCCAGTGCCTGGGCTGAGCCACTCATGACTCAAAGTAGAAGACCCAAGGTTTGCGGGTCTGTGTGTACTCTGTGTGTGTGCGCACGCGCATGCGATTGAGAGAAACTCTGATGGCCTTCTGAATCCAGTCCCCAGTGGCATGTGATCACTGGTGCCATCATTCCCCTTCATTGACGTGGATGCTATGAGAACGGCCCACGTTCCAAACATCTCGGCATCCCTGCAGTGACAGCTTCTTTGAGAATATGTAGATACCCGTGATTTTCTTAATTACTCCTGTACACCCACATCTCTCTCCCTCCCTTAAGCAGAGGGGATATTGAGGATAGGGTACTGTCTTTCCCCCTCCAGACCTCTGCTCCTTTTTTCCTGCTGTCATTTATGTTTAACACCCTCCTGCTGCTCTTCCACCCACCACCTCCCTTCCCTCCCCTCACACTGACTTACTCAAGGGGCTCCGCATAAGAGAGACTGAGGGAGGAGACCAGACTTTCTCAAGCGCTCATACCCAGCAATTAGTTTCTGTTATTGGCAATTCAAGATAAATAGAAAATAACAGAGGAATGGAACCAGGACCAAAGCCCATGCAAAGTGCTTGGCATGCATTATCATGACATTTACATGTGTGTCACGTGGGGCCAGGCACGGGTTGGGGGAAGGGGGGTCGGGTCCGGTGGCCCAGGAGTTGAAAGAGCTGGATTCCAGCCCTGCTGGCTGTGCCGCCCTGAGCGTTTTCTGTTTATGGGCCTCAGTTTCATCAACAGTGAGATGGAGAGGTACTAGGTTATTCTGCCATTTGATAGAGAGCACAGGTCGTAGATGTGTCACGTCTGCCCTCCTGGTCTGTGCAGCAAGCACAGCAGAAGTTACTGCCCTGATGTGCCTAGAAGAGATGGAGCTGCAGAACATAGAGGATGCAGGTGGAAATGTCCAGAAGGAGGGGGCCGAGGCAGGAAGGGAGGCCAGAGATAGAAGGAAAACAAAAGAAAGCCTGGAAGTGAGGTGACAAAAAATAAACACATATGATAGATCAGTGGTTCTCAAGTGTGGCCCATGGACCAGCAGCGTCACATGGGAACTTGTCAGAAAAACAAACTCTTGGGCCCACCCCAGGCTGCTGAACCAGAAACTCAGGAATGAGGCCCTTTTTACAAGCCCTCCAGGTGATTCTGGTGGGCACTGAAGTTTGAGGACCTATAGGATGGATGGAAGGAGGGGTGGACAGAAGAGGCTAGGAGAACCAGATGGGTATGTTAAAGGCTGACCAACCAGTGTTTGTTGATCACTGGCATTTCATTTAAACCTTTCAGGATTGTGGTAAAGCAGGCCTGTTATTCCCAATTCAAAGATGAAGCAACTGAGGCTCAGAGATGTTTAGTCACTGGCCAAAGTCAAAGAGATAGTGACAGAGATAGAATTCTTCGCACTATACCAAGCTGCTCCCCACCCATCTGTCCCTTAGCTCCCTGCCCTGGTTCCCTCCTCGGTCCCACAGTCACCCCAGAGCTCTGCTCTGCTCTCCTGCTCTGCAGCTGCCATGCAAAGGCAAAAAGGTGGCACCATAGAAGCAAATAAAGGAGACCCTGGGGAAGTGGGCTGGGCCCACTGTCACCTTGCATTCCTCCAGCTCAGTGCCAAATGCAGCCAGGGGACCAAGTTCCAGTGTAACGCTCCCAAGGAGCTGACATAGTTGCCTTCATGTAGTAACAACTCACACACTCGGTGACAACGTTGACAGATACTCATGGCTGCCTACGTGTGCCAAGCCCTGTGCTGGGTGCTGTGGGAGAAACTGAGGCAAGGTCCATGTAGTTCCTGACTTCAAGGAGTTTATAGTTCAGAGCCAGGAAAACAACCAATAACAGTGACCAGCTGGGGTACCAGGGAGCCTGGGACAGCCAGGGTAGGTCCAGCCAAGTGTTGGAGGAGTTCGAAGAGACTCATGTAGGGACAGCACCAAGGCTTTGGGGACAGTCTTAATGCTTTGGAGCCAGAGGCATGAGTTCAATTCCCAGCACTGATTCACTGTGTAACGTTGGGCAAGTCGCCTCATGTATGACCTGTCTCCTTTTCTACAAAATGGATTTCGCTATCCTTCGCTCGGGGATTATTCTATTTGATTATAACAGGCATCATTCAGTGAGTTGTTTCCTTCCTTCAGAGGATCGCTTGAGGCCAGAGCAAAGCAGAGGCGCCTTCCTGGACGAGGCGGGCCGCTGCTTTGGCTCCGGCTGTCTTCTCTAGGAAATCTATGCCTCGGTTCTGGACACGTGGGGTTGTCCAAGGACAATGGCCTGTGGGCAGCTGTCACTAAGAATAAAATTATAGCAAGAGGAAGTCATTTTCCTCAATTTGGAAGATTATTTTTTGAATGTGATTTCAAACCCTGTTGCAAAGGGCAAAGCTGGGAGGCCAGTCCGCACTCCTGGGAGGCGCCATGCTCATGTTGCCCACCTTTTCTTATAGATGATGCAGTTCGCCTGGCAGAGCTACAAGCGTTACGCGATGGGGAAAAACGAGCTCCAGCCCCTCACAAAGGACGGCTACCAGGGCAACATGTTCGGTGAGTGGCCTTCGGGGAGGCCCACTGCCCCCCTGGTGGCTGAGCTGAACTTATTGTTGTTGTTTTTTACCTCCTGAGCTGTGTCCCTATTTCTCCAAGTCTGGGTTCCTTCTGGACTGTTCAGGTTTCTGAGCCTTCTAGATCTGGGGCAACCCTTACTCTCCTCGCACACTTCTTTGTATGCCCTGATCACTTATTTCTTAGATCAAACAAACTTGGAAATGTAAGTGGGGGCCGTGAGTGATGGAGACTCGTTTAACCCACCCTTCCAAGGATAGCTGTAAAACGACATTGGGTGTTTTCACAGAGAAACTGAACACATTTCCAATGAGATGGCCGCATACGCTGCCTTTAGGGTCCAGGGGGGTGTCTCTCGCTCTCTGACTCGGTGAAAGTGTGAGGGAGTAGCACAGGTACTGCTGTGTGTCGGTGGCTGGTCTTTGACCTGCGATTCTCCTAACCCAGCACCTCAAAAGCCTCCCTCAGCCAAAGAGACTGCAAGGTGCCTTATTGTGGGCAGGGCCTTGGGTTTCAAATTTAACACCCGTCCAAGTTGCCAGCTCCCCTCTACGCAGGTCTCTTATGTGAAAAGATGCTGGAGGCAGCCTGACTCCCTTCTCCCTGAGAGGCAGGAGCTAGCTGGGGCTGGAGACGGAAAAATTCAGTACCTGTATTCCTCACCCCTTAGAGACATAGGCTCCTGAAATCGAGACCCAACGAACCAAATCAGATCACAAGTCCCAGGAAAATCTCAAAAGCAGGTTTACAAGGGGCAGCCCCCCAGTGTATGGCCCTGGCAGAAGGACTGGTGTTGTGGGAAAAGGGACCTCCCTGCCTTCCTCCCAGTGGTTCTCAACCTGTGGGTCGCGGCCCCTTTGGCGGTTGAACGACCCTTTCATGGGGGTCGCCTAAGACCATCCTGCATATCAGATATTCACATTACGATTCATAACAGTAGCAACATTACAGTTATGAAGTAGCAACAAAAATAATTTTATGGTTGGGTCACAACATGAGGAACTGTATTTAAAGGGCCAGAAGGTTGAGAACCACTGCTTAACCATCCAGCTTCACAACTGTTTTGGCTGTTCAGACAATTCACTCCCCTTGTGAGGAGGGGGGGTGTATTTGAGTAGCTCCCCCACTCCCCAATTATTATAGGACTGTAGGGAATTGAGAATGTATCAAAAAAATGTAAAGCAGGCATAGATGCAGCCTCTATTGACATCTTGGCTCATATCCGTCCAATCTTGTCTTCTGTGTGCTTTTCTCCCCTTCTATATACAATTTTATGTCCTTTTTGCTTTCTTGACTTAATGTTATATCATAAGTGTTTCCCTAACTCATTTAAATTTTTTCATAAAGGATGCTTTTAGTGGTTGCAATTATTGCCGGGATGTGCCATAATTCATTTAACCATCCACTAATGTTGGACAAAGGTTGTTTCCAATTTTTCGCTCTTAAAAATAATGCAGCAATTATCATCTTTGTGCATAAAATGTTGTCTTAGGATAAATGCCTAGAGAAGACTCCTGAGTGAGAGGGGAGGATGACAGATGTTCCTTTACCCTCAAATAGGCAATGTGTGGATTCCAGGTTAGGTGCACAGCTGCCTTGCCTGCCTAGAACACAGACTTTCCCCACAGCCCACATCCACACTGGGAAAGATGGCTGGTGTGGGTCTCGGCTGTTGGAGCTTTGGCTTCTAGTGTAAGTCAGGGATGTGATCCAGGAGGCTTCTTCTCTCTTTCTTCCTAACCGTCTGCAGATAGTCAGGGAATTGGTGGAGGTTGGGGCAAGGCTGTTGATTTCTGACCCTGCACAGCATGGGTGTAGCTATTAACCAGACTGTCAACCGGAGTAGAGGGAGTGCCATGGGGAGCACTCTGGGAGGGATTAGGCTAAACCAAGTCCCATTTTGCAAAATTCCTCAAGGCCCCAGATGTAAACCTCAGCCCTCCTGCCCCTTTCCAATCAGTGAGCATGGTGGAGAGTGGGAGCCTGGAATGGTGGAAAGACACTGGACCTTGAGTCAGAAGACCTGAGTACAAGTCCTCACTCTGCCTTGAACTATCTGTGTGACTAAATTCAGGTCACTTAACCTCTCTGGGCCCCTGTTCGCTCATCCTTCACACTGGGGCTGCTATGAAAGTGGGCCTGAACCTGCAAGTATTTATAAGTGATTTACAATTTCCGTTGCAAGAAATGTGTTTGGCAGTTGCCCATGTGAGCCCATAGAGTAGTGGTTCTCAACCTTCTGGCCCTTTAAATACAGTTCCTCATGTTGTGACCCAACCATAAAATTATTTTCGTTGCTACTTCATAACTGTAATGTTGCTACTGTTATGAATCGTAATGGAAATATCTGATATGCAGGATGGTCTTCGACCCCTGTCAACCATAAAATTATTTTCGTTGCTACTTCATAACTGTAATGTTGCTACTGTTATGAATCGTAATGGAAATATCTGATATGCAGGATGGTCTTAGGCGACCCCTGTGAAAGGGTCGTTCGACCGCCAAAGGGGTCGCGACCCACAGGTTGAGAACCACTGCCATAGAGGGTTCTGAGGTCCCATGGGTTATCTGTCTCCCAAGTGTGGCTTTGGCAGAGCCCTGGGTGCCCCAATACCCAGTGCCTACAGCAGTCCTGGCAGTGAGCAGAGCCTTCCTTCTGCAGTCAGAAAACGAGCCACAGTGGGTCCGGCTCTTAGGAAAGGAGGTGTAAAGACCCAGGCACCAGCCGGGAGAGCTGGTCTTGATTTACTCACTTTTTCACTCAACAGATGCTTATTGGGTGCCTTGCCCGATGCTGATCACTAGGGATATGGGGTAAATGGCACAGCAGAAACTCCATCAGTTCTGCCAAGACATACACTGGCAACCCTCCCCGGGTCCCTGGGGTCTGTCCAGGTGCTCTCAGAGAGAGGTTGTCCCTCTGAGGTGATCACAGGTGAGCACGTGAGCAGTCCTTCACTGGCTTTACTAATAGATTCTGTGCCTCAAACCCAACAGACCAGGGTTCAAATTCAGACTTCACAACTTCCTGGTGTGTGACCTTGGGCAAGCCATTTCTGTCTGAGCCTGAGTTTTTCTGTAAAGTAGAGCTAATAAAGACATCAACCCCCAGCCCAGGCCTGCCTGACACACAGCACCTGCTTAACCAGTAGGGTTATGATTACTGTTACCACAAATGGGTCTTGTGATGCAGAGAAGAGGGCTTAGGGGCAATCTAGGAGCCTGGGGGAGGCAAGTTTGGGGTAGACCCATGTGGGGCTTTGAAGCCAGGTGATTCCCAAAGATAAAAGGAGATGGACTGGCCTGAATGACACGCTTGTCTTACCCCACTTCTTTTTCTGGACTCACGGGGGAGGCTGGGCAACAGCTTTCCTGGACCCTGGCTGCGGCCGTCATCAGTGACCTCCAATAAACTGGGCCCTCTGGGGAGTAATCAGCTGGCAGCAGTGCCCGCCCTGCCCACCTGGCTGAGTCGATGTGCAGGGGACCCTGGGCTGCCCCTGGTGCTGTTTGGACACGGGCTCTTGCAGCCTCCTCTCCAGGCCTGCGGGGCCAGGAGGGCTGCATACGGGAAAGGGTAATGAGTTCACACCAGTGCCTGGCTTTGCAGGATTTACAGGAGCTGCAGCGAAGACATCAGATGGCAGCCTGGCCTTCCTGTGTGGCATTGCACCAAATTGAATCCCCCTCCCAACCGATCATGTGCCCCTCCCTGAATATGTTCTTACTTTGTGACAAGACCACTAGGTAAGGTGTCTCTCAAGCCAGTTCTTGTGTCCTAAGCAATTCAGTGTCAAAACGGCTTCCTTTTTACCAGCCTCCTGCTGAGCAGGCCCTGTCAGGAAATGTTCCCAAGACTCCAGAGGCTGTGAGCAAAGAGGACACAGCATGCTGCTCACCTGGACTCTGGCCCCTTTCCCTTTCCTCTGAGAGGTGGCCAGATGGGACAGTAAGTGTCCAGAGGGGGTGGAGGAGGTGGAAATAGCATGGACTGAGGACCCAGTGGGCCTGAGTGGAAGCTCTGAGTTGCCATTTAGCAGCTGAGTGGCCTCTGAGAAGCACCAGCCATAAGCAGCAGAGGCCCACCTTCCTCACCTATAGGAAGGGGCTGCTGCTAGGATGTGGGGGAATTTCAAATAAGCTAAGTGAAGAGCATGGACTGTTGGGGCCAGGCAGCTTGGATTTGCATGCTCTTGTGCCACTTACTAGCTGTGTGATCTTGGGCAAGTTGCTTAACCTTTCTGGGCCTTGGCATCCCAGCTATAAAGCGGGGACAACAGTACCTACTCACAAGATTGTTTTAAGAACAAAATGAGTAAATACATGAGAAGTGCTCATATTCATGCCTGGCACATAGGCAGCAGCATTCTTCAAATGCAGCTGCTCTGAGGAGGATATAAGGCCCTTGGGACAGTGTGCTTCTCCTGCTTTGACCAAGGTGTGCCCAAGCCCTCTGGACCCAGGGACCACATGAGGACTCCAGGATTTTGCCAGCCTGATCCCTCTTTCCGTTCTCCCAGCTCTTGAGCGTCCATGGCAGAGATTGTGTATGGGCAGCCCACTGGTAGGCATTGTACCTCTCACCCCTTCATTTAAGCAGCTTACAATTTCATTTTTAACAGGAGAGAGGCAAAGGAAGATTAGGGTTCAAGGCCGTGAGATAAATTGGCCTCCTGCTAGCATTAGGGTTTCTGGGTGAGGAGTTAGTGACACCTCACACTGGGTGCCAGCTGCCAGTCTTGAAGCACTTAATGAGCATTCATGCTCCCAAGAAGCCAGAGCAATCTGTGAGAATTTCATCCTGCTTGGCAGTGGGGAAATCTTCCCAGGGCACAGAGTGCTAGGAGGTGGCCACCGAGAGGCCCTGCAAGGCAAGTCTGACTCCCTCATCTTAGAGTTGGGGTAATCAAGCTCAGAGAAGGGAAGGGTGGCACAGCATATTAATTCTAGGGCTGGCACCACCCACTCTGAGATTGGTGAAATGTCCAAGGCCAGATTGTTGAAACATGGGCCTGTGGTCATGGCCAAGTCACCACCAGGAACTAGACATTCTCAAAACGTTAGCAGGAGCAAGCTGTGGGGAAGTGTATGATTTGGGGGCCACGATGCTACCGCTCCCTGTACATGGGTCACATCAGGCATTGTTGCTACACTCTCTTGTATTCTCCTCACAGCCCTTACCTATCTTATCCTCATTTCACAGATGAGGAAACTGAGACTTGGTGACTTTTGGGACTTGCTTGGTCACACAGTTATCAAGCAGGGACTTGATCATAGGTCTGTTGGATTCCAAAACCCAATTCATCAGCCACCATGCTGCCCTGCCCCCCAGCGATCACATACAGTGGCCATGGAGAAGGGAACTGGGCAGAGGGATGGCCTCAGGGTGGGTGGTATTGCATCTTTACTCCTCTGCCCTCCTGGGAGCCGGGGAAGATGTGTACTTCATGGCCAGGTTCTGCAGCCACCCATCTGTAGGCATCAGTATTTATTGGACTTCAACTGAGTGGTCAGGGCTTGGAAAAAAGATTCAGGTTTCCCTCCTTTCTTCCAGCACAGGAAAATATTTTAACCCTGTCCAATTACCTAAAAACACCTCACTGAAAGCTGAGAGGTGCATGGATTCAGGAACCAGACAAGCCTGCGTTTGAATTCTGGCTCTGCCACTTACTAGTAATGTGGCCTGGGCAAGTTTCTTAACTTCTCTGCACCTCAGTTTCTCCATCTGTACAGTGAGGATAATACCTATTTCACCTAACAATTGTGAGGATTAGATAACTCGGATGTTTGTAAACACCTGCCCATTTACACTCACTAGCTGTAAGCTGCTGCCATTGTTATATTTATTATAAAATAATTGTGAGAATAATTATATTCCAAGGAAAGGATCATAAGAGGCTCTTGGTAAGTTTTGTACAATGAAAGAATTGCCTCTTGTGGTCTCTGCCTGCCCTACGTCCTGGGTTTGGCTGGGGAAGGGCTGGGCCCTGCTTTGCTCTCTCTTCCTCTCATTCTCTTCACTGCCTTGACCTCTTCCTCTGTCACAAAGTGCAGTTAGAATCAGCAAACTGACCCTGTAAGAGCAGCCTTCCTGCCCGGTCAGCAGATGTGATCTCAGGCATCTTCTCTGTGGAGGACGGAGGTGCTTGCGTGGCCAAAAGCAACGCCCCCTCTCGAGCTGGCCTAGGATGACTGTGAGAGCCCCAAATTGGATTCTGCCTCTGTCCTGTGAATCCCTGATAGAACTGCCAACCAAATCCCTATTTCGAGGGATGATTTATGGCCCTGGGTGAGTTAAGAGGCAAAATGAACAGAGCATGATTTTCAGATCACGGGCTGGGAATGCTTGGCCTTGGCAGAGAGAAAAATCATCTTTGCCTTGTAAACGGAGCAAATATGATGTTGAAGAGGGAATAAATCCAGGCCCCAGGATGTCATTTTTACAATTGCTTTTTGGCGTGTGACTCAGTAGTGCCTTCTGCAAACTGTTCGCAGTCTGCTACACGTACACGCCAGTCTCACTGGGTCTTTTTGTGGGTGACAGTTTCTCTACCAGTGTGGCTGCCTGGGGAACTGCACACTTTGCCAGTTTGTGAAAACCACCTGCTTCCCCAATTTTCCTCAAATCTCCATGTTGTTTCCATGGATCTCTGACTTTGTTTCCGGGAGGCAGCAGTTTTGACTTTGGATATACGCCCAGGTTCAAATCCCCAGCATTTACCAGCTGAATGAAATTGGGCAAGTCACCAAGTTCTCTGAACCTCAGTTTACTCACCTGTAAAAAGGGCAGGGGGCAGCGTTAGGTAGCCCCAGAACACTTTCTAGCACATAGTAAATCCTCACAGAACATGAGTTTGTGTGTTTTTTTTTCTCTGCACACACACACATATCCTTCCTAATTTCCTTCTCTTCTCCCCTTTTATTGGGTAACAGAGTACTTTGATGCATCTGGCTGAAAATACTGCAACCTCTTTTTATGAGTTTTGTTTCATGAGTTCTTTTTCTTTTCTGAAGAAGAAAAACAAAATACTGAGTGTCCATAGTCCTTGGGAAATCACTGCCAGGCCGTGGCGCACATTCCTGACCCAGGCCTTGAGTTTGTTTGGAGAAAGAGCTGTCATCAGCCTTGGAAGTGGTGATGTTGCAATTCCTTGGATAGAATGGGTCAGTCTTAAGGGCAGCAGAAAAACCTTCCCGGGAGTCACATGTTTTTGGAGCTCTAGTTGCTCCATCTGGAGGCCAGAGACTGTCACATTGCAGAGCAAATGGATTAGAGGCACCTGGTCCCCGGCAGATGGGCCCTTAGCACAAGGAAGGGAACGGGATTAAAACATGAGCCCCCCCATATGGGAAGGACAGGCAGAACTGGCAGTCACAGGTCAAATGCTGTCACCCAGGATGGTCTCCCTGTGGCCTTGAATGACACATCCATGAATCTTCAGCCACTTTCTGAAGACCAGGAGGTCTCATGGGAGCACACTGGGGATTATCAAAGCAAATCATTCACCTCCTAATTAGCCTGCTTATTTTCACACTCTGGTCCCGCTGACCACTCATGGCATGGTGTTCCGCACCCTCCTGCCTCAAAGATTTTTTCCCCAAGCAGTTTCTAATTAAGATGCATCTTGGATGTTCTCTTTTACTTTTTGTTTAAAAGGCTTCCTACCAGCACAGAGCATAATTTATTTCTCTAGAAAATATAGTAGCAGGTTGTAAAAAGAAAACTCGAGGTTAGGAGTCTTGGGTCCCCATCCCAGCACTGGCGCCAGCAGCCTCCTGAGCCGGCGTCCTCCTTGGGGACTCGAACAAAGAGGACCATACTCTTGGCCCTCCCTGTCCTCTATGTGATTCCTGGTTGGTTACGAGGTTGGTTTTTGTTGTTGGTTTTTCACCTCTGCTAGGCTATTTGGGCTGTGCTGGTTCTCCTGAACCTGAAATTTTAGTAGCAGGTCTTGTTCCTGTCGGGAAGCAGTGAGTCAGGGTATCTATTCCCAGAACAAGTTGCTGGGGATACATAAGATGATTCATATTGAAACTGACATCCCCGGTGGCGACGTGTTCCCACCCACTTTCCATAGACCTTTTCTCCTTTAGAAACAAGGCTGAGCCCACAGCAGCCAGCCAGCCCCCTTTTCTTTGCATGGCATTGAGGCAAGCATTTGCCAGATTTCCCAGCAAACTCAGTGACAAATAGGTATGTGAATTCCCAAAATCTCAGACTGGCAGTGCCAGTTGGATTCTTTGAAACCAGCTGGTCCAATTGTCTGATGATGGGATAAAAGGCACTGAGAGGGACAGGGACTCGCAAAGGTCTGACAGCCAGGACTTGAACCCTGCTTTTTAACTTGAGCCTCTATCTTTTTCTTTTCCTTTTAATTACTTTTAAAAATTGAGATGTAACTTATAACTTGCAAACAATAAAATGCAGAAATCTTAAGTGCACAGCAGAATGAATTTTACATACAGATTCATCCCTGTAACCAACCCCGCAGACAAGAGCATTTCCGTCACCACAGAAGGTTCCCTCAGACCCTCCTAGTCAGTAGCCCCCAAGAGTCACCACTGCTCTGACTTCTATCACCTTAGATTTGTTTTATCTGCTTTAAAATTTCATATCATATTGTATATACTGTGTTATGGTTTACTTTTTTCACTCATAATTATATTCTAAACTGTAGTTCATTTTTCAAGTTTACCCATTCTAGTCTTTCTGGACAGTTTTGTTTCCAGTATTTGGTAATTATGAGTAAAGCCGCTATAAACATTTTATTGTTATTGTTTAAAATTTAGTGACTGGTTATTTTCATTAGCCCTCGGCCATTACTAATATACTTTCCATTCCTATATAGCTTTGTCTATTCTGAACATCTATAATAATAATCTATACTAATAAAAGAGTAATATGCTAAATAGACCGGACGTCCTTCCTGACAAAGCCAGGGCTGGAGGGAAGCCAGCCTGGGTCCTGGGTGCCGGAGGGAAGCCAGTGCCGGCAGCCGGGGGAAGGAAGGCCTATTCTTGCACAAATTTTCGTGCATCAGGCCTCTAGTTTCATATAAAAGGAATTGTATCTGGCCTTTTGTGACTGCTTCTTTCACTTAGCATATGTTTCAAGGTTCATTCACATTGTAGCCAAGTATCAGTACTTCATTCCTCTTTATTGCCAAATAATATTCTACTGTACGGATATACCATGTTTTATTTATCCATTCAGTAGTTTTGGACATTGGGATTGTATCTACTTTTTTTTGGCTATTATATATAACTAGAGGCCCGATACACGAAAATCGTGCAAGGGCCTTGGCCCCGGCCCCCCGCCCGCTGCCGCTGCAGCCTCTGCCTGCTGCCGCCGTGGCCGGAGGGCCTCTACTGCCTCTGCCGCGGACCCTGCCTGCTGCAGCTTTGTCCGGAAGGAAGGATGTCTGGAAGGACGTCTGGTCTAATTAGCATATTATGCTTTTATTATTATAGATGCTACTATGAATATTCATGTATAAGTTTTTATGTGGACATAGGTTTTCTCTTGGGCATATGCCTAGGAATAGAATTGCTGGGTCACTTGGTAACACCATGTATATCCTTTTGAGGAACTGCTAGACTGTTTTCCAAAGTGGCTGCACATGCGTTTGAGAGTTATAAACACTTTTTGCACATGTTTTGGCAGAAATAAGCAATCATTTATGTGGAGATCCACTCAGGATTTGAATTGCTGGGTCATACTGTATTATAATATGTTGAGCTTAAGTTGAATGCTGCCAGTTTTCCAAAGTGAATAAACCAATCGGTAGTCCCACTAGCTCTGATGAGTTTTAGTTGCTCCATTATCCTTGCCAATGTTTGCTGTTGTCAGCATGCTTAATATTAGCCTCCTGCTGAATGCTGCCTCCCTCCTAATCAAACCTTCACCTCACCCCGTGTTCAAAGCTCCAGCTTCCTGGGCCTGTGCTCCCTGGAGCTGAGCTGCCCTGCACTGCCTGCTCAGTCCTGGTCTGGAGAGGGTCCCTGTTCTTCCTGCCTTCACTAAGTGGTGAGTCCGGGCTCCCAGGCCACCTGCTTTCATTGAAGAAAGAGTGGTTGGCAATGTCTTCCTTCACTACCCCCACTCTACACTGTCTTCCCAGTGAAATAGGGTGGCCTCTATTTCCCAGCCCACCCCAGCTGAGATACACAGACCCAAGAAGGCATGAACTGGAATTTCTCTAGTTTGGTTACTGTGCCTAGACAGGGGAGAAAATGTAGACCTGGGAGTCAGAAGACTTGAGTTTTCCAAATCCCGTTCTACCTATGACACTGGGTGAGTGTCATGTTTCCTTTCCGGGCCTCGATTTTCTCTCCTGTGGAATGGGGATGATGACACCTCCTCACATGATTATCACTGGGATCACATGAGAACATTTCTTTATCTGTCAAGGATTGTTCAGTGCCTACTGTGTGCCAGACACTGTCTAGACACAGAGGAAGCAACAGGGATCAAGATGGACACCCACATGGGCCTCCCAGGCTAGTGGGGAAATGAAGGCATAGACTTACTTGTAACTTCAGTTAAGGCAGTGTGAATGCTATGAGATACAAACTTACTGCAAGGGCTCCTTAACTCATTCTGGGAGGGATCGGCTTCAAAAAGGTTTCCTGGGGAAGTGACCTCTACACTAGGGCCTGAAACATGAATGAAGAAGTATAAGAGGCCCTGGTTGGCTAGCTCAGTTGGTTAGAGCATCATCCCAATATGCCAAGGTTGCAGGTTCAATCCCTGGTCAGGGAACATACAAGAATCGGCCAATAAATGCATAAGTAAGTGGAACAACAAATTGATGTTTCTTTCTCTTTAAAATTAATAAATAAAAATTATTTATAAAAAGATATAAACCTTTTTTTAAGAAGCATAAGAGAAGGGTGCACAGGCCTAGAGGGGTGATTGAGCAAAACCATGGCCCCTTGGGGTCTGAAAGATGTTTAGTGGGGCCGTGGCTGGTGTGGCTCAGTTGGTTGGGCATCATCCCATGCACTGAAAGGTTGCTGATTTGATTCCTGTTCAGGGCGCATGGCCGGATTGGGGGCTCGATTCCTGGTAAGGCGTGTGCTAATCGATGTTTCTCTCTCTCCCTCTAAGTATCAATAAAATTTTTTTAAAAAGTGAAGTTTTCTCTGACTCTCTCATTATTCACCTTGGGCTCCCTTAAAAAAAATCTGTTTAGTGGGATGCAGGGGGCAGCATGGTAAGAGACCATCTGTGAGCACTGCTGCTATATAAATAGGGCCCAGGAATGTAGCTCCCCAGTACTTTCTCCCCACCCCAGACCCCAAGAACCAGGAGACCTGGCCTCTAATTGCTTCTTGGCCGTCTATCTGTTCTGTGACCCAGACAAGGCATGTCCCTCTCTGAGCTTCTCTCTCCACATACAGCGTGGGTGTCTGGCATACGGTCTCTCATGTTACTTCTAGGTCCTAAAATAGGAGTGATTAGGCCACTTTTGGGTGTGTTTCTCCCTGGCTGAAGAGAGCCTGGTGCATCCGAGTGGGCAGCTAACTCAGTGATGGAGGCAGAGATGCCGCACTAGTCACGGTGGCACCACACAGGGTGAGGACCAAACTAGAACCACTTTCTGGGAGGTGGGAGCCAGGACTTCATTCCCCTCACCCCTTGGGGCCTCTCTGGCAGGCAGTTGGGATCCCTGCTCCACAGAGGGCTGCTCTCCCAAGCATAAATGGTCGGATGAGAGCCACACAGAGCTCAATGGGAATTGTTGGAAATGTCTGAAGAGAGCCTGGAGGAGAACAAAGAGACCCGGAAGTGTGTTGTCAGCACAATTTGGGGCTAATACTCAAGTTTGTTTTTCTTTTCATCAAGACTGCAAGGCGGTTGGAACTCCAAGGCTCTTGCTTTTTTTATTTTCAATCACTGGATAAAGCACGATTGCATTTTCTCCCCCAATAACTTTGAATTCTGGAAATAGACCATGTGGGGATAATTGCTGTTGTCTAATCCCACCGATGGCCAAGCAAATGATTAGGACGGGGAGGAAGGGAGCCACCGGGCGGAGGCCGTCAGCCTGCTTCTTATCCAGCAGGCAGGGCTCAGCTCCCCAAATAATGCTGTTCCCGAAATAGAAATCGCCCAGAAATGCATCTGCATATTGTTTTGCAACAAGTAACTGATAGCACGTGGGGACGTGGAGCGTTTAAGTTATTTCTTAAGTTTTAATTTAATTCCACTACTTTGCATTGAGTACCTACTGTGTGCCAGATTCTGAGCTGGGTATGGAGTGGGAAAGAGGGTGCAAAAATGAACAAAACACAATGAGCTCATTGAGAGGAGACAGATAACATCTGGCTGTGCTGCCAGACAGAGCGCGTGGCTAAGACACGTGCAGGGGAGAATGTGTCTCTCGGGACAGTTGCTGAGCAAGTTCCTGAGACTGTTTACCAAGTTTTCATGAAGTTCCCCACATGTCATTGCAGGGGCAATCACAAAGATAGTGGCATTTGAGAGGCATCATACGGGAGAGGTTGGATTTTGACAAACACCAATGAAATGTTATAGGTGGAGGAACAGCACAGGCCAAGCCTAGGAGGTCAGGCTGGGTGGAGTGTTTTCTCTCAGAGAGAGAGGGGGGTGCTTGGGGAGAGACAGAGGCTGCAGACCTGGAGTGGAGGGACTGAGTCTGAGCATCCGGCACCCAGCTAGGCACTCCCCAGCTGCCCCTGCACCAGGCCAACGTCTCCATTAGGCACAGTGCCCAGCTTTCACAAAAGTACTTTAATTTCTTTTAAAATCAGAAGAAAAATATGAATATAATAATGAACAGATAATAATGACTCCAGCCTGAATTATATTCAACATCCTATCAATGCAATTGTAAAAGATCGTTTTTAGTATTTTTTTATGGTGGTAGGGTCCATAGAAGTCAGAGGTCAGCCCTGCTCCTGCGTCCAGTCTTCCTCGCCAGGTGAGGCGCCTAGCAGCCTATGGCTGCTCAGACGTGAGGGGCAGGATTCCCTTCCTTCTCCTTGTGGTGCTTAAAGCTGGCAGATAGAGCCACCAGCAGCTCAGGTGCTTGGTCTCCGTTAGTGCCGGTGGGAAGGGTGTCGCCGCGGGTGCCACCTGCTAGTACAGGCACCGTTTAGTGAGTTTCATCTATTCCTCACGGTACCCCTCTGAGGCAGGGGTTGCTATGACGAGGAAACTGCGAGTCTGAGAGGAGGAGTAACTTGTCCGAGCCTGCAGAGTGGCAGTTCAAACCAGGCTTATCTACATCCAGAGCCCACAGTCCGGGTTCCTGCCTTGTGCATCACTGGTGTGGCTTCAGGCCCAGGTGTTTTGGCGGGACACAGAGGTAACAGTGCATGGCAGATCAGGGTCTTCGTGTGTATTGATTGAAAGGAGGTTGTGACGTTCTCTGCTGACCCTGCTCAGCCTTGGTCCATTGTCCCTCTCCCCTGCATTAGGCTGTAAAAACAAAGCCAGAGTTGTTACTTATCATCCCCAAACCAAGAAGGTAAAATCCCAAGCACCCCCGACAAGGCATGACCCTCTCCACGGTCGGAGGGGATGTCAGGGGACTGGGCAGGGAAATGCCACCTCTCCTGTTCTTCCCACTGTGACGTGGCTTCGTCTGCAGGGCCTTGAATTCCTGGGCCATGAATCACACCCAGACCCAGACCTAAGTGCAAAAGCAGGTCCCTCGGCCAACGGCCAACGAGACCTACTGTCTAGGCTCCCCCAGGTTCCGAGGGTCAGGTCTGTGGCTCTGCCTCCTCCTTCAGGGTACAAAGCTGGGCAGCACCACAGAGATCATTTCTCCAGAAACATCCCAGAGTCTGCAGCTCAACTCACTGATAGGAGGAAGCAAAACCCCTGAGAGAGGATCCTGGTGATTTGAGGCAGTTACACCAACTAGCTAGGATCACAGGCTTTGGCACCAGGCTTCCTGGCCATCATTTCACCACTTTCTCACTGTGTGATCTTGGGCAATTGAATTAACCTCTCTGTGCTATCATTTTCTCCCATAGGGGGAAAAAAAAGGAATAACAATACCTACCTCATAGAGTGGTTGTGAGAATCCAATTAGTTAGTACATGTAAAGGCTTAGAGTAGTACCGGGTATTAGAGCTGCTAATACCATCGTCTCCATCATCTGTTAATAGTCAGCTGCCCAGGAAAGCAGGAGAGTCAGAGCTGCTAATACCATCGTCTCCATCATCTGTTAATACTGTCAGAGCTGCCCAGGAAAGCAGGAGAGTTGTGTCCATCCCTGCTCTGCCAATGACTGCATGTGTGACCTTGGACATCACTCTTTCCCCACTCCTCCCTGGGATGGTCTTGCTTTCTATGAAATGAGTGGTTTGCACCAATCTGTGGCTCTTAACCAGGGGAAAGCATCAGAATTACCTGCAGAGCTTTTACAAACACAGACTTCTGGGTTCCACCCCATAAATTCTGATTCAATGGATCTGGAGCTTGCCCAGGATCTGTATTAAAAACAGAATCTCCATCAGTGGTTCTGATGCACAACACATTAGGAACCACAGGACCCTCCTCGTCTAAAGTCCATTGCTCCTGAAGTGATCAGGCCCCCTCCCACAGCCCCATTTGTCAAGGTGCCTTTAGCAAGGGTGATCCCCTGCCCCTCTGTGCTGAGTCTGCCGCCTGGGTTGGGGTCCCACTTTATCGGAGGCGGCAGGCCCCCGGGTCAGCAGGAAGGCTGTGTGGCCTGGAGAGCATCTGCATGGTGTAAGTGGGTGGGGTGTGTCCAGGGGTTTTCATTCAGCAGATGTTTGGTGAACAGGAGCATTTGCAAATGGCAGCAGGACAGTTGTGAAATGGGGGTGCTTACTGGCCCTTGGAACTTAGGGGCTAGCCCCCTCACAGATAATGTAATCTATTCTCCCTGTAACTTTGCACTGTTTCTGAAATGTGCCTGAGAAGGGCTGGTGGTGTGGATGTGTCAGCCCCACCTTCCTACATACCCAGAAAAAATATTTTGGATGCTTTTGATAAGAAAAGCCTCAAGGAGCTTTTTTATCATAAATGGCCCATCTCCTTGGGCACTGTTGGACCCTACCTTCCCACCTTCCCCTGGCAGAGCTCATCCTGTTGCCCAGCCCACCTGCAGACCCCTGCCTGCCATTCCGACTTGGCTCCTTACCACTTTAGCATATCTCTGCTCCCTTCTCTGACCAATAGGAGGGAAAGTAGGCAACTTTGGCCCCTTTGTCTCTCCTGAGGCTCAGTGGCAGAACAGCCTCTCCCTATCCCCTGTATGGTCCTTCCTGCCTCCAGTCCTGCTGTTCCTTTTGTGAGGTATGTTAGATTTGTGTTCCTCTCTTTGAAGAACAAGCTCTGTAGTAGAAACTGCTTCCTGAAGGCAGGCACCTCTTCGGACTGACCCTTACATCCCGTGCTGGCTCCGGCAGTCCAGATGCTGGAGGTGGGCAGGTGAATAAACCAAGCCGCTCCTGTCCTGAGTCCAGGGGTGGGGAGCAGAGACAAGCAGGCCGCTGGGCACGAGCTTGCTGAAGAAGCTCAGTAGTGACTATAGCTTACCCATTTAACCACTGCAATTTGGCATCTGTCTGAGGTGCTGGGTAAGCATCTTGTCAACTTCAACACAGCTGACAAAGTTATGACACGAAGATGTTTAGACTTCTCTGTTTCCCCCGACCTCCAGCTGAGCCTGTTAAAATGTCTCTCTTTCCAGAGAGCTGATTTATGCTCCAAAATTCCTCATCTCAGCGGGAAAGGTCTCTTTTTGGAGTCAAATAGATATTTGCTGTCATCCTGATCCTCTGATGTTGAATTCCCCTGGGGGGGGGGGGCATGGTTCATATCTGGGTTGTTGCTGACTTCCAAGGTTGATGTCCCATGGGACGGAGCGATGGGGAAGGACATGTAAGGATGCTGGAGACACTTTCATTTTGAAGCCACTCTTCCCAGACACTAAACCTTGAAACGTGGATTTTCCCTCTTCTAAGGCTGCTGTTCGTCATGCCTCTTCTCAGTTGGAGAGTGATGAGTTTGAACAAATCCCTTTATTCGTGTTGGAATTATCTGAGTGTGAAAACCTTTTTCTACCCTTAAAATTACTTTATCTCTTTTTTTCCTTTAAAAAAATGTTAAATGTAATATATGACCATTGTGGAGAAATTAGAAATTACAAGTAAGAACTAGAAAAAAGGCTTCTGAAACCCCACCAGCCAGAGGTGGCCCATCGTTTCATGTGTTTCTCTAGATACATCCTGTGAAAATGAATAGATATAAATATGTATTTTTGCATCAATAGAATTATATGATAATGCTATCTTGTTTTACTTATCAGTATTTTGTGATTACCTTTTCAAGCTGTTAAATTCTAAACACCTATATTGTCAGACTTAATGGCTGTGTGGTATTCTGTTGTATGGATGGATTATATATGTATGTGTGTATGTATATGTATATATGTTCACATATATATGTATACATTTTATATATTTTCTCATTCCTATTTCTGCAAATTTAGATTATTTTTGATTTTTTTTTTTTACTGTTCTAACCAACGGTAAGATTAATTTCCTAATTCAGTTCACTAATCTTAATACTTACCCTAATGTTTTCTTAGGATAAATTTTTAGACTAGCTAGCATGTCCAAGCATTTACCACATGCTATTCTGCTGAGTGCTTTAGATATATTATCTATTAGAACTTACAAATGATTCTGTTCAGAAATGGCTGCATTTTACAGATGAAGCTACTGAGGGCCAGAGAGGTTATGTACCTTGGCCGGGTCACACAGCCAGCAAATTGTAGTCAGGATTAGAACCCAAGCCCTTTAACCCAGAAGCTTCTGATACAAAAGGTTAGATCTGTTTCGCCTCCCACTGTGTGGTGTGAGGCTGCCTGTCCCCTACTCCCTCTCCAGCAGCTCTTTACTCAGGGATTGCCTGGCCTGAGACCTGGTCTCTCAGAGTCCCCTCAGGCCCACAATTGCACAATGGGAGCACTTGTGCTGGGAAGATCTGAACATGCTCCTTGCAAACACTGGGCTCTGACTGCGGGATCCTTGCAGGATACTCTGGGGAGAGTTGGGCATTCACAAGGCACCTGAACTCTCAGCAGGAAGTGCTGGGAAAAGAAGGGTATGAGGGAGAGGCAGATTCCGGAACAACGGCTGTGGGTTGTACTTGTGAGATACTGCTCGACTGGGCAAATCCAAGGTCAGGGCCAGAAGGTAAGACCTGTTTTGCAGGGACTTACCAGTGAACACTAGGCCAGGCTTGTGGCCTGGAGGTGAGACCAGGGCTCTCTTCTCATGACCCTCACTGGCCTGGCTCAGCAGCAGCAGCTCTGCCCTTTGAGGACAACAGAGTCCCGCTGCCTTAGACCTTGGAGCTCTGCTGTGGAGCTGGGGCACGGAGTGTGACCAGCCCTGATACATGGACATTACAAGGGAAAGCATCTCCGAGGATTCCACTTGGCAGGGAATGTATGTCTTGGCCCAGCAGAAGAGCTGGATGGGGAGGGCTTGCCCTCCACTCGGCCCAGTTTTCTCTTCCTGATTTATCCATAGATTGAGCTTGATGATCCAGACTCATATTCATTCAGCTAATCACGCGAGTTATTTCTGCAATTTAGGTCTTCAAATAAGTGCACTTGGTTGCTGAATATGTGATCAACCACAGATTTCTCATTCTTTAAAACCCAAGGAGCGGAAATGCCAACATAGAAAGCCATCGCACAAAGGCAGAGATTTCTGAAGCACTGAAATCAGGCCGTTCAATGACCTGGCCTCTGGACCTCCCATCATGCTGCCTCTTGGCCCATCAGTGCTCCATGCAGAGGCAGGGGTGGGGAGGGCGGGG
>NW_005367431.1:4043259-4061934 GCF_000412655.1 Myotis brandtii | reverse complement strand
ATGGGGATAGGCTGTTAATCTGTAACACCCCCCCCTCCGGGAAGTGGGGGGAATGACAATCAATAGATAATCTGCTCATATTCTCCTTACTTAACCAGAGTTGGGTGCCTCTGAAGTACTTTATCTTGAGAAAATGCATTTGAGAGCTTCCAAAGGGTATAGGCCAACTGGGAAAGCTACTGCAGGCTTTGAGGTTGGAAAGTCAACATATGTTCTCCCTGCCCAGACGCTGTTCTTCTGCTATAACCTTGAACAATTTTACCTCTTCCTCCCTATGTCATCCTCACAGTCCTATCCAGCTGGGCCCCTGCTACAGCGAAGTAGTCACTAGACAAGACTTATCAGTTATTGATTCATTTGTCTATTCAATGAGCATTGTTGAACTGCAGAGTTCCAAGTATTGGATTAGACACTGGAGATTTCAGAGAGAAATCAGACCTGGGCCCTCTTACATTGCTCGTGATCTCACGGGGAAGACAGCTGCAAACAGCTAAGATGCAGGTGGTGGGAGCAGAAGGGAGCAGGTCTCCAGCCCCTGTCCCAGGGCAGGAACTCAGCTTCTGTTTCCTGTCCATGGGGGCCTGGGATAGATCGCGTCTGAAGTCTCAAACTGGCTGTGGAGAAGCTGTTTCTGTTCATTTCTCTGTGAAGTATTCAGATGCTGCAACTGGAGTGTTGATAGAAAAGGTGTTCCGGGAACTGGTGACAGCTCCACTGCCTACCTCAGTGGGAATCTTCCCATTCCCCCGGGCCAGTAACACCCACAGCCCCAAAGCATGAAGGAGGTGAAGGTCTCCTGCCAAAATAAGTATTTTGGGGCAAAATCCAAGAGCGTGGCCTGAGATAACAATTCGTACTGGAGCCATAATTTTGGGACCGCGCTTCTTCCTTCCAGACTGACAGTCTTTTATTTGACCTTAAAACTTATTGTTTTTAGCTCGGCAGGTGTGGCTCCATGTTGAGTGTTGACCTGTGAACCCAGAGGTCACGGTTCCATTCCCGGTCAGAGCACATGCCCAGATTTCGGGCTCAATCCCCAAAGGGGGTCGTGCAGGAGGCAGTCAATCAGATGATTCTCTCTCATCATTGATGTTTCTATCTCCCTCTCCCTTCCTCTCTGAAATTAATAAAAATATATTTTAAAAACATTGTTTTTAAAACAAACCTACTAGAATAACACAAGTGACTCATTTTTTTTCAAGGTGCTCCTTAAGAGGCTGGCTTACGAGTTCCCCGATGTCACCAGCCTCAAACAGCCCTACTCTCCCATCTGAGAGCTGCTTTCACAAGTCAGCGCATGACCCACACGTTATTTTGTCCTACTGATTTCTTGTTACTCACGGACTGGGACCCCATTAACTCTGTTTCTAGAAAGTAGGTCTCTGCCTGCCATTGTGGAGATTCAAAACCTGGGTTTGAATTTTTTTGCTTTACCAATTGTTACTGTCATTACATTGGGCAAAGCACTCAGCTTCCCTCATCTTGAAATGGGCACAATACCATCTAACCGGCGTGTGGTACCTAATGTGGTGCCGGGCGCACTATAGTACTAACCCCTCTCTCCCTGTCTCTCTGTTCCCCACCCTGCCTTATTTACGAGAGGGCATGAGATGTTTAGTTGAAAGACCACTGGACTGAGCCAGGTAGGAAGACTATGTGATCCTAAGGAATTCACCTTCAGACCTCAGTTTCCTCATCTGTAAAATGGGAGACTATTTTTTAACTCTGGCCAGAGTCAAAGGTTAGGGTTAGAAGGATGAAACTAGAAGAATCATATGACAATATTTTTTAAATATAGAATGTTAGAAAACTACATATGTGATCTTAGAACCTGAGGTGGTGGTGAGTTCAATCCCAAGTCAGTACCAAAGGGCTGCTGCCTTGGAAAGTATTTGAGAAAGTCCCTGAAAAAATTACTCATTCAGTTCAAGCCGGGGCATAGGCACTTGCATCTTCCTGAGCCCAGGACCTGGGAATTCATAGGTCTGTCCAGATGAAACACAGCCAATGTCCACTGCCATGCAGGAGTCCAGGACCTGCTGAACTGAGTAACCCCAGGGCACTAAGCAAGGGAGGGCTGGAGGGGGTGGAAGATCATCTTGCCCCCACCAAACAGCATCTGTCCTAGTTAGCTGGGGCTGCTATATATAAAAATACCACAGATTCAGTGGCTTAAAGAACAAACACTTATTTCTTACAATTCTAGAGGCTGGGAAGTCCAAGATCAAAGTACCAGCAGACTCATTGCCTGCTTGAGAGCTGGCTTCCTGGTTCATAAATAACCATCTTCTTGCTGTGTTCTCACATAGCAGAAGGGGTGAGAGAGCCCTCTCTTTAAAAGGGCCCTAATCCCATTTATGAGGTTTTCACCCTTATGACCTCTAAAAAGCCTCACCTCCTAATACCATCACATTGGGAGTTAGGATTTCAACATATGAAAATTGACGGGACACAAAGATCCAGTCCATTGCAGCATCACCATGTTCCAGGAGGGAACAGGTTTTCCTGCTTGAGAAATGAAAGGCAGGCATGGATGGCAATCCCTGTTGCTTTGGTTATTTCTAAGTTGGTGAGGCTTGGATTGTAGGTGATATTTCCTCCTCTCAAAGAGAAGGACACTCACCATAATTTTTTACAAATTGGGAAAAGGCTACTGTGGTTTAAGTTTTATGGCAGGACACACGGTTTTAATATGTGGGTACCCAATGGCTTTCTAGGAGCATGATTCTAGAACAGGGGTGGGCAAACTTTTTGACTCGAGGGCCACAATGGGCTCTTAAACTGGACCGGAGGGCCGGAACAAAAGCATGGATGGAGTGTTTGTGTGAACTAATATAAATTCAAAGTAAACATCATTACATAAAAGGGTATGGTCTTTTTTTTTTTTAGTTTTATTCATTTCAAACGGGCCGGATCCGGCCCGCGGGCCGTAGTTTGCCCACGGCTGTTCTAGAACCTCAGAGGTAGCAAGCTGGGAACTAGTGATGTATAGTTTGCTTCTTTACGACTGCTCAGCGACCTTCGAGGTACCTGCTCCTGCCCTTTTGTTCAGAACTTGAGGGCTGATGACTTACAAAGATGAAAAAGGGATTCTTGAAATAAGGTCAGCGTCCAGTATAGTTGAAAGAGCCCTGGGTGGGTGGTTCCCATACTTGGATTCTTGTCACTGGCAGATGTGGTTTTAGGGACTGTCTCTTCCCTGTATGGACCTCAGGATACCCACCTGTTTGGAATGCTGAACTCAGTATATCCTGATGCTGTGGAACAAACCATCTCGAAATGTGACCGAAAACCATTTATTATTTATCGTGAGTCTGTGGGTCTTGGCTGTGCTAACTCATGTGTTTACAGTCAGCTGGTAGGTCACCTGGGGACCCATTGGTCTAGGACAACCTTGCTTGGATGACTAGCTTTGCTACATGTAGACTTGGACTTCTTCTCACTGCAGAGACAGGTGGAAGCAGGCACAGCCTCTCAAGACCCAGGCTCAGAACTGCCACTGTCATTTCCTTCACATTCTGTTGGCCAAGCAAGTTAGAAGGCCAGCCTAGACCTAGGAGTAAGGAGTAGATTCCATGTCTTGATAGGAGCTGCTGCTGTCACGTTGCCAAAGTCATGGGTACAGGGATGGGTGGAGAAACAGAAATACCTTTTCAAACCATCACACTGAGATTCCTTCCTACTCTAAAATCGGATCAGAGTGAGAGAAAGAAGTTGAAGTTCTATCGTCTCAGGCCAAGGCTAGATCCATCACACTGAGATTCCTTCCTACTCTAAAATCGGATAGCTCATGGATCAGAGTGAGAGAAAGAAGTTGAAGTTCCATCGTCTCAGGCCAAGGCTAGATATGCCTTTCTGGAATTGGGATAAACTGACCAGGTTCCCAGTTGCTGTTGGTGCTGAGTTCAGCTCCAAATGGATAGAACTAAAGAACAGGTTTTCCCTCAGTACCTCACTCTGCCTTTTTTGAGCACCAGGTAATGAGCTAAGCCCTAAGGAGGCAGACTGGCCTCTGCTGGCAAGGCACCCTCATTCCTTCAGGATCACAGACACAGAAGCATTGTAAGCAGCACACACAGGTGTTCACGGGGTCATGGAGAAGGCACTATCAGAGACCGCCCTATAGTTTGGCCTTCCTTTAGCCCAGTGCTGAGGCAGATCCACAGGCCTCTTTTCAGAGGACTTACAAATTAGGAAGCCTTAGGGCCCAACAATTCCACTTAAACTCCCTGGCTCTGGAGTTAGCCCCATCCAAACCCCTCCAGCCCTGGGAAGCCAGGAAATAGGAAAAAGCACAAGGTGTCCAGAACCAGCGTGTGAACTTGATTAGCCTCCTCCTGTGCCCCAACACTGTCTCTGTCTGCTATTTGCAGCCGCAAACCCAGGCCACAGGTTGGTTACTCATGCACTTGCAAGCAACGGGGGCTTCAGAGGGCGTTAGAAACCGAGGTTCCTCAGCCCCTCCTCAAATAGACACCCAGCTGGCATTTTCCCTTAAATATCACTCATTTTTAAAGGGAGAAAACTGTTGGAGGCATTGAAACAGATCACATTTTAAAACACAGAGAGTCCGTTCAAATTATTCTCTTAATAGAGTTTTTCAGAGTGAGGAAGTGGCAAGGGCATATAACCGCTCGTTTGAGAAAATCTAAGGACTGCAATCCATTTGTCTGCAAATGTGTCTCTTAGGTACAAATTGCAGCAAGCAATCCATTCCCAGGGTAAATGGTCTTTAATTAAAGTCGGTCAGTTGTTCCTGGTGTTTGAGGGGAAGGGAAGGTTGTTTGGAGCCGCCTTCCCTTCAAAAATGAAAAAGAATATATTTTTCAACTTATGTTTTTCCTTGATTTGAACATTAGGGAAAAGCTTGGTTTATGAATAAAACTATTCTGGCTGTCATTCATGAATAAAAACTTGGGTAGTAAGGCCTCAGGAAAACAGTAGAAGAATTTCCGTTAGCCATCCTGGTAAAAATGCATCCTCCAGTATTGATTTTTGTGGCTGAAGTGCATTATGTGTTTTGCATGAGCTTTTGAAAGCTTAGATAAATGAGGTGGCTCAGAAAACAGATTTTAAAAATGGGAGGAAATTATACCGATCCAAAAGAAGATAAATGTCCACTAATTCCCAGATTAACATTTTAGACTCCTGTATTTTTATAGGGGGATTTTTGCAATGCTGATAATGTGAGATTGGTTTACAATATCACATACCAGTGGAATCAAGGAGGCCTTGTTTGAGTTCTGAGTCAGCTACACTCAAAAGGAAGTAGAGTTAATGCAACAACCTGGTGGTGCCCTGGCACCTGTGTTAGATGGCAACACTGCCCCCAAGATGACATATTTTAAGGGTGACATTAACCTCAAGGTCAGCTGTGTTAGTGTGCACTCTCTGAGTTGCAAGAGATGAAGACTCAAGCCCATTTGTTTTAAGCCCAAAATGAACTTACTAGATCGCTTACTTGAAACCACTAGGCGTAGACTTCAGTCACAGCTTGATCCAGGCATCAAATGAAGTCACCAAGACTCAGTTTCTCTGTCTCTGGCCCTACTCTTTCTGGGTTGGCTTCATCCTCAGATTGGTTCTTCCTTGACAATGTTACCGAATTAAAGGGGTTTGTTCACCTGCGTCCATCAAATCCCAATCAAATGCAAACAGGAGTTTGCAGCCAAGAAAGTAAAGCTTCATTTTTTTAAAAACAAAACAAAACATTTTTTTATGTTTTATTGATTTTTTTACAGATAGGGAGAGAGAGAGTTAGAAACATTGATGAGAGAGAAACATCGATCAGCTGCCTCCTGCAACCCCCTACTGGGGATGCACCCGCAACCAAGGTACATGCCCTTGACTGGAATCGAACCCAGGACCCTTCAGTCCGCAGGCCAACGCTCTATCCACTGAGCTAAAGCTTCATTTTTAAGGAAATGGCACCATGTCTAGAGTCACAAGTGAGTTTGTGCTCAAAGACCTGGCTCCCTAAAGGCTTCCAGGGAATGGGTTATATGGGGGAAATCATTAATCATGGTGGCTAAGGGAGTTAGGGTCATGGCCAGGGTCATGGTCTCTACTGATTGTTCGGTACTAGGGTAGGGGGTAGTCCGTCACTGCCTCTGGTCCTGATATCAGTCATGGCATCACTGTTTTCACAAGGGTGTGGTCAGTGGGGTCATCCCCATTTTCTGGAGCTGAAATACAAATGAGGCCTAGATGTTATCTCTAGTGTGACTAAAACTCTGTCTCTATGGTCAACAGGCCCAAGGCTTTGTTCCTAGGATTATTTAATGCTGACCTCATTGTCCTGAGGGGTTAATGATTAAGGGAGTAGACATGCAAGGGAAAGGGAAGTGGGTGAGTCAGGGTGCTAGGTAAGGCGAGTTTTAATAAAAGGAAATAACGGTGAAAAGTTCATATTATAGAAATGAAGTTTCTGTACAGTTACAATAACATGTTCCAGTTACTTTAGCTTCAATCTGTGTGTGGTATAAAATAGCTATTGTCACTTTCTTGATTGTTTCCATTGAAATCCCAAGATTAGCTCTGACAAGCTTTAATTAGGCCCATGGCTCTGTCTGTCTCTAACTAATTCTTATGTCCAGAGAGATGAAAGGTATGGATTGACTGAGGTCTAGTTCACCTGCGCATTCCCATTGCTGAAGGTTTACAGTTCCACCCCAAGAAGGGCATGGACTAGGAGTGAGGGAGGAGAGAAGGTACCCCAGATGGCAATGTGGGGACCTGTTAACAAGAAGGATGGGTAGATGCTGGCCTTTAAAACCTCAGATTTATGTGACATCAACCTTTCATTCTTCCTTCAACAAACACCTGAGGTCCCATAATAAGCCTTCCAGAGCTGGGTGCAAGGGTTATGGTGGGAATGGGAGGTCCAGACTCTCCCCTCGGAGAGCAAGCACGTAGTCTATCCTGTGTGTGTTAGTCATCTCCGGCTGCCATAACAAAATACCATAGACTGGGTGGCTTAAACCACAGACATTTATTTCTCAAAGTTCTGGAAGCTGGAATTCCAAGAATAAGGTTCCAGCAAAGTGGGTTTCATCTGAGGCTTCTTCTCTTGGCTTGTAGGTGGCCACCCTCTCTCTATGTACTCATATCTCATATGACTTTGTGTACATGTGAGAGAGGGAGGGAGGGAAAGAGAGAAAGCTCTCTGGTATCTCTTCCCCTCCTCCTCCTCTCCTCCTCCTCCTCCTCCTCCTCCTCACCCAAGGATATTTTTCTGTTGATTATTTTTAGAGAGAGTGCAAGAGATGGGGAGAGACAGAGAGAAACATTGATGTGAGGGACATCGATTGGTTGCTTCTTGCACACCCCGACTGGGGCCAGGGATCAAGCCTGCAACCAAGATATGTGCCCTTGACCGGAATCAAACCCAGGATCCTTCAGTCCGTGGGCTGATGCTCTATCCACTGAGCCAAACCAGCCAGGGCTCATGTCTCTTCTTTTAAGGACACTAACCCCATCAGAGGGTCCTACCCTTAGGATCTCATCTAAACCTTGTTATTTCCCAAAGACCCTATCTTCCAATATCATCTTATTGGGGCTTAGGGTTTCAACATATGAATGCTGGGGAGACACAAACATGAGTCCATGTCATCATGCTGGGGCTTGAGCCATGTTATGGTCTTCCAGGCAACTCAGTGTTTTTCCTGAGCACCTGCTGGGGCCAAGCCCTGGAAGCAGAACCATGAGCAACACCAGGGCCCTGCCCTCAAGCAATACATAGTCAAATCTTTTTGTTTGTTTGTTTTTTCAATATATTTTTATTGATATTTTGCAGAGAGGAAGGTACAGGGATAGAGAATTAGAAACATCAATGAGAGAGAAATATCGACCAGCTGCCTCCTGCACACCCCCCACCGGGGATGTGCCACAACCAAGGTACGTGCCCTTGACTGGAATCAAACCCAGGACCCCTCAGTCCACAGGCCGACACTCTATTCACTGAGCCAAACCGGTTAGGGCCATAGTCAAATCTTAATGGTGGTGTCCAGGAGTCTATGGCACTGGGGGATTTTCACTTCACCTCTCTTTGCCTTTGCTCATTTTATTGCTTGGTGTTGGATTCTCCCAGAACTAACAGAAAACCCAAAAAAGCAATAGCTTAAACAACAACAAAAGATGTTTATTTTTCTCTGTCACAAGCCCGGTAGTTAACTTAGGACTGGTAAGGTGACTCCACTCTCATCAGGGACTCAGGTTCCACCATTCAGTCTTAGTAGTGGCTTCTACCTTGTGGTCCAAGATGTCTGCTCTGGTTCCAGTCATCATGTCCACATTCCTTTTAAACATACTCTCCCGAGTATGTTTAAATTCTCTTATCAATTCTCCAGAGTTGGACACCCACTTCCAATTATATCTCATTGGCTGGAACTTGTGCACATGCCTGCACCTAGCTGCAAGGGAGGCAGGGAGATGTAGTCTTTATTCTCATGGCCCTGAGCTCAGCTAAAATTATGGCTTCTGTTTCTGTAGAAATCAAGGAAGAATGAATATTAGGGGGCATCTAGCAGACACAGCCATGCTTACACTGTTTGCTCTACTTGACAAGTCCATGCCCTTTCTTCTGTATGTCTCTCAAATTCACTTTGTGGACATTTTCAGTTCTGGAAAATTTTCTTGAATTATTGCTTTAATTACAGTATTTTCCGTGTATAAGACACCTCCATGTATAAGGCGACCCCCACTTTTCCAACCCAAAATTAAGAAATCAATATTTTAAACATTTTGCTGATTTTCCTCTTAAGGCCTTCTTCTTTTTTGCCATCTTAAGGAGTTGTTCTTCCTGTTTTCTCCACTGTCTGATCATACACTCAGTGGGAGGAGGTCCAATTGTCTCTCTGCAGCTCTTTTTCCATGCTCTATCAGTGGGAGGAGGTCCAAATTGTCTCTCTGCAGCTTTTTTTCCATGCTCTATTGCATAGCTGATTACATTCCGTTTGAATTTTGCAGAGTAAGATAATCGTTTACCAGTATTTAACTTTTATTTTTTGACATCTTTATGAGCTCAGAACGCTCCGGTCCCTGTTGCATCTGTGCACTCTCTACCTCCACCTCCAATTACAGCATCAGCTGACATCAGTAACAATAAGGCTCGTGATTGGAGGAAGCCAATGTTGACAAGGTATGGGCAGCTACGCACCTGCGTGGCTCTCTCCTTGGCTAACTTGGACGGCTCCCTCCTCCACTGATTTCTGTGTATAAGACACCCCTCGATTTTTAGTCTAACGATATTAGAAAAAAATAGTGTCTTATACATGGAAAAATATGGTAATTTTGTCCTCTATTTTCTCCATGCCTAGAATTTCTGCAGTTTGAATATTAGACCTCATGAGCTGGTCTTCTAATTTTCTTATCAACTCTCTTCTATTTTCTCCCTCTCCCTCTTCTTTCCTCCCTCCCTCTCTCTTTGGTTCTATTCTGGGAAATTTCCTCAAGTTTATCTTCCAACTCTTGTATTGAGTTTTTCATTTCTGCTGTCAGAGGGTGTATTAATTCCGAGAGTTCTGTTTTATTTTATGAATGTTCTTTTTTGAGCATCCTGTTCTTATCTCATAGATGCAACATTTTACTTTGTGTCTCTGAAGGTATTTTTTGTAGTTTTCATCTTCTTACAGAGCCTTCATGTCCTCTAAATTTACTTTTCCTGTTTGTTTCTTCCTTGCATGTTAGTATTTCTAAAATGTTTGGGGATTCTTGGCTGTGTGCTCATGTTAAATGTGAGAAAAAAAAAAGATGGCTGGAGCTCCAGGTGGTGAGTGGGTTCTGTTGGCCAATGCCTCACTGTGGGCTGACGGGACAGGGGCACTCTTGATAATAGTGTTTGCGATCTAGGGCTGGGCAGGTTCTGCACAGACATTGTTTCATTCTCCTGTCCAGAGAGTGGACTCCTGGCTGCAGCTTGCTGAGAGCCAGGTGATCAGAAGGGCTGAGGGACACAGTGGGGCAAGGATGGTGCCCTCTGCCTCTGCCATGTGTCCCACAATACAGGGGACCTTTGTTTTACTCCCTCCAAAGATTTAACCCCTAGTTTTCTGCTGGGATGAAGGGGACATTTTCTTAGCTGGGTAGAGGCAGGGAGGAGATCTATGGGTTTTACTTCCTTTCGTGCTGACTTTCAACAAATCCTCCTGTTATTCCACTTCCAGAGATGCCTTGTGTTGCCACCCATCCCAGAGCCTCTGTGGTTTTCTGGTATAGACCCAAGAGCTTGTTTGCTTTCGGTGTCGTGGCTCAGATTCCTTCTTGGCTTTGCTAAGTCAGTACCACATGTCTTTCTCCTTTCCAGCTGCCAAGACTTTGTTGCTATTGTGTTTCCCCTGTTGCCTTAAAAAAACAAACAAACACAAAACAAAACCTCATACTGATGTGTTAGCACTGTTTCTGTGGGGAGATAGACGTAATGCATTCCTTCAACCCACTCTCTTTAACCTCAATCTCTTGCTCTCCTAATTGCTTGGTGTCCTGAGCCTCATCATCATCTGTCAAATGGGGCAAATGATCCCTGTCTGACTACTTCCCAAAAGCCTTTGTGAGGATCAGATGGATTTTTGCAAAAGGATGTTCTGTTCAAACGCCAAGATACTTGGCTGAGGGTACGGGGTACCTTCTAGAGGCTGTGGCTGGAGAATGGGCCACCCCGGGCTGAGGGATACTATATCATTTATCTGTTGTCACAGTGATACTGCATTACAAACACCCACAGACCTCACAGCATGCAGCAGGAAGTGTTTATCTAGCATGGGAGTCTTCATGGCTCAGCTGCTCCAGGCTGGGCTGGCTAAGTGACTCTGCTGATCTTGAGTGGGTTCACCCTCATGTCTGGGGGCAGCTGACTTGGGCCGTCCCCTGGCTGGACAACTGGGCAACATAGGTCTCCTCCATGCGTCTCTCCCTTTCAGGAGTCTAGTCCAGTCATAGTCTCATGGTGATGGTAAGGGGCAAGAAAGCCAGTGGAAACATGCAAGTGCTTTTTCAAGCCTCTGCTTACATCACATTTGTTCTCATTGGCTAGTGTTAGCCACATGGCTGAGCCCAGAGTAAGAGGACAGGGCAGGACACCCTGCTTAGAGTTGCAAAGGGTGTGGGCACAGGGGTATGAGGACACTGGTGGCATTGTTTCTGCCTCTCGGCCATGGTGCCCAGGCATGGCTCTGAGACAGAGCACGCCCCACCTTCGAGTTTTCTTCTGTTAAACCCTGAATTCTTTGCCTAAACCAGTAACGTAGGGTCCTGCCGCTCTGATGTATACTGTTGAAAGAGTCACTCCTTTACTTACCACTCAGAAGAAACCGCTCTCCATCTCTAACACGATCAGAAATGCTCTCTCTGGCAGAGAAATGCACTCTCCGGGCTCGGGCTGGGGCTTGGCAACTGATGTAATCTGCTTAATTATTTGATTCAATCACAAGTTGGCTTAATTATTTTCTTGCTTCTCACCTCTTTTGAATCCATTCTGGAAACTAATCATGTCTTTAACACCAGCCCAGAGAGAAGCGTTTCAATTGGGAAATGTAATTAGCCAAGGAAAATGAACGTGGGCGCTGCCCTTTGTCCAAGCACCATTAAAACCCAACTCTGGTCAATACCAGTGTAGTCTGGAGACAAAGGCACAGTTTGTTCCTCTCCTGACTGGAGAGGGAGGCCCAGCAGGAAGTGGGGAGTTAGGCATCTTGGGATCTTAGCATGAGGCTCATTCATTCATTCATTCATTCATAAGGCATTTCTAGGCCAGTTCTGGGCTGCTGCCGGGGATGCAAAGGTGAGATAGCCATGTCCCTTGCCCCCAAAGAGTTCTTCTCCTAGAGAGAAGGATCCACATGTAGTTGAGAGATACAGAGTGCTGGGAACACAAAGGAAGGAGCCGCTGACTACCTCTGGAGCTTTATCAAACTGGGGCTGGGAGGATGAGCTGGAGCTGCCCATGCAGAGAAGAGCAGACCGCATTCAGGTAGAGGGCACAGCATGCGCCAGGGCCTGGCGCTGCGAGGGCCCAGGAGCTGTTAGAGGCGGACTGGAGCAAGGCTGCCCGGGGCCTCTGAGGTCATCCCGAGGCCTCCAGACAGGTGTGCAGTGTGTCCTTGGGCCATCCCATCCCACTTTTCAGTTCCTCTCTCCCCTTCTTCGTCCACTAGACAGCAATCGGAGCCAGGTTCAGCAGGCCCCATAACAATCATGGTCACTTATTCAGGACATCCTACATGCCATCCACTAAACTGAGCATTTTATTCTTAATCCTCATAACACTCTACAGCATAGCAAATTCTTTTATCTCCATTTGCAGATAACAGAACTGAGGTTCAAAGAGGTTAAGCAACTTGTCCAAAGTTACACAGCAAGTATGCACTTTGACTTTTAAAGTGTTTATAACAGAAGTTTAAGATATTTGACATTTAAGGGAGACTCTAAACAATCTAAAAGGTGGAGGATGGATTCAAGGCAATTAGAAAAACAGATGTGCATTCTAGAGATGAAGAATAATAGGAAGGCAGGCGAAGGGAGGGCTTTCTGGGCAGACGGTCAGCCTGAGCAAAGGCTTGGTGGTATGCTTTGTTGAATTGAGTGTGACTGTATCCCGAAATGAAAGGTGGGTAATGAGCTGCCCAGGTGGGCAGGGGCTAAATCACAAAGTGCCTTTTAGAGGGTAATTGGAGACCAGCTCCTTGGTCTTGGTGTCGGTGATGGGGGTACTGCAGACACGGGGCCTCTCTAACACTGCTTGGATTGTAGCTGCTGCTTCAGCCCCTCTCCTACAAGTGTTCACTTTTCCTAAAGCCATGTGTCCCAGAGGAGTGGTCGCTGGTTTGCTTTGATCTCTGAGACTGAAGCCTGTCTAGAATGTGGTGGGGTGGAGCAGTTACCTGGCCAGGTGGCTCTTGCACCTGGGGAGAGGGCTGCCACCACGGCCAGGAAAGGTTGTTGAGCCACCATACCTGCACCCACTTGGTTCCTATTCACCTTCACCCCCAGCCATCCTTACAAAGGAAAATGCAGCCAAGAGAGACTATGAGCTAACATGTTGCCAGGCCCTGCCTTACTCTGAGACACACACCACTGTCTACGATATCCCACCCATCTTATCTGTGCATACTCATGGTTTTAATGGAGTTCTGACCTGCATGTGTGCAGTTTTATATCCTGCTTTTTCACTTAATAGGATCTTATAGTCTCTTTTCCTACCTTGGTTCCTGCTAACTTGCTGTGTAACCTTGGACAAGTTGCTTAACCTCTCTGAACCTCAGTTCTGTTATCTGGAACTGGAGATAATAGAATTTGCTATGCTGTAGAGTGTTATGAGGACTAAGAATAAAATGCTCAGTTTAGTGGATGGCAGGTAGGATGTCCTAAACAAGTGACCATGATTGTTATGGGGCCTGCTGAACACAGCTCAGATTACTGCCTAGTGGACTCGCTGGGTGACCTTGGGCACCAGTAATTTAATCTCTATGAGCCCCAGTTTCCTCTTCAGTGAAATAGGGGTGATGGCACCCCTTGGGTGGGTATAAGAATCAAACATGTGCATTATTGTGTGTGAAAAGACTGTGGCATTGGATGCTTTTTGTCGTTGTTGTTGCTTCATAGAGTCTAGTTTAGGGTGTTGATGGTTTCACTCCATCAGGTGATTTGAGAGCTCCTCAAAGCTCCTAGCTAGAGCTGGCAAAGGGCAGCTGCCCAGGGCAGTGGGAAAAGGTGAGGGAGCACAGGAGGGAGGCCAGTGTCTGCACCTGCTCGCCCAAGAACAGGGCAGTGGGGCCAGGTATACAGAACGATGTGGCCTTGCCCCTGACTTCAGGCTTAAGAGGCTGGTATGCGGCATTCTCCATCCCCTGCCCTCAAGACACGGAAAAGGAAACCCCGCAGCAAAAGGACATGTAGTGACCAGGGTCCAGTTAAAGCTGCCCAGGGCCAGATCCAGCTCAGCACATCACACATTGCTCAGGCCTCGCTCCTGTCTTCCTTCCTACGGGGCCTCACACCATTCCGGGGCTGGGACTGCAGGACTCCTTAGGAGTGGGGTGCAGGGTGTGCCTCGCCACCCATACAGGCTTCCATCCGAAGCCCCTGCTCCCCACCAGACTGTCTGACAGAACACTCAACCACACAAGGTTCTCGAATCTCCAAAGGCAGCAAGTGTGTGCCCTGAGCAACAAGCCTGGCAGGAGGGCACCAGAGCAGAGAATGTGGGGGCTGTGCAGAGACAAGACAAGGTTTTGATAACAGTGTCTACCTGACATGTCTGAAGAATCAGGCGTGCCTCTTCCTGGCAGGGCATGCAGTTTCCTGGTAATGAGTTGTGAGAGGCTGGAACAAGTTACCAGGGAGTCTGGGCTGACTCCACCAGGAGATGGAAGCCAGGCCCCAGGGAGGTCAGCTATATGGAAGGCATCTCTGCAGAGGGCGGAACTTCAGCCTGGAGTGAGGATCCCAGGTGGGTCAGAATCTGCTGGGGGATCTCCACCCCTTGCTTCTCCAAGCCTGGGCTGCACTCCCCCTGCCTCAGCAGTGGCTGGCGAAGTCCCCCTCCTTCAAGCTCTCGGAGAGAACTAAGCCAATAACACTTCGATGAATGGCACCTCTGCAGTACTTCCCTGCTTGCAAAGCATCGCTCACATTTGTCGTTTGGGGCCTTCACAAAAATATGCAGCAGAGAAGCTGAGGCTCAGAGAGGCAAAATAACATGCCGAAGGTCATTCCAGTTAGTGGGTGTATTTATTTAAGGTAATGGTAGCTGCTGTAACAGATAACCCCAGAGATCTCAGGAGACTGAGAAAACAGACATTTCTTTCTTGCTCATGTAAAGTCCAATTGGTGGGAGGAAGAGGGAGTCTGCTCCTCATGGTCACTCAGGGACCCAGGGTGACGGAGGCTCCATCTTCTTCAGATTATGACTCTCAAGGTTGTCTCAGCCTTCGAGGACCCCATAGCTGGTGCTCATGGACCAGGCCTCAGAGTGGTGTGTGTAACTCATGCCCACATTCCACTGGCCAGAACTTGGTCATAGGGCCCCACTCAAATGCAAAGGGGGTGACGTGCAGTTCCTGACTGGGCAGCAGTTTCCCCACAATGGCTGTGCCCTGAGGAAGGGGAGCATGTGCTTTGTTGGCCATCATAAAGGGTATTTTCCTCAAACAGAGCTGGGGACCTTGGATCAGAGTTTGATGGGTGGCAGTCACTTAAAAATCAATAAACCCAACATGGACTGAGACCTGGAAGAAGACACAGGTGTCCCTGACCCTTTGAGGATCCTGGATTGCACACCGTCCCAGCTGGTGTCCCTGACCCTTTGAGGATCCTGGATTGCACACCCAGCCTTCTCCACCTTCTCCACAGCCTTCTCATTGCCCCTTAATTAGCTCCTGATCCACACAGCTGCTCACGGGCCTGGCACTGCTAACACACCCCCATGGCTCCCCAGTGCCCTCTCAGTAAGGCCCAAACTGCTTAGCCCGGCATCCACAGACCTTCACAGGACTCCAGCTTAGCTTTCAGCATTCCCCCGCTCACTCCCCTTCCCACATACCCTGTGCTGCTCCTCCTCCCTGACCACAGTCTCCCCACTGGGCCTTTGCTGGAATGTCCTCCTTCCAGCTCTACCCCTGCAGACTCCTCCTCATCCTTCCTGATCCAAATCAAAGGTCATCTATGGGGCCTCCTTCAGCTGTGTTAGCTGCTTAGCCAGCGCTGAATGAGAACTTGGTATGTACCAGGCAGTGCCTGAAAGGCTTCATAAGAATTAACTCATTCTTAACCTCCCAAGCCTATGAGATGGGCATCCCATTTTATAGATGAGTCTCTGAGATATAAGAACTTGTAAGGTCACATAGCTAGTGAGTGACAAAGACAAATTCCAAACCCAGGTCTGTATGCTCACAGCTGAGACTTAACCACTGGGAAAACTTCTGCCTTTTATCAGCACCTGCCACAATTCATCATAACTACTCGTTCACTGAATAGTTTGCTATGAATTTGCTGTTTTTCCGAGAAAGCAGCTGCAGACTCCTCGAGGGCAGAAGTCACGCTGATCCATCCTGGACTCCTCCTCCCCACCGCCCCCACCACCGCCAAGCCAAGGCCTGGGTGGCGATTTTCTCTCAAATAAATCCCTCTCCTTCCTGAGAACCAGAACCAGAAATTCCTCAGATTATCATCTGTCATAATCCCCTCCCTGCTTGCCTGTCAGGTTTTGAAAGTTAACCTGAAATGATTTGAAAATGATCTAAGAGGCATGGACCAGCCTTCCCTGAGCATGATTAAGTACGATGGCTTTTTAATGATTTGAGCAGTGCCTTCCTGGATTGACAGAAATGGATTACCATAAATTTCTGAACACTGCGCCGCCAAAATCAGATCTTTTTTCATTTTCTCAGTCATCCTCGCAAACCTTTGCTGAGAATGACAAATACTTGGACTTTAATTGTTCAGTCGCGTGAGGGCGGCGCCTCCTGAGTTCCGAGAACTGTTCTTGCTGGGAAAACCTTGAAAGGCTCCTGGGGCTCCATCTTCAGGAAATTGAACTGTGTTTTCTCTGAAGCAGAGAGAGCTGTCTCCTGGGCTGTGACACGTTTGCTGCATTTGTGAATTGCTTTGGCCCCGAGATCTAAAACAGGGGCAGTTCTCACCCAGCAAGCATGCTCAGGGCTGTCCCACCAGGGGCTGAGGACTGGGTGGGCATGACAAGTCGGGTAGGCCTTCTCCACCTCCTGCTCCGCCTTTCTGCCAGACTCTGTGCCTCATCCAAGCTGCCCACACCTTTAAGATATAAGCTCACAGCTCAGAGAGGTTAAGTAACTTGGTTGTGGTCACAGCTGGCAATATGCAAAGCCAAGACTCGAACATTTTGACCAGAACCTCTTACTGCTGCCTCTAAAAGAAGTCAAATTAAATTGAATAAAAGGTGACTGACAGGCATCCCCAGAAGCCCATTTACATTTAAAGAAAAGAAAAAAACCTTTATTGTGCACCTTCTAGTGCCAGTCTCCCTAATAATATGCATTCTCTGACATTATCCCCATTTCACAGATGAGGATGTTAAGGCTCACATGGGTGAAATAGCTAACCAAAGGTTACACAGCTAGGAATAGCCAATGTAAGATTTTGCACTATGTCTAAGGGCCATTGCCCAGCCCACGGGTAGGAGGCACTGCCAGGCCCTGAGGAGATGTCCTGGGGGTTGTGTGGCTGTGGGCACCTCCCTGGGACCCTCATGAACCCTCTGAACCTGGCCAAGTCTCAGATATTGCACAGGAGCAGGATGTGACAGTAATGAAATCGCAGAGCCTCCAAGGTAGACAGCGGAGTTGAATTCTGGCTTCCCCATTCAACAGCTTTGAGAAATTTACACAACCTCTCTAAGCCTCAGTTTCTCCATCTGTAAAACACGGACACTAAGCACCCTCCGCATAAGGCTGTTGAACTTAAAAGAGGCTCTGCCTGTGGGGCGCTCAGCAGCACTGTGTCTGCCTCCCCATGCTGATGGCCATTGCTGAGGTCTGCCTGGGGCAGCTGCTGCACCCCATGTTTACTAGTACACACACTGTGTGCTCTCTCAGCCTCAAGATAGTTGTGCAAGGTGGAGGTGCTGTTGCTCCCATTGTACAGATGAGGAAACTGAGGTAGCTAGGAAGTAACCTGGCTCCAGGGCTCAGCCCTTTCTGCTGTCCCATACTTTGCAGCTCAGCCATCTTAGTGCCTGGAAGGACCCTCGGCTGGGGCTTCGTTCTGTACCAGGTTCTCCCAGCACTGCCTCTGCCATCTCTTTGTTTCTTGGGTTGAATAGGGCCTCTTTGATTTCCTTTCCTTTCCCCTTTCCAATAATCATCATTCATCTTGTTATCAGAGCCACCCATCTGCGCCTCTTGGCTCTGACCCACAGGCTGAGTTTGCCATGATCAATGCATAACTCTGTGGGGCCGCAATGTATATCCAAGATGGCATTGTGGCCCTGTGCCTGCGGGCCTGGGTGGCCCTGGTGCCATCAGAGGACAGCTGGCATCTCCCCTGATGGGGCTGAGATGAGGCAACTGCCCGGTGTTGCCCTGTGCTGCCCTGTGCTCTGGGCTAATTCATCTTGTTCCCTAAGTGGTAAACAGCTGCTTTCGAGGGGTCTCAGTGACAGGCCCAGGTGCTCCCTGCTCCCTCCTTCCCTCCATAAGTGACTAGTGGGCACTCAGCAACCCAGAGCAACAGCTCCCTGAATGACCCCACACGGGGTCCTCTCTGGGCCACTCTTCACACAGCCGCAGGAGGATCATTTCAAAACACCCCTCAGAACAAGTTTCTAGGCCATCCCCACAGCCCCCAAGGCCCTGTGTGGCCCGGCCCCTCCTCCTCACCGCCCACTGCATTCCCCCTTTCTCACTGCCCGGGACCTCTCTGCTCCACAGACACAGCCAGACTTCCCCACCTCAGGCTGTGCTGTTCGCTGTGCGTTCCGCCTGACGTGCTCCCATCCCCTTTCCTCCTGTGCTTCCTTCGGGAGGCAATGCTGCCGCCCCCACCCTCCTGCCACCCTGCTGCTTGCTCACTTTCCTTTATCACACACATTACTTTGTAGCCAGATGTCATCTGTGTGGCGCCTGATTGGTGTCTCTCCCAGCAGCTCTCTGAGGGTGGAGACCAGGACTGCCGTGCCCCACTGTGCTCTAGCATCAGGCGCAACCC
>NW_005367431.1:4024241-4043148 GCF_000412655.1 Myotis brandtii | reverse complement strand
GATCCCCAGCACTCAGAAATGTTTGTGGTTGAATAAATAAATCTTGAGCAAGTGACTCAATTCCTTGAAGCCTCACTCTTCATCTGGGGGACAATAATAGAGTTGTCATGAGGTTTAAAAAACAAGATGCGTGTGGCACGTAGCACAATGCCTGGCACCAAGCAAGCGTTTGGTCACTGCTAACCGCGATTGTTTCTATTAGCCTGTGATGGACAGGGGTGGGGACTGGCATTTAGGAGAGTTCCACATCCCACCAGCAAGCCTTTGTGGGCTGTCTGCCCTGGGCCAGGATCTTGGGGTTGATCTCTGCCCCCAGCACCTCACGCCACAAGGAGCAGCCTCTGGCAAGGGCACTGGCTCTCAGGGAGGCCTCCTTGTCTGGGTCTGAGGCAGTGGGCGGAGGCTGCCCAGCCCTTCAGTCAGCAGGTCACATTGCCTGCTTGGAGTGACCAGGCTTAGACTCAGCCTGCAGACACTCGCTGCCTGGGACGGACTTGAGAAACTGCAGGAATGACCCAGGTTACTCTATTGAAAGTTAGACAGCAGTTCTTTTAATAGAATTCAGAGGAAGAAGACCTCAGGTCCACTGGGAGAATCAGAGATGTCTGCATGGTCCTTGAAGAAGCAGCCTTTTCTCTAGGACTTAACATCGATGTGTAGCTTGGGACATGGTGGGGACATGTTGGGTTAGAGAAGGGCATTTGAAGCAGAGGGAATAGCTTTAGTAAAGGGCTGGATGGCTAGGAAGAGTGGCCACATAGAATCCGTTTTCTAGCTGCAGTATGAAAAGACTATTAAGAAATACGGCTAGAAGGGCATATTATATTAGCTGTTTCCAAAATAACTCGTGTAATAAATTACCTCACAGTGAGTGGCAGACAACAGTGAGCATTTATTTCTCATTTGTCCAGCAGTAGAGGCTGGAGTTTGGGTTATCTAGGCTCCGCTCAGTGGAACCCAGGTCTGCTCCACCTGTCTCTCATTCTTCCTGGACCAGTGGCCACCTGAGACTGACCTTCTCATGACAAGGAACAGGAGCACAGGAGGGGCATGCCCACTAATCCCATTGGCAAGTCTCGTGGCCAAGCCTAGGTCGGGCAGAGTTTAATACCCAACAAACAGGAGGCCAAAGCAAGTTACATGGGCAAGAGCGAGGCTGATGGGACAGGGATGTTTACCCCTCCCATGGAGGTGGGGAGTACTGAGCAAGCAATCATCTGATTTACAGGTAGAAGCCAGAGCATGGAGTGCCTCTAGGTCTGCCCTGAGGAGCTGCCAAGAGTAGCCATTGTGTCTTAGTGTCTCTTGGGGTGAGCAGCTAAGGGCTCTGACTCTGGCTCTTCTCCCCATTGAGGCAAGAAGAGTATTAAAAATGCCAGTGCCTTCCTGACAGCCCACACTTCCTGCCTGCCTGGCACAAAGGCTGTGTCGTCCTTCCTGCTGAGCCAACGATTGATCTGCAAAGGGTCCTCGCTTTGCCGGCCCTGGTGGGGCTTCCTCGGCTGGAACTGAGCCTTATGATAACAGCCCCATGCTTTGAGCACCTACTGTGTGCTGGGTATGTCAGTTTATCTTATATTGAGTGCCTGCTGAATGCTCTTTGTATACATTTGTCTGAACTGGCCATACTGTTCTAAAAAGGAGACCTCATTGTCCCATTTTCTGAGGCCCGGAAGGGTCAAGTCAGTCGGAAAGGATCACTCAGCTGGGAAGGGAGGAAGCTGGGATTAGAAGCACGCCTGCAAGGTCGAGTGGTCCCAAAGGTGGTATCTGGTTACAGCTCTGCCCTGAGCGGCTGAGCCTCTGTGAGGCTTTGGAGAATCACTGCAGCATCCTGGGCTCCAGTTTCTCTATCTGCCTTGTCTTCTCTGAGATGTTCTGAGATAAAAGCCGTGCAGCGCTTGATCCACAGCACTGTCAGAGGGAGTTTTTAAGTACAAGTTTCCAGGGCAGACAGCACCCTCAGCTCTTTTTTAACAATAAGCAAATAAAACATTAACATTTAAAAAACAGACCCTATTTCCAACGGAGGCCTGTTCAGTAGACTGGTTCAATGAACCATGTCCAGCCTTTCGTCACAGTGAACCTCATCCAGCAGTCGACCCCAGCAAGCATTCTCCAGCCGGCCGTGGCAGCCCAGTGGCATCTGTCTGGGAGGCTGGAGGAAGCCATTAGTTCCACCGGGGCCCTGGTGTCTGCGACCGCCCATCTTGTCCCTCCACAGTGTTTTCCGTGGAAAGCTGACCCCTGCTGCCCGCGGCGTGTTTTCTCCGAGGCCACGAGGCCCTGTAACAAGCATTTGGAGATCCCTAGGAGAGCACTGTAGGCGTTGCCACTAGCTGATCATCCATTCCACAGTCATTTGTTCCCATCTTCTCTGTGCCTGTCCTGGGGATGGATGCTGGGGATCTGGGGAGAGTCAGGTCCCGTCCCTGCCCCGGGACTCACAGGCATGTCAGCACAGGGACAGGCAGCGCTGTGACGGAGGCACCTGCAGCAGAGCAGGGCGGGCTTGCAAAGGAGGGGTGGTTAGGTTTGCTCGGGGACTCAGCATTCGAGCCAACCCCAGGCGATGAGTAGTTGTTTATCTAGCTATCTCGTAAAAGGAAGGCATGCAGGCATAAGGACCCATGTCAGCAGACAGTCCAGAGCTTTTGGGGAGCTTCTAGTGGTCTGATGTGGGTAGAGCATGGCACGCAGAGAGAGCAGTGGAGAGGCGAAGTCTGAGAGGTTGGCAAAGCCTAGGCTATAGGCATCCTGCTTGCTGTGCCCAGGACTTTGAACTTGGAGAACAGGGCGTTGGCAACTTTTAAAAGGGGCATTGACATGGTCAGATCTGATCATCTTTTATTAATCAGCCTCCAGTAAAAGCATTCTGTTGGGTTCCAGAAATAGTTCCTAAAAAAATATCATTAGTTCTTCCAGAGGCTCCAAGAAACAAACCTTTGCCTGGAAACAGCCTCTGAACACAACTTTGTGACCCAGCAAATAGCCATTATGGGAGGATTCAAGAAAAGTTCCTACTGGAGGGGAAAAAACACAAAAACCAGACCTGATAGAAATGGAGAGGTCCTAAACCCTACACGAATTTCATGCAGCCAGAAGACCTCCCCATATACTAGTAAGAGGATGTGGTTTTAAACAATGTACTTTGGGGTAGTGGGGCTATCACTTTAATTAATCTTCCTAGAAACCCACGTGGCAGAACATTCCAGTTGCTACTGCTGCATAACAAATTACTCACAATCTTAGTGGCTCAGAACACTTAGTTTGTTATGCTCACAGATTCAGTGAGTCAGGCACTCAGAAAGGACTCAACAGAGGCAGCTTATTTCTCTACCGCCATGTATGGGCCCTCGTCTGGAAGGGCTTAGACCAGTGGTTCTCAACCTTGGCTGCACATTAGAATCACCTGGGAATCTTTTTAAAATCCTGATTTCTGGGCCTCATCCTCCAGAAATTCTGTTTCTTTGTTACTAATGTTGTGGCCCCAGCCCATAACAAAGAAACAGAATTTCCGGAGGATGAGGCCCATAAATCAGGATTTTAAAAAGATTCCCAGGTGATTCTAATGTGCAGCCAAGGTTGAGAACCACTGGCTTAGAGGCTGGGGGTGACTGACAGCTGGAACCTTTTTCACGCACATGTCTGGAACTGCTGCTGGCTGTTGGCTCAGAGCTCAGATGGGCTGTCAGTCTAAAAACCATACACATGGCCTCTCCCTGTGTTCTCTTCTGTGGCTACCTTGGGCTTCCCCGCAGTATGGTGGCTGTTTCCAAGAGCCAGCATTCCAAGAGAAAGTGGAAGCTACCAGTTTCTTAAGGTCTGGGCCTGGAAAGTAGCACGTGATCCTTCTTCTCTATTCTGTTGTTCCAGGCAGTCCCACAGGTCACCCAGGTTCAGGGCGGGGAGCCCTGGGAGGAGTTACTCTTGTGGGATGGGATGTATTTCCCATCTTTGGAAGCGGAGAAAAACAGTTGTGTTGTTTCTTTCCAGATTAAGAAGTCTCTGTGGATTATATCATCAAGTTAAATGCAACCATTAGTATATGGCTCTGGGGATACTGTGGTAATAGGCTACGCCTTGGGTGATTTTTTTCTTCTAAATGTTCTTCCTGGAGCTTATGTTGCCCAGCCTGACCCATTTATCTTTGCTAATATAAAATCAAATTTAAAAAACAACACCATTGTCAGTAATATGGCAGAACCAGGAGAGGACAAACCACAGTCTAGCAGGGCAGGGTGGTTCCTGACCAGGCGGCCCTCAGAGAGGAAACTGCAGGAGCTGGGCCAGTCCCTGTAGAGCTGACACACGGCCAATAGCTTTGCACAGGGCAGTGGTGCCGAGTAGACAGTGAAGCTGCCCTGGACATGGTCCCCGCAGATGTCCGCACAGTGGGCTCAGTTTGTTCAACAGACGTGTTTACCTTTAATGCCTCTGGGGACCACGCACTGAGAGATGTGAGTGGGCCACTGCCCCCTTGAAGCCTCCCCCGGGGGGAGCGGACCCTGTACTCCCAAATACTTATGGGGCCCCTGTGATGGGCTGGAAGGGGTTCTGGGCAGCGGAGGACAGCAGTGAACAGAGCAGAGCTCTTCCCCCAGCAGCATGTGCTGTCAGCAAACAGGAAAGCAGATCCATGTGTACTGTCCATGGATAAAGGGGCTGAGGAGGAAGAAAGAGGGTAGGGGAGATCAGGGGGGTGCTCTTTGGAGCCAAGGCCTAGGGAGGGAGCAGGCTTAGGAGGGTTTCAGGAACAGCGTGTGACTGGAGGAAGACAAAGCCATGGGAGGATTTTGAACAGAGGAGTCGCATGATATGACTTGCATTTTCAAAGGTGGTAGCAGGAGGAGGTGAGAAGTGGGTGGAGTCTGGAAATAGTGAAGATAGAGCCAGGATGTGGGGGTTGGAGCCACAGCTCTTGGGAGGAGGGGGTTGGCATTAACCGAGGTGGGAAGACTGTGGAGCAGGTCTTGCTTTCAGAGAAGTTGAATGTGAGATGCCTGTGGAGCTCCACATGGAAATGGCAGTGGGAGGGGAGTTGTTGGATAGGTGAGTCTGGGTTCAGGGACAAGGTCCTGGCAGGAAGTTTAAAACTGAGTTCATCAGCATGTGGAGGGAATTTAAGCCATGAATCACTAAGGAAATGAAGGAGGACAGAGAAAAGGCCCAAACAGAGCCCTGGGCACCCCAGTCTTTAAAGGTCTAGAGATGAGGGAGAACCAGCAAAGACGGCTGCAAAGAAGCAATCACAGGGTTCGAAGGAGGAGCAAGAGGAAGAGTGGTGCCCTGAAGGCCAAGATCCAGCAGAGAGCAAGCGTGATGCTGCCTTCTGCCTTCCCACTTTCACTCTCAGATGTTTCTTGAGCTTGGAGATGACTCCAGTGCAGACTAGAACTCCTGCTATTAGGGAGGGGCAGGGACAAGTAAATCGACAATTCCTGTACAGTGTGATAAGAATGGGGGAGCACTTGTGCTAGAGATGGGGTTAGACAGCTTGGGGGTATCCAGTGTGGCCCCAGAGGGCCCAGGGAACAGTTCTCATGGAGGAGAGTCAGGCAGGCTGAGACTCCATGTGGATCATGGGGTGGAGATCACAATGGCTTCATGGGCCAGGGGTGAGCTCTAGATTTCCACAGGAGAAGGTGGAGTGGGCAGGCAATCCCTAGCAATTTGTATAAATGTCACAGAGAATGGTGGGCGGCCCATTTGGGTTGGGGACTCTGGCCTTTGGGGTTGCTTGGAGACACGGAGGGGAAGAGGTGCAAGAGAGGCCATGAGAACCTTTGACCTCAAAGAGACAAAGCCTCATAGTGCAGGGTGGGAGGAGGTTGGCTGGGGAGGATCAGGGAAGGTTGCCAGGAGGAGGCGGACTTTGAGGAATGTGTGTGTATTGAGTATGCCCAGATGCATGGAGAAGCTTTCTTGGCAGAGGAGACCATCCATGCAAAGGTATGGAGGCAGACGCTTGCAATATGTATCCAGGAAGCAGAGCCTGATCGCAGATGAGATTAGCCAGATCTTTTGGAGTCAGACCCAAAAGGTTTCACCTCCTTGTTGCATGGTTACTGGGAAGCCATTACAGGTACCTGAGTTGTGGAGGGACACAGTGGGATCTGGTTTTAGGAAGACAGGTCAGGCAACAATGTACAGGGTGAATTGGAAGAAAAGGGAGGGGCTCCCAGAGGTAGGAAGATACCCAGGCAGGTGCACACCCAGGTCAGGGGTGGTGATGACCTACCTCAGCAGTAGACACAGGTCGGTCCCATGTGACTCTTTTCCTCTAAGTTGGGCCAAGGGTTTGCAAATTGCAGTCTCAAGACCAGACTGCCCTGCAGGGTGCGGAGAGGCCAGAAATGCAGGAGTGCCACAGAGGACTTTGTGTAGGAGCGGCCCAGGGCCAGTTGGAGGGAAGGAGGACCACACTTCTATTTACTAGTTAAGCTCACATGGACCCAACATCTTGGGTACTTTCTGTCCACTGCCTCCATTTAACCCTCCCTGCAGCCTTAGGAGGCAGGTCCTGCTGTCATCCCATTTGCAGATGAGGCACATGAGGCTCAGAGAGGTACAAAGCTAGTATGTGATGGAGCCGTTTTGAACCTCCATCTCCCTGGTTAGACCAAGGTTTCAAGATGAGCTAAGGGACCACAGAAATAACCAAGGAGCTGATTTTTCAAGTACTTGCTCTGTGCCAGGCACATACAAATGTCCTTATCAGGTGTGTATGATGCATTTATCCAGGCTCAGGAAGCTGCCGTGTGTCCCCAGTACCCTAGCCCAGTGGTCTAACTTCACTTACAGATGAGAACTTGGACACTTAGAACAGATGTGTTGCTGGCCTGAACTGAGATCTGAACCCAGAGCTATGTTCTTTTAAGACCCTCACTCCCTCCTGCCCTGGCAGGGAGGGGATGAGAAGGGGGTCTTTTGTGAGCAGCAAGTGTTCAGAGCTGGAGCTGGGGGAGTGAGCCAACCTGGGCCCACCCCAGGCTTAGGCCCAGTCCAAGCTGGCTGCCTAACTTTTGTGCCCTGTTGGTTCTTTGCACATAAATCATGGGCCTCCTTACTGAGTGGACATGTGTCTTTCCTCCGCAGGAAGCTGCCCAGGCTGCCACAGGTACAGATAGAGTTGAACTCAGGATAGGGCCTTCTTTCCTGCCCAGCCTGGCCTCTGAATGACCTCTGGCCTGGAATGAAAGGCTTTCCAATAAGTGCCTTGCTGGCCCACAGCCCAGCTGTGTGGTAGGTGGGTGTGAGGGTGAGAGATCTACCAAGAGAAGGATTCAGGAACCTGAGAGCAGGGGCAGAATCTTGCCAACAAATTTCTTAGCAAGCTGCCTTCTCACCTGGTGCCTCTGGAGGGTTTGGGAATGAGAGCTGGTCACGAGGAGCCCTGGCCGCCTTCCTGGCCCAAGGGTCGGAGCCTTGGCTCAGGCTCAGCCCAGGGGAAGCAGGTCCCATGGGGTGAAAACACCAGGCAGCCCAGGGCAAGAATCAGAAATCAGATATTCTAGGCCACCTCTCCCTTGACCTTGAAGAACGCACAGTGTGGGTTTCTCTCCAAGCCTCCCCTGCTCACAGCAGCCTCCTGCCCCTGCAAGGGTGGGGCAGGGTCAGCAGTCAGATCTGATATTGTTTTCACAGAGAGCTGAAAGGCATCCTTGTCATGAAAAACACATCACACTTGAGGGGGGCTGGGGCTCCACTCCTCCCTTTGTCTGAAGTCTCGTCTTGGGCCATCCCAGCCCTGCTCTGTGGCCCTCATCTATGACATGAAGGGGTTGGGCAGCAGGATCTCAAAAATCCCTTCAGGCCCTGAAAAAATCAGTCTAAGGCTCTGTGGCCTGGGCGTGTCTCGGACTGTCCATGTGTGTCTCATCAGTGTCCATGCCTGAAAACCTCAGGAGGGCCGAGAGTTCCCAGGGACCATGTTTAGCCTTTGACACCTACAGGGGAAGCAACTGGGATAAACCAGGAAAGGCTCGACTTTGTTTGGCTTTGGGTATGTTTTCCTACAAAATCCTTCAGTATAGGAGGGGTTGACATTCTGGAAATTCAGCCCAAAGCCCTCCCAGGTGACCCCGGATTGGGAAGCCCCTCTCTTCCCCAGCCCTCCCTTCCTTCTGCTCTTCCTTGCGAATCCTCCCTTCTGGAAATGGATTCTTTAACCTCCAGCCTTATCTGTCTCCCAGCTTCTCCCTGATCTCCCTCTGGACTTTTTCCAGGCGATGCCCTTTACCACCGGCCTCGGAAGGTGGTTAAGTGTTTGAGTTTCAGAAGGATTCTCTGCCTGCAAAGTCAACACAAGTGAGTAGTTAGGGAAGCACTAACTAAGGAGATTAGATGCTAACTGAATGCAGAAGTGCCCACAAAGATGTCTGGAGATTCAAGTGGGGCTCAGCGCTGTCGGCGAGCTCTGGAGTTCCACTGGGAAGGCCAAGCCTGCTATTCTCAGTGCTTTGAGCCCCTTGCAAGGAGGACATTGAAGGAACAATTACTTCTCTTAAGCTACCCTCTGGTCCCTAAAGGAAATTGCTGCCTTCTGCAATGACTATAGTAGTAAGGAGTTGATGGGAGGCAGCAGCCACCTCTTCCAGGAAGCCCTCCAGAAGACACCAGGTGCATCCCTTTTACCTTCCCTTCCTCCTTCACAGTCCTCTACTCTTCAGTCTCTGGTTGTGCCACATGGGGAGGTCTTCCTCATCACTCTTCTCTCTAGTTTGTGGTGTGGAAAATTCATTTTTGCACAGTTTTCTCAGCATTTATTCCCAGGACAATATTGAAGTCCTGATGGCAAGGGCCAGGCCTCATAGCTCATGCGTGTGTGCTCACTGCCCAGAGCAAGCATCACTATGAAAATCTTTGGTTTGCGCATTTGTGTGGTTCCTTTAGCCAAACTTTCCTTTTTTTTTTAATGGAAATAAATTTCTCATTATAAAAATAATTCATGATTGAAGAAATCAGAAAGCCTGTAATGCCAGCGCTGGGACTGACCACGGAATCATGTCCTGCCAGACAGTTCTGTGCAGACACATCCACATTTGACATACAATAAAGAAATTATACTGCACTTTTAATTTATTTATACAATCTACTTTTTAAAAATGTTTTTATTAATTTTTTTAGAGAGAGAGAGAGAGAAACATTGATGTGAGAGAGAAAAACACCAATTGGTTGCCTCCCTTACATGCCCCAACAAGGGACTGAACCCACAATCTACGCATGTGCCCTGACCTGGAATCGAACCCCACCACCTTTCGGTGTACGGGACAATGCTCCAACCAGCTGAGCCACACTAGCCAGGGCAAATACCTCTTTTATATTTGAGCCACAATTTATATAACTAATCCCATATTGTTGGACCTGGGATTTCCCCCCCATTATATATGACACTGCAATAAATACCTTCCTAAGTATATATTTATGAAGATCTTTATTATTTTTTTCTTAGATGGAATTGAAGAGCCAGAGGACTGGCATGTTTGTTAAGACTGTGTAAACCACATGTCAGTTCATCCTTACCCCCAGCATCACGGAGTGGTAGGTGCCCGACTGGCACTGATGGCGGACTTGCTGGCTCGTATCAGTGGCCCCAGGTCTAGGAAGTGGCTCAGCCCATGAACTCGGTCTCCCCCGCCTGCTGCCTGCCCTTTACTGCCCTGAGGAGGAGCAGCCCCTGGGGGACACTGGGTCCTGGGCTTGCCTTCCAAGGATGGTGGTACTGGATTCTCCCTGGATTGTTCCTGAGCTGGCCTTGGCCTTGGAGACTGCCAGGCATTTAGAGGAGTCCGGGGAATGGTGGCTTGTGTGGCTGATGGGAAGGGTAAGAATGACCCTGGGTCACGCCTTCGATCTTCTGTGCTGCAGGAGGCCTCAGCGGGGCGACGGTCATTGACTCCCTTGACACCCTCTACCTCATGGAGCTGAAGGAGGAGTTCCAGGAGGCCAAGACCTGGGTTGAAGAGAACTTCCACCTGAATGTGGTGAGTCAGAGCCCTTGGGGTGTTAGGGCCAGAAGCAGCTGGAGAGGTCATGGCTCCACCCTGTCATCTCTGAGACCCAGAGGTGTGGGGGCTCTGGCCCCAGGCTGCCAGCAGAGCAGTCCAGCCATGACCCTGCCTTCCCCTCCCTGGGGCTCCAGGCACGTTGCTCACACCCAGGAAGACCCTTCTAGGGCTGCATCTGTCACAACAGCAATAGGGGAAGTGACTGTGGAGACGTGACTAATCTGCTCAGAGCGGCTCCGACCTGGACCCCCGCCCCCCACACCCTGCTGCCTCCTGAGCCAGCTGAGAGGCCCATGACCTGGGCTGAACCCTCTTGGTTTCCAGCCTCGCAGGTATCCCTGGTCAGGGACCAGAACCTTGGGGAGGAGATGGTAATGTGTCTGGATGGCACAAAACCCTTAAATACCAGACCCCACCCCCACTTATCTCCCAGCCCAGACTAAAGTAACCGACCCATCCTGGAGGCCTCTGCTCAGCATGGGGAGAGGCTGCTTAGATGGATTTGGGGAGCAAGAAATTACGGCAGATAGGAGGGGGGATCCGTCAGGCTCCACCAGTGAGGGGTCCTGGAGGGATGGGGTCCGCTCCTGCGGCTTATGGCAGAAGTGAGGCCAGTATCAGCAGAGATGCCAACGGAGAGTCTGGGAGAGCAACGCTGCAGGGGTGCTTCCCTGGCTCAGCAGGTGCCTGGGGGAGGCCAGCCTCCCTGGGCCTTAGTTTCCCCACTTTAAGATGGAAATGACACAACAGCAACAGTAATGATGCCCGGCGTGCAGGCTTGTGAGCTTTAACTATCACGGAGGTTGTAAAAAGCATTTTATAACCATAAAGTCCAACACAGATGTAAGTGGTGCCGTATCGTCATCACCATCATGATTATTTTGAGGCTCATTATGACTTCCGATGGTCTGTGTGAGGTGAGGAGTTTAAAATCCCATTTCCTCCTGCATCGAATGGAAGAAAGGCAGAGGTGGAGGAGGGAGGAGTCTTCATAGACCCCCCTTGTTCTCTGCAGATGGTGGGTAGAGAGTGGGAATCAGGCAGCTGCCCGAGGAGCCAGATGGGGACATTCAGGCAGGCTGGGCAGGTTAGGGGGTTTCCCTGGAAGAAAGCAAGACATGGTCACTGCCCCTCTCTGAGCCTTGGCTTTCTCATCTGAAAAATGGGAGTGATGGCATCACCGTGCATTGTGAGGCTAAAGGAGAGTATGGCTTTGCAAGTGCTCGGTCAAGGGGAAAGCTCTCCCAGATAAAGGGATGACCATTGTTCTTGTCAGTAATAAAAGGCCATGACATGGGAAGTGCATCAAGGAGAGCCCTGGGTGAGGGGAGGCAACAGCGGGCACCTATCTGAAGCCACTCCTGGCACTGGGCGGCACCGCACCCGCACCACTCAGCCTCTCCCCTCTGCCCTGCCCGGACGAAGGCACCGGGAAAGGAAAAGCTGAACATCTTGTTCAAAGTCCCAAAGCCAAGGAAGTGGCTCAGGCAGATTTTCACCCAGATCTGGTCCTTGGCATGATGCCCAACACCCCTGATTTACAGACAACATTTCAGAGAGAAAATAACAATGATTCTGGAAGGTTGGGCGTGCCCCAAGGGCTCCAGCTCCAGCAGAGAAATTGCTGTTTACCTACAAGCATCTGCTTGGTGCACCTCCCTCTCAGTCTCAGCCCTGCCCCATCTGCCCCAGAACCTCCTCTGAGACCCTTCCTCTTGCCCTGCCACCTCAAGGAAGGGTCACACCATCTTCCTGCTAAGCCGAGGGGCCGGGCGGGCTAGAGGAAGATTGCCTCCCCTCAGGCTAAGCTTCAGCCAGCAGCTCCCCAAGTGGGTTCTTAAGCTCCTTGGAGAGCAGCCAGGCAGAACTTTGCTCTGATGGCCTCGGGCAAGGGCTGGGGAAGGAAGCCAAACCCGGTGTTTATTTGGGATGTTGTAAATGTGCAGTGGCCGCCCTGTAGGTGCCTTTGTTCTCAAAACCACCACCACTGCATCTGGGAACCGGCCCAGGTGCAGCCAGATCAGCAGGGGGATGGGGCACAGTGGAGTGTGACTGGTCTCAAGGGCCTGGCCGCCCCTGAGAGCCCAGCAGGCATCTCACAAGTGTCCCCACTGCCCTGCCCCTTCTTTCTGCCCTGCAGAGTGGAGAAGCATCTTTGTTTGAGGTCAACATCCGGTACATCGGGGGACTCCTCTCGGCCTTCTACCTGACAGGAGAGGATGTAAGTTGGTGCTTCCAGGCACCTGGACCATCCAGGCTGTAAAGGGTTTGGGAGAACATCCATCCCCTCCCCTCACTTCCCCTGAGGAAACAAGGATCCAAGAGGAGTTGCCCAGGGCTACCCATGCCCCCCACCTCCGTGATGCCACCTGCAACCTCTTCTGTCTGGTGCTTCTATTCTGCTGCCCCGATGGTAGTAAATTCTCTAAGGGCGACGACTAGGTCTGCTCACCATCCGTGCAGCTCCTTGCAGGGCGTGCAGCAATACCTGGGCTCGGTGTGGGCTTGCAGAGTACTGGGCTGGTTATTGCAGGTGCTCATTCTCAGGATTGATGGAGCCAAGACCATTGTTTCGCCATTTCTACCCAGGGGCCCCTAGGTCTTGCTCTATACTCCACAACCACCCCTTCCCTTTCTTTCTGGGCCAGACACCAGCTCCAGGTCTCGGGGGCAGTAGGGGAGATGGAGCAGCCACATGTTGTAAATACCAGGTGCACTGCGCTGCCTTCCAGAAGGCCGTGGGCACAGTCAGAAACCAGTACCTCCTCCCCACACCACCCCTGCCTGTGGCCTCAGCAAGTCCCTTTTCCCATCCCTGGGCCTCCCTCCTTCCCCACCACGGGGATGGTCCTCATCTTCCCTTGAGTCAACAAGTCTTGTGAATGGGGCTGGTCCTTTGGCCTGGGCTCTTTCCTGTCCTCACACTTCCCCCTCTCTGTCCACTCAGAGATGAGTAATTAAGCCTGTGGGGGGCCTTGGAGGTGAGGCCAGCCATAGTCCCACTTCACCTCTACAGATAGCTCTTGTCTGAGAGCCAGTTCCCCTTCACTTCATTTAAGGCACACGGGCTGAAGCCGAGAATTTAGAGGCGGCGGGCATGCGCTTTATCTCTCCAGTAGCTTTAGGCCTCTCTCCATCAAACATAATCTCCTCAGCGGAGATTACCGCTTGTACCAATTTGTCCCCAAATAATCGTAGATGGGAGCCCTGGGCTTGGAGCCACCCAAGGCCTGAATTTCATTTGAAAACCCCAGGACAGGAAATGACACATGGAGCAGAAAAAAGCATTCATGTTCTTCACGGGCCCTTGCCCACCTCTCGTCTAGGTTGTGGGAGGAGGAGGCGGGTGCAGGAAGGGGAGGCAGTGATTCAGGGGGCTCATGGGGTCTGCTGTGGGGGCCAGAGGCTCAGGATGGAGCTGGTGCTCCCCAGACCTGCTGTCCCTCCCTCCCCGCTCTGAGGTGTCTGGGATTCTGAGAACTTGTTCTGAGGCCTCGGCTCCCTAAAAGGGACTGTCAGCCTGTCTTTCCAGGATGCAGACCAGACAGTGGGATGTGGATAGGAGCACCTGTGACTTAGAAATAGTTTAAAAGGCCCAAGGAGAGGCCACGTGGCTCCGAGTCCCTGAGCAGGCAGGCTCCTTCCTCCAACCATGCCTTCCTAGTCCCCCCTGTCCCCAGCACCTCCACACGGCAGAGATGGGGCGTGTGCACTGTGTCCTCATTCCTCAAACAGCCCATGGAGTGATGTCTTCACCGACTTGCAGGTGCAGGATCTGAGACTTAGAAGTCACTTGCTCAGGTCACAGGCTGGGAGGCTATTTTGGGTCAACTTATGACCCTGTGACCTCTCTGCCATGGGCCCTCTTCAGCCTGGCCCAGGGTCACCCTCCTCTCAGTCCTTAATTTCCCACAGAAGGTGCCTGTGGAGTGAGGCTTTCTTAAAATCCCCATGAGTATTTGTGGAATGGATGGTGAAAGAGACCTCACCCACCCCCCCTCCTGGGCTGAGGCCTTTCTTTGCTTCAGAGGGAACCTTTGGGAGAAGAGTCCCCTGCTGGGTAGCCAGCCCTACAGACACTCCCACGGGAACCACAAGCACAGCCACAGCCACACCAGGTGGCACTGACATAGCGCTTTACAGTTTATATAGCACATTCACTATAACACCCTCTTATTTGATGTCTAGAAGGACCCTGTGAGCTGGGGTAGCAATACTTATATCTGACAAAATAGACCTCAAAGTGAAGGCCATAACAAGAGATAATGAAGGCCACTTCATAATACTAAAGGGATGGATACAAAAAGAGGATATAACTCTGGTAAACATATATGCACCCAATACAGGAGCATCCAAATACATAAAAAAACTTCTGGACAATATCAAGGGACAGCAATACAATCATAGTAGGGGACATTAATACCCTATTGACATCACTGGATAAATCTTCTAGACAAAAAAATCAACAAGGAAACAGCAATCCTAAAGGACTCACTAGATCAGATGGAACTAACTGACATCTTCAGAACATTTCACCCCAAAGCTACAGAATATACATTCTTCTCAAGTGCACATGGGACGTTCTCAAAGATAGACCACATGTTAGGACATAGGCTAAGTCTCTACAAATTCAAGAAGATTGAAATCATATCAAGCATCTTCTCAGATCACAATGGCATGAAATTAGAAATCAACTACAATAAAAAGTCAAAAACAATAGAAGGACCCTGTGAAGCAGCCAGGGCCGTCACCATTCCATTGTGCAGATGAGGCTCAGAGACAGTGCATGGCTTACCCACGGTCACATGCCTGCTCAGTGACTCCCAGAACAGTGCCCGTTTCACTCTGCAGAATATAATTCTTGCTGGTTTCTTTCATCTCTGTCTGGAGCCAGTAGGCCACTGCCCGTTGCTTACCATGGCTGCCTGAGGCCTTTCTATGTTGGGAAGGCAGCTTGGTGTCCTGGAAAAGAGTCACTTCATAGCTCCTCATGTTGGGCAGATTGCTTTGCTGAGACTCAGTGTAGTCCTTCTCCAAGTGGGTCAACACCTTGCCCACGGCTGCTGCAAGGGATGAAGGCCCTGGAGATGAGACACCTGGCCCACTGTGATGTTGTGACTTACAAGAAATAGGTATTTGGTCTTCATCCTGTTTCTGGCACAGAGTTCCTAAAACCATAGGTATTTCCTAAGCAGTGACAATGATAAAAGTGCCTTTTGTTATGTTATTGAGGTGACTTTTGGCCCCAACTAGGATGGAGGCTGGTTGCCAGGAGTAACAGTCATGTGATTAGAAGGTTGGAGCTTTCAGGCCTTCAAGGAGGGGAGAGGGGCTAGGATGAATCAGTAGCCAGTGGCCAGTGGTTCCCTCAGTTGTGCCTGTGTAATGAAGTCTCCATGAACACCCAAAGCACTGGGTTCAGCAAGCTTCTGGTTGTGAGCAGGTGGGGAGCTGGGGAGAGTGGTACTCAGAGCACAGAGGCTCCGTGCCCTCCCCCATTTCTTGCCCTATGTACCTCTTCCATCTGGCTGTTCCCGAGTTATATCCTTTTATAATAAACTGGCACAGTAAGTAACATGTTTCTCTGAGTTCTGTGAGCCGCTCTAGAAAAATAATCAAACCCAAGGTGGGGTTCCTGGGTAACACCTGCTCTGCGTTGGCAGCTGAAGAATGGGGGCGGGCGGTCTTGCAGGCCTGAACCCTTAACATATGGAACCTGATGCTCTCTCCTTTGTGGACAGTGTCAGAGTTGAGTTGAATTCTTAGACATGGAGCCGGTGTCTGGAGACTTGCTTGGTGGTGTGGGGGGACTTCCACACGCACATGGGAATTGGGTTCTGAACCCCTTACACACCCACTCACTTCCAAGATGACAAGGAGGAAAGTGGTCCCACTCTCGTCCACACACACTCATTCATCCTCCCGGGGTGTGGAGACCTGCACTGCCAGCCGGCAGCAAGACCTTCCGAAGGAGAAGACAGGGTTTGCTGTCTGAGGAGAGCGTCTAAGAGGAGTGAGCGCGGAGTCCTGCGGGCAAAGGGCAGCAGACAGCAGCCTGGAGCCTCAGCCTTGGGCTCCGGCTCGGTGGGTCCCTGTGTGTCTCTGGCTCAGCCTCCTCAAGAGCCTCACACGAGAGCTCTTAGTTGTTGCTAAACCAGTGGGTTCTGTAGTGACAGGAGACTTTGAAACCTGGATTCTAGACAAGCTCCCAGAAATTCTGACATAGGTGTCCCCGTGCCCACTTCTGGGACCTACTGTCTGGCACTGACATTAGCATCTTCTCTTGCCCGGCACTGCCAGGCCTCATGCGGTTCTTTCCTCCTGCTCCTTCCTCCTACTCTCCTCCTTCACCCCTCCCTCCCCCTTCCTAAGCAAGCACCACACCCACCACTCCGCTCTGAGGCCTCTCACCACTTCCCACTGCAGTCCCTAAACAGCTGACTCAGCATTAGTAAATTGTGTGTGTTGGGGTTGGGGACCTCAAGATGACTTTGTTTTGCAATGACACGCAGGAGGTCAGCAAACTGGGTCACCCTCGAGCTGCAGAAGTAAAAGGAAACGTGTTGTCCCACTGGGAGCGGTTGCTTAGGGACTTGCATCTCATCTTTTAAAAGATACATGACATTTAATGTGGGTTTGTTTTATGATAAAATGGCACAGAAAATAGATAAGCCACGAGAAGGAAATAAACGTCCTCCGTGAGCCTACCCCTCCCAGGAGACACTTGCTAATATTCTGGTGCATTCCATCCTTTCCCCAAGTGTCCATATGAATACAATTTTTACCAAAGTTGAATGACACTATTTTGACATACTTTTCTCTTAATACATTATAAACCCTTTCTTTGCTATTAAATATTCTCCTATAGCATCACTTCAGTGGCTGCACAGTGTTCCCTTGCAGGGATGAGCTGTCATTTAACCACTCCTGTATAGTTTGCTATTTAGAGTATTTCCATCTTCTCCTCTAACAATGCTGGAATAAACAGCCATAAGGTTAAATTTTCACAACATCCTTGATTATTTATTTCCTTAGAATAAATTCCTGTGAGGGACACTGCTGAGTCAGGAGGTCACAGATGCTTTTGAATTAATCAGAAGAACAGTTTGACAGGTCAGAGCCTCGGGCAGGGACCCTGAGGCCTGGGGCCTCCTCACGGCTCCCTGGCCATCATATGGGTGGTTCAGGATGAGCCATTCTCCTTCTCCTTATTCCCGTCGATAAAGTGGAAGCAGCAGGCAGAATCCGAAGGGGAAAGGGAAAAGGCCCTTCCCTGGTTTACAGGTGGAAAAGTGTTGCCCAGGAGGAGGCCATGGTTCACCGAGAAGCACATAGATGCCAAGCGGTGGGACAGCCTGGAACCGGGTGGGGCCTGGGCTCCCCATCCAGTGCTCTTTATATTCTGTACACACTGTTTCCCACGAGCACAGCCTGTGACAGCTGGCCCCACAGTGTGGGCAGGCATAGACCCTTTGACCCACTGCCCTGATTGCTTCATCTTCCCAAGGGCCACCCAAATCACAGTTATGGTCACTGAGCCTTCATCGTAGTCCTGACACCCGTGAGTGCTTTGTAACTGTTACCTAATTTGTATTCCTCCCAATAACCCTCCAAGGAAGGCAATATTGTCATTATTTTATGACCAAGGAAACTGAGGCTCAGAGAGAGGTGCCTCACCTCAGACCACAGAGCCAGGCTCACACCCCGGCCTGTCCCACCACAGAGCCTGAGGCAGTGCCACCTCCGCTCTGGGGCTGGCAGCGTTGGCGGTTTATCCACCAGTGCACCCTCTTGCAGTGACTGCACCCCACCCAGCCCAGATTCACAGTGTCCTTTGACCCTTCCAGGTGTTCCGAGTGAAGGCCATCAAGCTCGGAGAGAAACTCCTGCCGGCCTTCAACACCCCCACGGGAATCCCAAAAGGTGTTGTGAACTTCAAAAGGTAGGACACGTTTGGCTGTATCTTTATGGAAACTGAGGCACAGAGAGAGAGAGGGGACCATACACGCCTCTGGAACCACAGCCTGTCAGCGGCAGAGTGAACACTGGCCTTCACAAGGGCTCTCCTGGGCAGGTGTTTGTCACCAAGCCTGGTTCTTGGGGTTTAGGACACCCAAGACCTGATCTTCAGGGGTGGGGAGGGACAGCTGTTCCTGTGATTGTCCCACAACACTGCCTTGACTCAGCCCTCCAAGTGCCCTCCCTCCCAGCCAGGGTCAGGGGCCAGTCAGGCACACCATACCCTCCTGCCCTGGGAAGGTACCCAACGCTGCCAGGCGGGTCTCAGGACCCTGGGCGGAGGGACTCCTGGTCTGCCACCCCCACCCTCAGGGCTGGGTCTCAGGAGCCCAGAGTCAGAACACAGAGGGGCTCGGAGGAGTGTCAAACCCTCCGAGGAGGCAAGTATGTGACTGGCTGAGGTCATCTAAGCCAGTAACTGACTGTCCCAAGACCTAAACTCAGGAGTTAATAATTTTTAATAATGATATTGGGACTTCCCCTCTATAAAATAATAAATTCTCATTGCAGAACATGTGGTTTATATAAAAAATGCTGGATAAGACTGAAAAAATCACATGTGGTCCCACTAATGAAAGAATCCACCAGTAATGTTTCTTTCCTTAGCTCTGTCTTAAACCATTGATTTTTATTGGCCGCTTTCATCCTTTCCCCTCCTGATCTGTTTGAGCTCGGCATGTCAGCATTTTGAAAAACCCTAACTTAACTCTGGTGCTGTGTCACATATAGAAATTTTTTGATATTTGCAACCATCCTATCTAATAAAAGAGAAACATGGTAATTAGCGTACAACCGCTACCCTTCCCATTGGCTAATCAGGGCGATATGCAAATTAACTGCCAGCCAAGATGGCAGCCGGCAGCCAGGCAGCTGGAAGC
>NW_005367431.1:4013479-4022644 GCF_000412655.1 Myotis brandtii | reverse complement strand
AGTAGTAAAACAAAGACATATATTTTTTATACTTATTTTATATATTTAAATGCCATTTAACAAAGAAAAATCAACCAAAAAAATGAGTTCGTGTGTCACCTCTGACACACGTGTCACCGGTTTGCCATCACTGAACTAGGATCTCTCTGGGCCGTCACTAAGTCAGAGCCAGAGTGACACAGCCAGAGTGGGGGGAGCCAGAGCTGCAGCTCCGTCCAGCTCACCTGTCCCCTCAACATTCCCCTCTCATGGGCTAGGAGTGTATTTATATCCACCCATTTTCCAAATGTGGCAACTGAGACCCAGAAAGGGAAAAGGACAGGGTCAGTCAAGAAAACTAATGGCCCAGCCAGCTTTAAGATACACTGGGAAGCATGAATCTTGCTCCTGAACACCCCAAATGTGTCCTGTCTTACCTTCTCTCACTCTGTTGCTTCCCTGGATTGCCCATCTCTCACAGCTTCTCTGGCCATCAAAACCCAGCTCAGATGGCACCTTATCATTAGCCAGAAGCGTCTGTGCCTGCCCTGGCCTCCAGGCACTTTATCCTCATTCTCCTGGCCCTCGTCACACTTGTCTTCATGCCCCCCCACCCCCCGCAGGAGCTTCTCAAGGGCAGGATCCACGTCCAATTATTTGTGCCTTTGACAAATATTCCTGCTAGACAGTGTGTGGGGGGTAAGAGATGAATAACAACAGTGGTCCTACCATTTATTAAGCACTTACTATGTGCCTAGCATTGTGCTAGGAGTCTCCACACATTGCCTCACCAAACTGACTGCTCAGCAATCCTTTGAGGGTATTCATATTATCCCCATTATGAAAACAGAGTCTCAGAGAGATGAAGTAACTTGCCCAAGTTCTCATAGCTAATAGATAATGGGGCTAAGATTTAAACTCATTTTGTTACGATTGATCGGAAAGCTCTGCTCTTGTGGCCTGCCAGCCCGCCTTCATGTGGGAACCCTGCTGCCCCTGAGGTGGGTGGAGTGGACCCTGGGAGACCTTGTAGAACGCACCCAGAGAACTCTCTGGGGCCATCCTCGAGCCTCGAGGCCCTCCTAGAACCCCAGGCCTGGGAGGAAGGCTATAACATTTCCATCGCACCAGACTTCCCCCTTCCACCTCCTGCAGTGATTTATCTCAGGGCTTCAGCCAGCTGCCTGGGCAGGAAGGAGCACACTGGTGGGGAGGGGGGCCCTGGGCCCTGGTGAGAGGCCTGCGGCTCCCTCTGGGTCCTGGGGAGGTCCTGCCCGCGGTCAGCCTGGGCCTTGCAGAGGAGAGAAGACTTGGCATCTTCTCTTACTGTCCTGTGGTCCGAACGCTTTCTCAGGGGGTGACCTCACTTAGCTCTCACCAACATCTCTGAGGGCTGGGGAGGGGCCCTCAGGGCCAATGGAATCCCATCTCAGGGCCAGGGTTGACTCCTCAGAACTAGACACTTGGATCTCTGCTCAGATTCCTTTCTACAAACACTAACCCTAAAGAAATGAGACCAGCTGGCGTGGAGCTGAGACACAAACACCCTTTCTTTCCAGCTCTCTCTCCATGCACAGCTTCTGGGGCCTTGCTGTCTGGGGTCCCTAAGACCCTAGCTCAGGCACCCTCCCTCCTCTGTGCATGGCACTGCCAGTCCTACAAACCACAGCCCTGGCTATCTGCATTCCCCAAGTCCCGCAGAGCCCGGACCTGATACACACAGATCTGCCATCTCTGATTAAGAAAGCACATGTATTTGGGGGCTGTTGCATGCTGCCAGTGTGGTACACACATGTATGCATGCGCTGATCTCCTGGCAGCACCCCCTTTCATTTCCTGGGTCAGAGTCTGTTGCTAAAAGTGCGTCCCTGTTCCCCAGGGAGAACGTCAGGGATGTATGCGGCCCGAGTGGTGCTGACTCTGCTCTTTGGAGGGTGTCTGGGGAAGCTGGGCCACATGCTACCCTGTTCTGGGCAGGGCTGGCGATGGGCCCCAGCAGGAGCGGGGACTGGCCCTGCCCCAAAACTCGGTCAGGAGGACCCTGAGGGGAGGTGGTCCCCTAGTGAGCTTGGCTGCTCCTCCTCCCTAATGGGGAGGTGTGTCTTTGCAGCCTGGCCTGGGAGGTGGGGGCAGGAGTAACCAGGGCCTGTGACCTGCAGGGACGCCTAGGCTATCTGGGAGAGCGGCGGCAGCCACTCCAAGGCCCTCTGCAGCTGACTCACTGGCTCTCACACACACATTGCACTCTGCTGCCACCCATCCAAACATAAAGGCTCAGATACACAAGCTCGCCTTTGTCACACACACTCTCACATCCATAAATATGTGTGCACACGCACACACAAATATGCATTTTCATATGCATACGCACACTGAGGTACATATCTTATATATACACTAGGGGCCCAGTGCACGAATTTGTGCACCTTGAAAGGAACTGTGGGCCGAGAGGCTGTGGTGGGCACAGGGGCGGGTCTTGGTCCATCTTCCACCTCCCCGCCTGGCCCCTCCCGCCAGAGCCCCCAGTCCCCTGTCTCCCAGAAGCCCTGGTCCCGCAGCAGCTGCTCCCACACGCTGATGGCTCTGGCCCTGCTCACACCCGCTGATGGTGAGGAGCAATTGGGATTGCCCCTCAGGAGCAGGGGGAGGTGGAGAAGCCCTCAAGGGCCATTGGGGCCAGCAGCCACTGCTCGCACCCGCTGACGGCGCCGAGCTATCGGGACCGGCACTGGGCACTGGCAGCAGGTGCGAGCGGTGGCTCCGACGCCAGCCGTGGGTGCGAGCGGGGCCAGAGCCGGCAGCAAGTGCAAGCGCCTGGCGGGACCACGGCGTGCAGGAGCAAAGAATTTTCAGTAACCACCAGAGGTACACCCTGATGACAGCGACTGGTACCCTGCCTTGGTCTGGCGCCTCTGCTCACCTGCTCTACCATCCCACCGTGGCCAACTCCCGCCATGTTCCATGCATGCCCCCTGGTGGTCAGTGCATGTCATAGTGACCGGCTGTTCGGTTGTTCTGCCATTTGGTCTATTTGCATATTAGGGTTTTATATATATAGATATAGTATTGATTTCAGAGAGTAAGAGAGAGGGAGAGATAGAAACATTAATTATGAGAATCATTGATTGGCTGCCTCCTGCACTCCATCTACTAGGGATGGAGCCAGCAACATAGGCATGTGCAACGGGACAGGGAATCGGACCATGACCTCCTGGTTCGTGACTTCCTGGTTCATAGATTGACATTCAACCCCTGAACCACACTGGCCAGGGATACACATCTTAATAATTGTCACTGTTTATTGAGTTTTCACTGTGTGCCAGGCCCAATATAAGCTGTGACATAGATTCTCTTTTGTCAATCTCACAACCACCACATGGATCCCATTTTACCAGTGAAGACACTGAGGCTCAGAGAGGTGAGGTATCTTACTCAAGGTCACTCGGCAGCAAAGTGAAGTCAGAATCAGAATCCAGGTCTAGTTGCAAAGTTAAGGATTACATCATACACAGGAGTGCACACAGGCACACACATAGACACTCTGCCAGGCTGGGGAGGGGCATTGTGGAGCCGCCCCTCCCACCAGGGGAGAGAACACGGGCTGCAGGCCCCCTTGCAGGCCTCACAGGGCTGACCAGAGGACCTCCGGGCTCTGGATGCTGCTCCGAGAAGAGGCGTTTGGGGTTTGGATTTAGATTCAGCTCTGCCAGCTTTATCACTTCCTGTGTGGCCTTGGAGACAGTGTCTCCCCTCTCGGAGCCTGAGTATCTCCACCTACGAAATAAGGATTATGGTATCTACCCTCCCAAGTTGGAGGTGAAGTTAAAATAAGATACCACAGCTGCCTGGCACATATCAGGCACTGAATAACTCTAGCAAACAACACATAATTTACATGTGCATAATTACATAATGATAAAATGACAGTAATTACATGCATAATTTATACCTCACAATGACTCTATGAGGTGTGGGTACTGTCATTTAACGGATGAGGAAACTGAGATCTAGAGAAATTAACCGACCTGCCTGAGGTGAGCGGGGAAGCCAGCATTTGGAGCCAGGCAGGAGAGAGGGACGGCACCTGCCCGCTGCCCGCTCTGCCCTGGCTGGCATGGCCTGTCTGCCAGCGGCTCCACTACAGAAAGCCCTCCAGGGAGGGTGAGCATTGGAGGGAGGAGGAGAGGAAGGCTCATGTGGGGTAATGAGAACAAAAGACGGCTGGTGGCTTTCTTTGTACCTTGAATTTCTCTGCAAGGGCAGGAAGCACCGATTATTCTGGAAACCTGCCCACTGAGATCACAAGCTGGAGAGCAGTCTCGCTTGTGAAGAGGGACGGAGTGGGGACAGCTTCCCCTTTCCTCTGGGCAGAGGTAGGGCCATCTGGGGGGGAGACCCCTTAGGGAGTGCCCTGAAGATCTCAGTGTGAATCCCACCTCCACCACCTACCAAGGTGACCTTCCCTCTCTGAGCCTCAGTTTCCTCTTTTGCATATTGGAGTTAATGACGCTCTGCCTGTGGGCTGTAAATGAAATAATGATGCAGGCAGCTTGCCCCAGTGCCCGCTGTCTGTAGCAGCTCAATAAACGGAAGCTGTTTTATTTATTATCCAGGAACCAAGTGTCCCCTCTACGAACCCATCCCTTCCCACCTGCCCCCTGCCCCCAAGGAGGTCATCATAGGAGAGGTCATCATGATGCATATGAGGAAACTGAGGCACAGGGAGAGGAAGAAGCTGGCCTAAGGCCATCTCCATTCTGCACCTTCCTCTTCTCTCTAAATCCCTCAAAAAGCCCCAGGACAGGGACTGTGAGGTATTGTCCTTGCCTACTTTGTCCGGTGCAGAAACTAAGCACACAAGGAGGAATGGTTTACCCGAGGCCTCTCGGCTAACACACTTGAACCTGTGCCTCCGGGCTGTGAACCCCTGGGAGGTTTTAAGCGAAAGCGCCTGGAAAGGCAGGTCCTTGCTTATTATTATGTAACTAAAAGCATGGGGATTAGGTGGTTAGGACATCAGCCCAGCATTGGGTCCCAGCTGCTTCACTTGCCGTGTGATCCCCTCGGGTGACGTTACTGTCCTGTGCCTTGTTTTCCTCATCTGTAAAAGGGGCAGGTGGCAGGGTTACCCGAGGCCCTGCCTCTGCACTCCTCCAGAGAGGAAGGGAGAGGGAGAGAGAAAGAAACATCCATGATGAGAGAGAATCATTGATCGGCTGCCTCCTGCACACCCCCTACTGGGGATCGAGCCCACACTCCAGGCATGTGCCCTTCCCCGGAATCGAACCTGGGACCCTTCAGTCCACAGGCCGATGCTCTCTCCACTGAGCCAAATCAGCTAGGGCTGCACTCTTCCTCCTTGAAAGCACCCAGTGTGTGCAGAGTTCTTTGACAGCCTTGTCTGGCGAGGTGGCAGCGTGCTAGTATGCCTCATTTACTTTATCTAAGGTGTTCTTGAGAGGTGCATGGCTCACCGGTGAGGAAATCTTTGTTCCAAAAGCCCCTGCTTCTCTTACTCCTAACCTCAGCTTCCCCAGGGTCTGGCTCCAGGTGTGTGGTTGCATCAGAGCTGCCTGCCCGTCAGGTGTGGGTTCCATGAAACTCCAAGAGGGGGCCATTGTGTGTCCTTGGGCAGCATTGGCAGTGAGGGGAGAGAAAAAGGGCCTGCTTTTCATCTGCCCCTGTTCAGACCCTCCCTCCACATGCAGGGCCAGACTGTGAGCAATCGGGTTGCCTTCAGCCACAGGGTGGAAATGGAGTGTCTGTGAGTCTTTATTGTCCGTGACAGCATTACCGATATCACCTATAATTTAGCAAAGCACGTATGCCATGTTTTGGCCACCAAGACAGCTTTGCTACTGTCCTGCTCAAGCCCAGTCTTAAAGGGACAAAGACTATTGCAAGTCAGATAGGCCTGGGTTCAAATGACCTTCAGCAAGTCACTTCTCAACCTCAGTGTCTTCATCAGCAAAATGGGTTTATTACTAGTACAGACCCCCAGGGGGGAGTAACTGAGATTATGTGGCAAAAGCTCTTAGGACAGTGCCTGGCACAGAGTAGGTGTTCCCCTACTAAGCAGTGGAGTTACCCTCAGTAGAGGAGCCAGCCAGAGGGAGAGGGTCTCACTCCCAAAGCCTTCTTTCCCCCTAATGGTTAGTTAGCCAGGGGGCTGGGAGCTCCTAGAGCCACTCTCTACCCAGTGGCTCCCAGTGGCCGGTTAGCCCGCCAGCCTCAGAGCATCACCCTGGGATGTGGGGGTGACGATGGCTACTTCTGTCTTTCCAGTGGTTCCAACAGGAGCTGGGGCTGGAGCATGACGGGGAGCAGCAGCATCCTGGCAGAGTTTGGATCCCTGCACTTGGAGTTCTTACACCTCACTGAGCTCTCCGGCAACCAGGTCTTCGCTGAAAAGGCAAGTCTTCTCCCTGCTCCCTCCCCAAACAGCCCCTCCGCCTTCTCCCCACAGAGAGCAGAAGAGTGGGCATTCAGCCCTGCACAGCCACAGGTTAGGGTCCCAGATGGATAGGGTGGTGTATGGGGAACACAGAGCCCCCTAAGTTACTGTGGGAGACATGATTGTACCCAATCCCAGGTGGCAGGGAAGACGAGCACGGGGAGTAGTCGGGACCCTACAGAGGGCAGGGAAGAGACAAAGCTGCCGGCGTGTGTCAGCTTCTGGCAACCACGCATACGCGGGTCTGGGTCTGCAGAAAGCGCAGCGGCTGGAACCTAGGCACCAGCTCGAGTTGGCAGGAATGGGCCACCGGCTGCTAAAGCCGCCTTTCCAGAGACATTTAACTTTTTCCTGTGAGATCTGCCTGGCCTTTCCTTCCAGATGCCCGTCTAGCTCATGCCATCAGCAGGCTGGCACAGCAATTTCCACTTCCGGGACAGGCACATGGCCGCTCCTTCTCACTGGTACCAGGCTGGCTAAGGCCTCGGGGAAGCTGAGAGAAGGCGTCCAGGCTGCCATCCATTCTGACAGCGGCCGGTCCTCTGGGAGGCCCTCCAGAAGGGGCAGTTTCTCCCAGCCTTGGCAGTCCCACTGTCTGGAAGTGTCACTGTGGGTCTAACCCTAAACCCCCAGATGACACTCGGGCTCCATGGCAGGGAGGTGAAGCCCTGCCCTCCAAGAAGAACCCTCAGGAGGGCCCCACTCCCAAAGCCTTCTTTCCCCCTAATGGTTAGTTAGCCAGGGGGCTGGGAGCTCCTAGAGCCACTCTCTACCCAGTGGCTCCCAGTGGCCGGTTAGCCTGCCAGCCTCAGAGCATCACCCAGCAGGCCCTGGCCCTGGGATCTGCATTTTTAACAAGCACTCATGTACTTTTTGACACGGGGTTTAGGAGCACTGCTTATTCAGTGTGGGAATCCACCCGCCTTCTTGAGAAAATGCTTAAGAAGAGCAATTCAAATCTTTGACCATTTCCTCTGTATTGGGGCTCACTACCACCCTTAAATAGCCCATCACGTTGTCAGACCTTGTATGGAGAGGACTCTGCCTCCCCGTGACACTCCACCTCAAAAGGTCATGCAGTTACTTTAATCCACTTCCCAATGAATCTTACTGGCTGATCCTTTTTCCCACCTCCATGTCCTCCCTCCCCCCAGCCTCCCAGTTGCCATTGCTCCTGAGCCAACTCCGCCAGGAAGATTGTGGCCGGCTCAGGATGGAGCAGGACCAGCAGCTCCCTCTAGTCCCTGGCTAGTCAGGAGTTAATTAGCTACTACTGCCTGAGCACCTACTGTGTGCTGGGCACTTAGAGTGTCTCTAACCCTCCCAACAGCCCTAGGAGCCAGGTCTTCCTGTCATCCTCATTTTACAGGGAAGGAAGCTGAGACTCAGAGGTTAAGGCACTTGTCCTGGATCATCCATCTGGGAAGTGCTAAAGCCAGGATTCAAATCCAGGACTTCCTGTCTCTGAAGCCCACGCTCGTTCAAGAGCAGATTAATACGACAGGCTTCAGGCTTTTCCTCCAGGGTCCGCGCTCCGTTTCTCTGTCTCCCTCTACATTTACATTCCCCAGCCATGCCTCCCACAGAGGCGATTATTGGCAGTCAACAAATTGGCCCAAATTCTAGAAGCGCCCGCACCCTCTGGGGGAGCTCATTTAGCCTGCTCCACTGCTTTCCACCAGGACAGCCGCGAATAAGTCAGGTACAAGCACATTCCTGTCCCCGTAATGGACTGCATTAACATAAATGGATGTGAGATCTGATGTGGCAGAGCAATGCCGTCCCCTGAAAAGAAAGGGCTGACAGTCAAAGGCTGCTTTCCCTGCTCCTTGCCCTGTAGGTGAGTCTGTGAGCATGACGCAGTAGGTCCCCGCGGGCCTTTCTCCCGCAGGTCTGCACTGGGAGGGTTCATGTATCCCTGAGGGATCAGGCCTTCCCACTTTTATAGCCCAAAGCCCCCTTGCCCTTGGTATGCCCAAAGGTTGCAAATCTAGCTTCCTCTTGCTCAGGTCAGGCAGCCTCCGCTACAGGTCGCTGCATGGTCCCCGCCTGGTCCGTGTTGGACCCAGGGGCTGCGCCGTTTGGTCAGAAATTGTCCTGGCCCTGCCACTTACCTAGTGGGTAGCCATGGGCAATCACTGACTCTCTCTAAGATTCGGGTGTCTCGTTTGTTAAACTGAGCTAGTGATACCACATAGGTTGTTCCAATGATTGGAGATGATGTATGTAACAGTATGGCTCAGAGGAACTGAGAAATGTTGTCATTAAAACCCGAGGTGCCGCCCCAACCGGTTTGGCTCAGTGGATAGAGCGTCTGCCTGCGGACTCAAGGGTCCCAGGTTCGATTCCGGTCAAGGGCATGTACCTTGGTTGCGGGCACATCCCCAGTAGGAGGTGTGCAAGAGGCAGCTGATTGATGTTTCTCTCTCATGGATGTTTCTAACTCTCTATCCCTCTCCCTTCCTCTCTGTAAAAAAAAAAACAAAAAAAACCTGAGGTGCCTATGGTGTATTGAGCCCAGGCCTCCCCTCTGGAATGGTTCCTGTGGTGTCAGAAAAAAGAACATATTACCAGGTTAACCATATGAAATTGCCAATGTTTGACCATTTCTGACCTATTAAAAAGGCATTTTTACCTGGTACTTAGAAAACAGCTACCATCCCTTATGTGAATCCTCCCTCCTATGAAGACCCTCCCCGCCAAAAGCAACATGCAATGAGGAAGGGGTGAGA